>NC_137612.1:16486637-16514137 GCF_963280865.1 Gymnoscopelus braueri
ATGTCATCTTTATGAGATGGTCTGTCTAAACATGCAAAGCTGGCACTCTGACAGATGAGTGTTCCTTTCGTCACTTTGTCTGTCTGTCTGTCTGTTTCTTATCACTCTCAGGGAGGGAGGGTTACACTGTACAATGGTCCTGTACACAGTGACATGGAGCACTGTCCAGTGTAACTTTCAGTTGGATTTCAGTTCATTTATGTCACTGCCTGCCCTTTTGTCTCTCTTGTCTATGTACCATGAAAACCTTCAAATCAACATGAAAACACACCTTTGTTCTGTCTGTCTGTCTGTCTGTCTGTCTGTCTGTCTGTCTGTCTGTCTGCATGTATGTATGTATGCATGTATGTATGTATGTATGTATGTATGTATGTATGTATGTATGTATGTATGTATGTATGTATGTATGTATGTATGTATGTATGTATGTACGTGTATGTATGTATGTATGTATGTATGTATGTATGTATGTATGTATGTATGTATGCATGTATGTATGTATGTGTGTATGTATGTGTGTATGTATGTGTGTATGTATGTATATGTATGCATGCTGACCAGTGTGGAACAGTAGCTTATTAGCTTCTCTTGAGACTGGTGAACATGACCATGTTGGGGTAGGTAGTGCAGAGATAGGTGACGTCATAATTAGGCCACCACGCAGGTGCAAAAAACACCTCAAAGTGTCCCCTGTCCCCACTCACACACGCGCGCACGCAGCAGCACACACAATACCACAAATGAACTGACAGAAAGACAGAGCAGAGGTAACACAGGAAGGGTGGAGAGAGAGAGGGGTTAGGGCAATACAGCAATGGTTCTCGACCTCTTCAAATCATATTTGAACTGGGGACCCCCCACCCTGACATAAGCACGTGGAATTGTAGGAGTTGAGGCATTACATTTAGTTTGACTCGGTTCCAAAGATAACGTTATTTGACATTGACAATTTGACCAATGTTTGACCAGTTTTTATACTAGGCTATAGTTTGTTGATTGTTTTTTAGTTTTTTCCCCCCAAGTAGCCTATTAATACAAAGGTCTTAAAAGTCCTTACATTGTCACTTAACTGTCCTCTGTGTGGGGAGCCCCAAAACAAATCATATGGGGACCCCCCTGGGGGTCCTGACCCACAGGTTGAGAACCACTGCAAATTGAGGGGAGAGAGAGAGAGAGAGAGAATGGGGGGAGAGAGAGAGAATGTGGGGGGGGGGAGAGAGAGAGAGTGGGAAAAGAGAGAGTTGCACAAATGAGAGAGAGAAGAGAACGGTGAAAGAAAAGTGACTACCGCGCAGGCGCGCAAAACTTCTCCTCCCCTTCTCCAAGTTGTCCAAACCGGGAGTAAAGAGAGAGAGAGAGTGCATTCACAACCAGACAGGCAGCGACTCTCACACACACACACACACTCTCTCTCTCTCTCTCTCTCTCTCTCTCACTCCCTTTACGTTGGTTTCCTATCACTTTGACCATTCAACTACAAACACACACCACACCACCAGTGACACCATCATGCCTGCCACTGAGAAGGACCTGGCGGACGACGCGCCATGGAAGAAGATCCAACAGAACACGTTCACCCGCTGGTGCAACGAGCACCTCAAGTGCGTCAACAAGCGCATCGCGGACCTCGAGGCGGACCTGAACGACGGGCTGCGGCTCATCGCCCTGCTGGAGGTCCTGAGCCAGAAGAGCATGGTCAGGAAGTACCACGCCAGGCCCACCTTCAGGCAGATGAGGCTGGAGAACGTGTCCGTGGCCCTGGAGTTCCTGGACAGGGAGAACATCAAGCTGGTGTCCATAGGTGAGTCAGTGAGTGGGTGGGTGTGGGGTCAATGGTTCTCAAGCTGTGGGTCGGGACCCCCCAGGGGGATCACCACATGATTTTGTTTGGGGGGGGTCCCCAAATGACAGTGAAGTGTCAATTTAAGGACTTACCTTTTTGATACCAAAAGAAGAAGAAGAAAGCAAAGAAAAAGACCATTGCTGCATCAAAAGGTAATCAGCAAACTATACTATAAAAACTGGTCAAACATAAGTTAAGGCTAAGTTGTCAAATAATATAAGAAAGAGGCAACAAAAAAAAATGTGACACGGTCATACTGTGAAGTATAGGCCTCATTATGTTATGATGAGGGGAAACCCCCCCCCCCCCCAACAAATGAGTGTCATGTAATTGTTAGTGCTGTCAGTGTCCCCAGAGGGCTGCTTGTTTGAGGGGTAACAGGATAGGTGGGCACCCAGGAAGAGTGGGCACCTATGTGTTAAATTGGCTATTTTTTCCAAAAATGTAAAAAAAAAAATATATATTTGGAAAATGGTTTAAAATAAAGTATATATGTTTAGAACATGATTATTACTTAGACATTCGACAAATAAGGTCTAACATTTCTACAATAGCTACAAATTGCTATAAAACCTCAATATATATAGTCATTTTGGGGCATAAACAAGAAGTTGAAGGATACAATTAAGTCTGATAATGATGTACCATGCATGTTCACATCATGTATACCTTACATTACTTAAGACCATTTTTCAAGTATTATTATTTTTTTTACATTTTGGACAAAATAGCCGAGGTGCCCAGATGTCCCTAGTGCCCACCTATCCTGTATCCGTTCTAGGATACAGAGAGAGTTGAGAGCTGCAGTTCACTGATATGGGGGTTTGAATTATAGTTTGAACTTTTCAAACGCGTCCTTTAAAGTGAACAAATTACATTGAAACAAATGTGTAAAAGTTTTTTTTAAATGGGACGAACATTATTGTCCTGTCTGAGTCACTGTTTGAATGTGAGAGAAAGTGAACAATGGTTCCAGTCAGTCACCTCGCCCCAAGGCACCTGGAACATGCTTTGTTGAACATTAACAAGGGAACTTTATAAGTCTTTTAAAGCTTTTTAAATGCGTCTTAGTTCCGGCGTACGCATACTTTATACCAGTGGTGTGGTGTTGAATACACAAGTGTTTGATTAGCCTACTTTCACCTGTCGATTTGTCATAATCAGCCTGGACACACAAACTATGGTGAACTTTGCTCATATTATGAATGAATTTGCTAGGGCTAGCCTATGTCAGAATGCCTACCGTCCTTGTCAGCAGGTTTATGTAGGCTATTATATTATAGCGGCCCGTAACCGTTTCTGTCCCTGGTTTCTTTGAGTTCCAGAAGTTAACGTTTAACTATCTGCTGTGTGGATACAAACCCACACAACCTGGGGTATATGGTGGTCATAGGATATAGGCTATGTTTTTCATATCCTATTGGTTATCTTCTAAATGGTGTGTGTGTGTGTGTGTGTGTGTGTGTGTGTGTGTGTGTGTGTGTGTGTGTGTGTGTGTGTGTGTGTGTGTGTGTGTGTGTGTGTGTGTGTGTGTGTGTGTGTGTGTGTGTGTGTGTGTGTGTGTGTGTGTGTGTGTGTGTGTGTGTATGAATATGAATATGAATGTAGACTGCACTTAATCAACTTTACTTATAGACAGCTCTATGATAAAACACACACCTCAGACATGTCAGCCCAGATCCCCCCTCCCCTTGTGTGTGCACGGCAGCACGCACGCTCAAAGCTCATAGACATAAAATGTAGCTTTGGTAACAGGCATGCATGGAGTGACATCACCTCTCAGATGTTTCAACTTTGGCTGGTGGGCAACCGCAGGTGTGTGTGTGTGTGTGTGTGTGTGTGCGTGTGCGTGCCGTGCGCGGGCGTATGAGTATCAAAGTCAGGAATCTTGTCTTCCTGCCAATGGTATGGAATTTCTTTTTTAATTAGATTAGTATTATTCTTCCTTCAAGCTAAGAGAAGATGTTTGATTTATGACAGGTTGTTAAGGCAAGGCTAGTTTATTTGTATATCACATCTCAAACACAAGGCAATTCAGAGTGAACTGCTTCACACAAAACATTTAGTGTTGTACACTGAGCAAAACATTATGAAAGGACATTTGAATACACTTAAAGTAGAATAAGTTAAAAGATAAAAAAATAAGAATAATATTACTTCACAATAAATGAATCACAAATCTTGGCTTGTCTAGTAAAAGGCAGCGGCAAACAGAAAAGGCTTCATCTGTAAAAGAACAGAGTTGTAGCATGTCTGCAGTTTTCTGGGAGTCTCTGGACTCAAGAAGCAGACAAAGCAGATGAAGTGACAGTCTACATTTTAGATCATTTGTTATAATTGTAGTTAAATGTGGCTGTATTGACTTTGTGTTAGTGGATTTCGCAGTGTCTACTCTACACCCTTATCCTTAGAGACTTGCAATGCATACCTTGCTGAAGGACTCATTGGGACTCATTCACAAAACTTGTTTCTACGAGCATAGTCTGATTCATCATTCAAGGAACAGCTGAATTTGTAGAAAACTCATGTTAGCTCAGAGACATGCCTTTGGAAACACGCAATTATCTCTTTAATTTTAGAGGACACCCCCCCCCCCCCCCTCTTCTCCTTCTTCCCTTTCCCTTTTATGGAAATAACAAAACGATGGAGTTTGCACAAAACAAATTTCACCCACTGTTTTACACCTGTAAACCTGTTATGTGACAATAAAGTTGATTCTGATTCTGAGGACATGTAGCGGAAGATACCACCTATGCCTGTTATCGCTGTTACGCGGTTACATTATGAAATCTAATCTCAATTATCCAACTTCTTGACCACATGAATGCCATGCAAATACAATTCATAGTCTTACCATCTGATGAAGATGCAGCCTGGATAACATCAGTCAACAGTCCAGTCCCAATACAGAACAGTACATAGAAAAGTTAAAATGGTTAAATGCCAAGGACGCATTTCCCTTCAGTTATCAAATAAAGCTCTGATCCATGTAGGAGAGCGGTGTTCCAGTGTCTTGCATTTCAGCTTCTTATATCATATATTTCCTTCTTAAATAATAATGATAATATATAAAATTAAGTTAACCCCAAAACGCCCTCTAAATAAAAACTATACAAAAAAATATTATATATATATATATATATATATACATAGCAACATCTAAAATGACACAGACGCTTTCCCGGATTGAAAGGTATAACAATGTATAGGCTAAATGGTTTAAGAATCCAATTTATGAACTGGACTGACTGGCATTCATCATTTGATACACCTGTGGTACGCACAAATCAAGGCTGTTGCACACGTTTCATGAATCCGATATTGTTCTTAGGAACAACTACACACTGTAGTAGAAATGTGAGAAAAGTTTGGTGAATGAGGACCATTCTGATTAGTTTTCTCACACTTTAGTTGTTGGGGATTGAACCTTCGTAAGGGACAACTTCCCAAACCCATTGTGACCCTTTCCCTCTCCTATCCAGAATGAGTGGAGGGCTCACCCCCCCCGCACGCACACACACACGCACGCACACGCACACGCACACGCACACGCACACGCACGCGTACGCACGCACACACACCCACACATGACTCATGATCCCATCATTCCTGTTGACTACGCAGGAAGTGTCTGACCGGTTCAGTGGGAGGGGCTAGTCCAGAACCCATCCTTCCCTCCTGTTGTTTTGGATCAAAGAGGAGAGGATAGGAAGAGGATGTTCTGGAAACATCGTGTGTGTGTGTGTGTGTGTGTGTGTGTGTGTGTACTCTGTCCTGTCTAAACAGAGTCATAATACATGTCAATATTTACATGTAAATACATGAAATATTGTCCAGTAATTCACATGGAAATGCTCTGATTTTGCAGTACAGCTTTACTATACTTTCTTTTTAATTTGATGTTATACAAATTGTTATACAAATTCCACCCACTAATGTCTGATTATACAATTATTACCTTCAAGTGGTCCGAGGAGACCAGCCTTCTCTATTAACCACGTTCAACCTGCATGCCATCCCTATTTTGGGCGTGTCATTATAGGTGAAATGCTTCAAAAATATTCAAACAATTTCAAACATTTTTGAATAAGGCTTAGGGACTTTCATGCCCTGATTTGAGCCTCTCAGGCAGCACTTATTCCCTGTCTGTGTACTGCTCCCACCAAGCTCCACCAATCAAGTGCTTATATTTAGGTTTCCGTTAGAGATGGTTACGCAAGGTTTAGTGTGATGGTTGTGGGGGGTCTGGCAACCCTTAGGAGTCTGGAATTGCACCAGCCTGAAAGGAAGTGGTTGCCTGAGGTGACTTTGGGGCAAAAGAGTCCCATCTGCAGACTGCAACCTCCTGGCCATTTCAGTGGCCTTAAAGCACTGGTTCTCAACCTTTTCAGGCCGTGACCCCCTCAAAAGAATCATATTTAAACTGCCCCCCCCCCACCTTGACAAACTTGGAATTGTCGGAGTTGAGGCATTGCATTTAGTTTGACTCGGTTCCACAGATAAATATTGTGACATTATTATTTCCATTTTTTTTGCCTCTCTTATATTATTTGACAATTTGGGCAATGTTTACCAGTTTTTATAGTATAGTTTGTTGACTACTTTTGATGCAGTAATGGTCTTATTTATTTTCTTTCTTTCTTTCTTTTGAGGTACTTCCATGTACTTTTACCATGTCTTTCTAAACAAAGTATTCAATCAATCAATCAGGTATTACAAAGGTCTTAAAAGTCCTTACATTGTCACTTCACTGTCATCTGGGGACCCCCCCCCCCCACAAATCATGTGGGGTCCCGGCCCACATGTAAGACCTAAAGGTCTTACTGTGTTCTACGGATGGAGCTGTGTTGATTTTGGTTTCTTGCGCTGTTGGGACAGAGGTAGCAGATTCTTGGGAAACCCTGGAGTCATACGAAACCTGGAAACTTTAAGTCATAGGAGGGAAACTGATTACAAACATCGATGAGTTCTGTGTCTCATTCTGCGTTATTAAAACAGAGAATGTGTGTTTCCTAGTTCTGTAACGTGGATTGGGTTTGTGTCCATCAAATAAGCTGTGTGTGTGGATTGGGTTTGTGTCCATCAAATAAGGTGTGTGTGTGTGTGTGTGTGTGTGTGTGTGTGTGTGTGTGTGTGTGTGTGTGTGTGTGTGTGTGTGTGTGTGTGTGTGTGTGTGTGTGTGTGTGTGTGTGTGTGTGTGTGTGTGTGTGTGTGCACCCCTATGAATAGATTTTGTGGGCAGTTTGATGTGGGCGGGGCTGGGACTGGGAGTGGGTGTGGCTGGGAGTGGAACACACTCAGTGATGTCAGGACTCTGTACATTTGGTTTTCCACAGCAAACAGGAAATGACATAGGCACACACACACACACACACAGAAATACTCACAGAATCAGGTTCAGATTAGGTTCACAACTTCACGTTCAATATTGTTGAATGAGTTTAACATTCATTACACTAGTTGACATAGATACATAGTTGGTCAACAACCAGTTTGTCAGTCAGCCCAGCAGGCAGTCTGCCAGTCATCAGTCTGCCAGATAGTCAGCCAGTCTGTCATTCAGAGGCGAGAACAGGGTGAGAGAGAGAACAGAGGAGAGGTTGTGTTTCTGTCCAGATAGTGTTGATTTGTCACATATCACAACTGCATGATGGAGAACGAGAGAGGGAGGGAGAGAGAGAAGCAAGAAACCTAAGAAAGAGCATAGCAGGCGTATGTGTGTGCCTATAGCAGGCAGCCCGTCTGTTCGATAACGGTTATCTCTTTTTCTCTGTGTGTGTGTGTGTGTGTGTGTGTGTGTGTGTGTGTGTGTGTGTGTGTGTATATATATATATATATTAAGAAGTTGTTGGGTTGATTAATTGTTAAATGTCATGCAGGCTCCTTTGCCCGGGCCCCTGCTCTTTGTCTGTTTCACAAAGGAGGAGGTCTGCTGAACCCTGCCAACGTTCTGCGCTACCTCCACCACACAGCAACATACCATACTTCAACAACCAACCAAACAACATAGAAAACCACAACAACACACCGAACCACAACACACCAAATGACAACAACACACCAAACTACCATGAACCAAACAGCACACAAATCACAGCACATCAAACCTACGGTGATCAGATCAGAGCCGTCCCGATTTGGCCGGGGATTGTCTCGTTTTCAAGCTGAGCGTCCCGAGTCCTGACAATATGACAATATCTCTTTTAAAACACTAAAATGTCCCATTTTCAACATTTATTACCAAATTGTCAGGACCACAATGGAAACAATCAATCAATCAAAAATCTAAAAATAGCAGAACTTGTAGATCGGCTATTTTTGCTATTTTCAAATCAAATTTAAGTGATTATGGGTCTTTGGGTTCTTGAAAATATGGTCATCCTAACCAAACCACAATACATTTTCTTTTTGTCTTCCAGTCATCTAGACGGGAAATTCCGTATCTGTATTCCAGTATCTGTAATTAGGTTGCATTCCTCAGGTTGTGAGGTGACAATGGCTCCACCAGTCTGGAAAACTGGGGTACATGAGGGAAACCCCGGCCCATACATCAATGGGGACAACGCCCACTTATGCAGACCAAACTATCACCATCCCATTGACAACCAATGATGCGTGTCATCTGCACTATCATTAGACGCATGCAGTGTTACATTGGAAAAGATTAGAATGGGACTTCCTGACTGTACAACCTGGGTCCTCACTCTCATGTGGTGCATTTCGTCGCTGTCCGGCAGAAACCTTGCCTCTCCATATTAATACTTTCATGTTTTATTCATGAATGCCCTATTTTATGCTTTGTCATATGACAGTGTCGCGCAAAAGTAGCAAAAATAAGGTCTACAAGCTCACAACATGTCGCGATGCGACGTGCCCAAAATGGGGCGATGTCATGTTCAAAGTGAGTTGTCTATAACTTTTGTAAACTAGGGGTTCGGGCCGCTACGCGGGTCTCACACCTACGTCGCACCGCCAACCAATATGCCCATATATGGAGATCTCATATCTGTCAGTCCTTGCCCCTTTTATGCCCATATATGGAGATAGCTGATGTCATATGGGCATGCCCCCTTTTGTATATGGCAACCATATATGGAGCTGACTGATTTGTTTGCACCTGATGCCATGAC
Source organism: Gymnoscopelus braueri (assembly GCF_963280865.1). NCBI lineage: Eukaryota > Metazoa > Chordata > Actinopteri > Myctophiformes > Myctophidae > Gymnoscopelus > Gymnoscopelus braueri. The sequence continues at coordinate 16,495,611 of NC_137612.1, forward strand.
GTAGACACATTCAAGGTTAGACAACACACTCCATATTTGGGCGTAGCTGCATTTGGAACTCCTTATATGGTTATGGCTGAGTCATAGTGACATGAGTGTGACGACATGGTCCGCCGGCCAGTCCTCCCTTAAGCCAATTTCAATATAAGAAGATGTTTAACCAATGAAAAGTATTAACAAGAGATTCTGACTAAATAACTACATTGGATGCCTTGGATATTTTTTCCTTTTCATGAAAAGTTACTGTTTTGGTAATGCAAGGTTTCCGTCCGACAGCAACGATAGGTCTGTTTACTGGCTGAGCCCCCAGGCACCCCATGCTCTTAAGGTGTGGTCTGTGTTGTCAGTCTGGTCTCCATGGTGCACTGCTGACTGACCCTTGTACTCCTTAAGCCCCGTTTATGCTTCCGCAAATTTCAGGGGGGAAGACGGACGGCGGGTGGGTGGGGGCCATCCATGCTTTATACGCGTCCTCTGGATCATCATGCCCCCATAGCATAGAGCAGGGGCTCTCACACTTTTTTCATGTCAAGGACCCAGAAAATGTATATGTATTTGGCCACGGACGCCCATCTGAAAATAGTTTGTGCCAGGGACCCCCATATAAGATTTGTATGTTTAAAAAAATCAAGATGTTTTGAAAATAGCAGATCTACAAGCTAGCAACGCGATTGCGACGGCTGAGGATGTTGTAACTGTTGACTGTGATTGTATTGTTGTCACATTGTGAAACCTGCTGGGTGGGTGTGAGTTGTACTGAATGAACACACCTGGGGTTTGGGCTGTACGCCCTGTGTGTGTGTGTGTGTGTGTGTGTGTGTGTTTGTCTTTGTGGGTGTGTTCGCTTGTCCATACATGGTATATGGTGTTTGTGTGTGCATGCACATGTCTGCTTTCTCGTTGAGTGGAAGACTGGGCTGTGCACTTGCTGGATTTCTGCTAATGCTTTGCTCATCTCCCTGTTTGTGTGTTTTTGTCCTGGCTTGTTATGAAACATAATCTGATGATGTATAATGTTAATGATGTAATCAGAATAATTTAAAATGGAAGTGGAAGGAAATTAAATTTTTGCAATTTTCCCTTTTGGGAGCATACTCAAGTTTAGGTCAATATATTCCCTTATGGTTTCCATAAATTCTAAATTGTACCCTTAAAGTTGACAAAGTTGCGAAGAAAGTCTGCAAAAATATGGAATTGTGTGTGCGCGGCCCGCTTGTGCGCGGCCCGCTCGTGCACACACACACACACACACACACACACACACACACACACACACACACACACACACACACACACACACACACAGGTTACATGGTTGCCATGCTACTGTGTCTCTGTGTAAGCAGTCTTTCTATTAGTCAGTGGGTAGATAAACGCCTGCTCTTTTAATTTCCTGACATGTACAAACTCGCGTTCACAATATTCTACAGCCTTTGAGTATGTAAATATACACCAGTATATACCGTGCTGTTTTTTTTTCTTCTTAATTTCATTGCATTTGTTAAGTATTGTATTGTACAGTTAAGAATGCAGTTTAAATATTTAGAATTTTCATCCATAATCCCTGACATGTAGCAATAAAACAAGATACCACAGAAAGAAAGACAAAGTACAAGGTAAAAAGTACAGTAAAAGTATAAATAAATAAAAACTACAAGTTAACATCGACGCAGAGTGTGTTAAAAACAAAACCTGTAAACAATACAGAGTGTACAATGCCCTTTGATCTAGATAGAATGAGTCTTGTTTTTCCCAGTATAGAAACGCTTCTTGCCAGCTTAGCTCTTACACATGTGAAATATGGGGTTTCCAGCTGATTTTGTGGTCTAGTATCACACCAAGAAATGTATTTTCATATACTGTACTCTTTCTATTTTTATATTATATATCATCACAGTTGCTTGTGTGCACCAGCATTGGCACCGCTCCGTTGTGAATCCATTTCCTGCTCCCGAAGTCTGGGGTGACCAATCAGGGCCCAGTATTCAAATATGGGAGACTGTAATTGGTAGTTGGTTGTAGGTCTAACCAATTGTGTCGAGAGACATTGTTTTGATCCCGCCCCCTTGGAAAGGGGGCGGGATCGTCCTCATAGAACATCCTCATAGAAGCTCCAGACTCATATCCACGCAGTGATATAGTCTGGCTACGCAAGGCTACACCAGCATATCAGTGTGGATACGCTGGTGTGTTTTAAGATTATATAACCTACTGAAACTCTTGTCACACCGTTTACAGTAGAAAGGTTTCTCTCCAGTGTGGATACGCGTATGCGTCTCTTCAGACTACCTAACAGACTGAAACTCTTGTCACACTGTTTGCAGTGGAAAGGTTTTTCTCCAGTGTGGACACGCAGGTTTGCCTTAAAACTAGTTAACCTACTGAAAGTCTTGGCACAAAGCTTACAGTAGAAAGGTTTTTCTCCAGTGTGGATAAGCTGGTGTGTCTTAAGACCATCTAACCTATTGAATCTCTTGCCACACCGTTTACAGTTGAAAGGTTTTCCTCCAGTGTGGATACGCTGGTGTCTCTTCAGGTGACTTGGCGTACTGAAACCTTTGCCACACTGTTTACAGATGTGAGTTTTCTTTCCCGTGAAAATCATCTCATGTGTCTTGACATCTTCTGCAGGAGTTAAAACCTTGGTAAACTGTTGAAGACTTTGAGATTTTTGTGGGTCTGTGTCTCCTTGTTTCTGGCTGGTGACAGAGCTGACTATTTGCTGACAGGCCTCTTCTGAGCAGATTTGTCCATTCCCCTGCATTTGGCAGTTGAGGTCGTCAAGGCTCGGATGAGACGTGAAGGTGCGCTCAGAACACGAGACCTTAATCTGGGGAGATTGGGACCAGGAGCGGCTGCTATACATGAGATGGGGACGGAGTTGTAGGTTCTGTTGAGGCTGGAAAATGTGTCTTGTCTCTAGCTCCCTGTATTCTTTCTTTCCCCAACTTCTGTATCCCTTTCTCTCACAACACTATCCGCTCAGTGGTCTCAGTGGAATGAAAGTTGGTCTAAAAAGTAACTTCACACCTCATGTATGCTGAGCAGAGCTCTGGTCTGACTTCACTCACAACACAATCGGTTGCCATGCATGCTCAGCAAAACCGATGTGCGCAGGCTGCCGCCCCTCCATATTTGGGCAAGAGTGATGTCATCAATATGACATCATCACCATGACGGCAGAGATCCACATGGAAGCCACGCCATGTCTTTTTCATTTTCATCTGTTTATCGTTTACTAATTAGTTAAGTAAATGATAGTTTAAGTGAATTAATCAACATGAAACGATAGACTGCAATCAATAATTGTCTTTCTTAAATAATAAATGATGATCTTTTGATGATTCTTCCTGTGCTGAGTTGGGAGCTACTTGTCTCCTCTCTCTCTTTCTCTCTCTCTTTCTCCCCCCACCCCCCGTCTGTCTGTCTGTCTGTCTGTCTGTCAGGACCAATTGATTTCCTCTCTCCTGTCTGGACACCTTGTGTCAGCCAATTAAGCGCTAAAACATTTCTACTGACTCAAACAGTTACACATTCACGAACAAACACACACACACACACACACACACACACACTCACTCACTCACTCACTCACTCACTCACTCACTCACTCACTCACTCACTCACTCTCTCACTCAACACACAGGTACTGAGATACGCACAAGCACAGAATTGTGAGAGAGTGAGAGAGAAAGAGAGGGAGATAGCTTGAACAAAGGCAGCTATAGAAGTGAGATCTACAGCTTTGAATCGCTATTCCTCCTCCAGGGACAGGAGACTTGTGTGCATTTCTCTCTGCCTGTAACTGACATAGACTACAGCAGAGGTTCTCAAACTATGGATCGGGACAACAAGTGGGCTCGCGGGAAGATGGTGGTTGGGTCGCACACGCACATTGACTGTTGAAAAAAGAAAAATTTATCCTTTCCCTTAATGTCTGTTTTATTTGTTTTTAAAAAGCATAGTCTGTGAATACATTTACTTCACTATGTTTTTTGTTTGTTTTGTTCTGGCAACAGATATACAGTATAAGCTACAATATATGCTAAGTTCGCACACGAGCACACACACACACACACACACACACACACACACACACACACACACACTTCAAACGCTGTGTTCTATACCCCCTACAGGGAAAATATTTTGAATCACATTTCAGACTTCAGCGTTAATCTGTCTCTCTCTCCTTTTGTCTTCTCTTCTTTTCTCTGCTTTCTACTCAGTCTGTGGGGAAGACTAGAGAGAGTGTGTGTGTGTGTGTGTGTGTGTGTGTGTGTGTGTGTGTGTGTGTGTGTGTGTGTGTGTGTGTGTGTGTGTGTGTGTGTGTGTGTGTGTGTGTGTGTGTGTGTGTGTGTGTGTGTGTGTGTGTGTGTGTGTGTGTGTGTGTGTGTGTGTGTGTGTGTGTGTGTGTGTGTGTGGTAGGTCTAGTAGTAGTCACAGAGGTTCTGTGTGTTTGATGTAACTTGAGAGAACAGCATGCAGATATACTTACCACACACACACACACAGTGTCTCTAGTGCGTTGTTGGTTTAAGGTCATTCTTATGTCGTCTGTCTCAGTTGCCCCTGTTGTCATGGAAATGTTTTTAGAGTGTGGAAGCCTGGAAGGGACATATGTAATGGTGGATGTTTTTATTTCATTCTATTATGTCTTTTAACGTAATAGTTATGTAATCTCATGTCTCGTGCTGGAGCTGTGACATCACAGTATCTATAATGGACCAGACATGAATATTCATCACAGTCCACCTCATAACAGACCGCTTTACGTTTTGGCATATAACTCTTGAACCGTAGGTTGTACAATCAAAAAATAAAATCCCCTCGATTCCTTGGATCATGACGCAACTCCCCAAAAAGACCATGCCCAGTTCCACCTAACTTGATTTTCCACCACATCTTTCAAATCTCAATTATTTTGCATAAAACTTCATTCATAAAAATCTGTACACATTATCTCTGGAGTCGTGTGATTGGCTATGAATTGGTTGAATTCAGCACCAATTAGTCTCCGTGTCTGTCTTGTAGTTTCTGTCTTTCTCCTAGTCTGTCTGTCTCCTTGTCTGTCTTTATCTAGGCTGTCTGTCTGTCTGTCTTCTAGTCTGTCCTTTCATCCGTTCACTCTCTTCACCTCCCCATCTGCAAGCCACGCCACGCACGCACACACTGCATCTTTCCTGTCATCATGGACTCACATCACCTCACAAATATGTAATTTAACACACAAGTGTGTGTGATTGATAATGATGGTGGTTTACCCCCTACAGCCTCAATTCTTATCTTCTCCTCCGCACCTCCCACACATGTGCGAGCAGTCTCACACACACACACACACACACACACACACACACACACACACACACACACACACACACACACACACACACCCCACTGCAGTGGTCCTCTCTTCATGGTTGGCTGTGTGATGACATCATTGCCTGGGAATCAGAAGGGTGAGGTCATATAAGGCCAAGTGTGTGTGTGTGTGTGTGTGTGTGTGTGTACTACACTTTCATGTCTCTGTGGTAAACGTCATGCCAGATGTGAATTTGAATGTGTATCTGCGTGTGTATGTGTGCTTGCATGTGTGTGTGTGTGTGTTTTGGGGGGAATATGTTTAGTGTGTTGTATGCATGTATTCATAGAATACAGAAATTCCCCCAAAAATTGTGTAGTCTTGCCACTGCTACCTCTACTGTCTCACCTACCAGTTTGGAGGCCCCACCGCAACCACACCTACCCTCCACCCTAGTCCACGTGGTTCAACACCACCCACTGACAGGACACCCCTGCCGCCCCCCCCCCCCCCCCCCCCCCACCACCACCACACATGGTCAGGACAACACAGCCTCGTATGTTCCCTCAGTCAAGCCAAAGGCACTGCTGAGTATTCAAACTCATGTAATAAATAACTTGTGTAACAAATGGATTATAATCTAAGCCATTACTGATGGAAGTAGTAACAGGTCCTGGACTCAAACATAATGACACTTAATTAAACAGACCTTATGGTTATTAATGCTGCTGTATGACACAGTGTCATTAACCCATTAAGACCGGGAAAGCCTATATACGTTGTTATACCTTTTAAAACCGGGAAAGCATCTGTCGATCTGTGTCATTTTAGATGTTGCTATAGCAACGGATTTTTTTTCATGTTTTTCTGAAAACTTTTAGAAGGCATTTTTAAAACAGGCCTCAGGACTCAAAGGGTTAACAGGAGTGACCCAGGCTGTGTGAAGTACAATGAGCTCAGCAGAATGATGATATTGGGGTCAAAGGTAGGCGTGTGTGTGCGTGTGCATGGGCCGGTGATGTCACACTTTAGGAATCCTTCTATTAGCTCTTGACACACACACCCACACACACACCCACCATGCAGTGACAATAATACTGTGTGTGTGTGTGTGTGTGTGTGTGTGTGTGTGTGTGTGTGTGTGTGTGTGTGTGTGTGTGTGTGTGTGTGTGTGTGTGTGTGTGTGTGTGTGTGTGTGTGTGTGTGTGTGTGTGTGTGTGTGTGTGTGTGTGTGTGTGTGTGTGTGTGTGTGTGTGTAAGGGCACCGATCTGCATCCTGTTGACTCCTTCAGCTACTTCCTCTCTTCACTGAACACACACACACACACATGCAAAGCCGAGGACTGAACCGGGAAAATTAAGATTCCCAGATGACCACTCCACTACTGATTCACTGCCGCCCCATGTAGAAATGTTAAGGATGATCTTTTTGGTTATTTTCCCCCACAAATGTCTCACCTATTGGCAAGGAATACCCATTCAATGGCCCACACCCAAGTTCATGTTAATAGATTTACCATTCATGAGATGTATTGGAGACTATATCCTGTCCGTGTGTCCGTTAGCTGTGAACAGCTAAACTCCAGCACTGTTGGACTGATCGGCGTGAAACTTGCACGCACATTCCCAGTAGGCCAAGAAAGAAGTTCAAAGAACAAGCAAATGTTTCAAATCGGCCTCATGGTTGGCGCTATAACCGGACGCTTCACATTTTTGGCCTGTAACTCTTGAACCATAGGTCATAAGATGAAATATTTAGCCCCGGATTCCTTGGATCATGGCGCAACTCCACCTATTAGGCCCCGGCCATTTTTGCCTGACTAAATCTTTGGCCATTTCGCGTTCTTCAAAAAAACGTTTATGTGATGCCTGGACCGCTAGGCATCACATTAATGAATTTAGTTATCATACCCCCCCCCCCAGTTCATATCACAGCTAACCCCAACAGTTGGTCATATTGGAGGATATAGACAACCATGTCTCTCCTCTGGAGTCGCCAGCTCTTCATTTCACCTGACAGTGTGGGCACGTTTTCCCCCTCAGTTCTGCTCGATACTGAACAGATGCCCTGGCCGACCTTTAGAAGTCTCTAGTGCCGTGTGAGTGTCCTCCTCCCTCCCCGCCCGGTTTACCACCTGCAAACACAGACAATTGAGTCACACTGTGGGGGATTCCACGGACGCCCGTCATTCATGAGATGTTTTTGAAGGTGTTTCAGAAAAAGATACATTTGTAAAATGAGAAGTATGTGTCAGTGTGTGTGTCAGCAGTTCAGTTCTGCCCTCTGGCTCCAACTGTTTATACAAACAGCAACCTGTGTGTGTGTGTGTGTGTGTGTGTGTGTGTGTGTGTACCTGACAGAGAAAGCTCTGCTACCTACCTGCAGGCAAGATGAGTCTGAGGTTTAAATGTGCGTGTGTGTGCACCCCCCCCCACACAATGCACCTATGGCTTCACTTGATAATAATTGTGTGTGTGTGTGTGTGTGTGTGTGTGTGTGTGTGTGTGTGTGTGTGTGTGTGTGTGTGTGTGTGTGTGTGTGTGTGTGTGTGTGTGTGTGTGTGTGTGTGTGTGTGTGTGTGTGTGTGTGTGTGTGTGTGTGTGTGTGTGTGTGTGGTTGGCCTAATGCTACAGTGTGTTATACTGTAGCTGTTGTGTAGTGTGTTGGTGGAACAGGGTGTGTCACTCTGATAAGAAGACCATTGTCTTCTAACCTGATTTACCTCTCTCTCACACACACACACTTCTGTTGCTCTCTCTCTCCGCGCTCTGTCTTCATGATTCTCATAGTAGTATCGGTGCTTTGTGTGTGAACTCTGACTACTTTCAATTTCTCTCTCTCTCTCACCCCCCCCACCTCTCCAGTAGTATCAATGTTTTGCTTGTTATTGTTGCCGTCTCCATGGTAACTGGTCAACAAATGAGCAGGTACTTGCCGTAATCCAATACACACACGCATGCACACACACGTATACACATACACACACACAGACAGACAGTACTGAGGTCGAAAGTACAGAGGTCGATATTTATATGAAATCTGAACCTTGACCTGTGGCCTTTTAAACTACTTGTACGACAGGATATTCTAGAAGAATAACATAATTTGAGAGAGGGAGAGTGAGAATGCACAAGAGAAGGCTAACAACGTAACAACAGTGACTCGTTCCACCTTTTGGGGTCACAACCCGTTGTTATTTAGCTTTTTTTTTAAACACACATGGGTGTGGAATCTGTTCCTTTCTCCTTGGACTTTGTCAGAGCACGCCCAGAGGGGCCCAGGGGGAGGGGCTAGGATCTGTAGGGCCTCTCCTATTGGGCCCAGGGCAATCAATCAACCAGATGGATATAATTGGTAACTCAGAGGCCAGATACACACGTGTGTGTGTGTGTGTGTGTGTGTGTGTGTGTGTGTGTGTGTGTGTGTGTGTGTGTGTGTGTGTGTGTGTGTGTGTGTGTGTGTGTGTGTGTGTGTGTGTGTGTGTGTGTGTGTGTGTGTGTGTGTGTGTGTGTGTGTGTGTGTGGCGGGGTGAAGTGTTAAAATGCTCTTTTTATGTGGACACACCCTAGCCTGGTAAACCCCCCTCCCTCCGGAAATCTCATTTGCATTTGGTTTCAGGAAGGAGGGTCTGGGATTGCTCACAGAGTAAAGCTGCCCGAACCACTGCGCATACGAACCAATCAGCGGCTGCTAGGGGCGGGATCATCCAATCACCTGCCTAGTAGCTTGAAAAAATGAAACTCCGTCTGTCATCGATTCTGCGCCCGGAGTCTCAGATGCAAGTACGCTGTGAAACAAAATGTGTGTCGCAAGCTTCTTCCATTTGACGGAGTGAGGTTAGACACACCCAACAGTTCATTAAGAATACCAGGTTGGTAGGATCACCCACATTCATATCTGCTCCTACCAGCACAAGAGACTGAGGTACTCTGCCTTTTTATTATTTATTTTATTAGCTATTCATCATAGGACAAAGTATAAATTAGGCGTTACTCTCGCTACCCGTCTACCTGTGTGTGTGGATGGGAACCTCGGAAACACACTGGTTTTCCCTGCTGACCACACAACATGTCCTGACTGTCCGTCACCGCTCTGAATGTGGTGCTGACCACAACATGTCCTGACTGTCTAGTGTCTATCACCGCTCTGAATGTGGTGCTGCTGACCATATGCATGTTTGTCCATGTGCGCACATTGCCGCCCAACTTGCTCATCAATCATTGGCGATAGCCGATCTTTTAAAACACTTCTCCTGTCATTAAAGATGGCTGTACTACGACAATGCTGGTGTAACTAACGACTATTAGCTGCAAGGAATAGGATTTTACATGCATAGATTGCACAGATTATCCAGATTCTCTTCATTTCCTGGTTTTTGAGGTGCATCACGACGTGAAACAATATTAATGTTAATGTGATTGGAGGCAGGGGCGTCAATCTGTCTTGAGGCTGGAGGGGGTCCCACGCGCGCGAAGCGGCCGCCGAAATCGCGCGCGTGCGCGCAACATTTTGGTTATATGGCGGATTTGGGAGGTTTCTTTCTTGGATTTTGGTTACTTTATTTCGGTTTTAGGGTTAGGTTAGGGTTATGTTATTTTGCCTAATTTTACTGATTTAATATCAAAATACTATTTTAACATTAATTTTTTATTATTCTAAATGACTTGGGGATGAGTAGCCCTGATCACCTCAAGGCAAAACACAGGCCGAGGCACAGCCAACTGCCAAGTAGGAGTAATATAAATTTTATTTTACCCACCACTGGCTGTTTCAAATAGTGAGCAGAGCAGAGGAATTGAGCATCAACCATCTACGATTATCAATAGCTACTGTAAAGTATAACGAATAGAAGGTTTGGCACAGAGGCTTGTGAGTTTTGTTCAGAACATGAAGTTTGCTTTATATTAACTTAGTAAATTTACTCATCACCAGGCAGCCGCACTTGGAGTTGGTTTGTTTCAGGATAGACAGACACTAATAACAAATATAATGCAGCTGAGAAACTTTGGTCAACTTCATTATGTACAGTACTTGCATAATACATGGTCTTTTGGTCGCTTCTACTTTGGATCTGAATGGATAGGGTTCTGTGCAGACTGCAGTCCATTTGGAAACACTGGACCCTACCTGGTCGTAGTGTCACTGTTGCCTGGGCTGGTCCAGGTCCATTGCATTGCTCCTAACATTATCAAAATTGCAGCTGCTAAATCCTTTGATCACTGATGACCGACATTCTCCGTGTCCTCCTCTTCACTTCGGTTTTGGTCAAACTACCTATAATTATTCACAACAAATCTTTGGATTTGATGATAACTCCCGTTAGTCCCGTGGTCGTTAGTTTGAGTCAGCAGGGGTCTATCACTTTGTTTCTTTTTCCTCGGTAGCATTCACTGTTTTAAAATACTTGCTTAAATATGCACACTTTGCAGCTAGCACAGATAGCTCTTGTATCCTCTCATTATGTTGTTGAGCTCCTGATTATTTTCTTCGCCAAATTCGACTTGTAAACAAACCGGTGAAACCACATGTTGATGCGTGGTCGGGATAGAATACAAGAACGCTCGTCCCAAAACACACTCGCCCCGGGTATATCCGGCGGCCTCGGTCGGCGAAAAAAATAGGGGCGAGTGTGTTTTGGGGCGAGTGTTTTTTCCCCGTGCAGTGAAGGAAGGCGGTGCTGCGGACCAAACCATTTTGGGATTTACACGGGGGGGGGGGGGGGAAATAAATCCTTTAAAATACATCGTGTTTATGAGTGCAGTGCATGATTTCAAAAGTGGGTTCAGATTCTATTAAATAAGTATTTATTATTCTAAATTACTTGGGGGGGGGGGGGGGTCTGGGGGGATCCAATCTGACTTGGGGGGGTCCAATCTGAAGCTAGGGGGGGACGAAACCCCCCCGTCCCCCCCGGGATTGACGCGCATGATTGGAGGTATATGGCCTTGGGCGTGTCACAAGTCCTGTCTGGTTCTATTTGCCCTTTTGACAGGGAAGCTTGCGGATTAAAAAAATCACACCCAGTGTGAAGTGGGCGGTGTGGTCATCACAGTGGTCATCACAGTGATGGAAGCTAAAAAAAAAGGTATTTTGAAGTGCATAGTCCTATTTATAGGTTATTAATGTCATCATGTGTCTCGCTAGCCAATCACAGTGCTGAATAGAGTCAGCCAATAGAGTCAGCCAATCACAGTACAGCGAGGGGTGTACTAATGAGCCAATCACAGTACAGCAAACGTGTACTAATGAGGTGTCCCAACCCCACTTATAGGGGCTACACTGCCCAAAAATGAGTTGGGGGAGGACGGAGTGGGAGATCAGCCAGTGAGTCAGAGCAGCAGGAGCGGTACAGCGCTCACTGTACCCCACTGTTGGGAAGAAAAGAGAGCTGAGCCAGAGCAAAGCTCTCGATCTGCCTGGTCATACTCTCTTGTATGGTCATGAAATGTGGGTCATGACCGAAAGAACATTATCGCAGATACAAATGGCCAAAATGAGTTTCCTCATGAGGGTGACTGTCATCCGTAGAGCCGCTACTCCTTCACATACGGTGCAAAGGAGCCAGTTGTGGTGGTTCGGGCATCTAATACGGTGGTTCCTGGGCACCTCAATAGGGACATTTTCCAATGACAAGATGGGACTTTCTTTGTGCTGTAATTAAAAAGCTGAAGTCTGTTTTTACTCGGCTCTCACTCCTCTCAATAGTTTATCTTCTCCTCTCTCCATCATGCTGTCATCATCTGAGTGTGCAGTTCTCTCCACCAGTCCACATAGGCTTAGACCACTTCTTTATCTGTGTGAATAACAAGCCTTGTTACCCCCCCCCCCCCAAAGGGAGTTGAGTGTGTGTGTGTATCAGGTCAGTAGTCTAAGCTGATCAGGACGCACGTACGCACGCACGCGCACATAGAGGGTGTGAACAGAGCAGTATGTCTACAGAGAACAAGGTCATCATGAGTTGAAACCCCCTTCTTGGTGTTTTGGCTAACGCTAGCTCTGACCTTAACTAACATTTTACACACACACACACACGCACGCACGCACACACACGCGCACACACACGCACACACGCGCGCATTCACACACACACACACACACACACACACACACACACACACACACACACACACACACACACACACACACACACACACTGCATAAGCTCAGGAATACAGGGAAAATGTACCGTTATACCTGAATGAATACATTGTGTGCATGTACTTGTATAAACATCCTGTCATTGAACCACTTGTAACAATAGGCACTCAATGACCTTTATTCTGCGAACACACACACACACACACACACACACACACACACACACACACACACACACACACACACACACACACACACACACTCTTGTACAGACACTTGCTCATGTGTGACTGTGCACACACACAAAGCTGCTCAGGTGAAGGTACAGGTGTGGCAACAAAGTCTTGGTATGCTTGTGAGAGAGAGATTGATGATGATGATGATCAGATGAAAGTAAGACGAGCATGAGGAAGAATGAAAGCGACATAGAGATGGAAAACTCCATTTCCACAAACAGACTACAGACTACATGTCCCACAATGCCTTGCCGGCATGGACAGCAGTCATTGTGAGGCAAAAACATAACACACACATACACGTAGTAGGACAGCAGGACAAAGTCAATGAGTTTTTTCTATTGTAGGGAGGAAGAGAGATGAAATAACGAGAGAAATTAAGAATGTGTGGAATGTTTTGTCTGCTTCGGTCTGCACTCAGTGAGCTACAGTTAAAGATTAGCCAAGGTTACCTTTGTGTGTGTGTGGGGGGGGGGTGTGTGCGTGTGCGTGCACACTTTTGTGTGTGCGCGCATGCATGTAATCTGTGTGTGTGCTGTGTTAGGTACCAGCTGGTACAGTGAGTTGACAGACAGGGTTCGTTACCTCACAGCATTGTATTCTACTCTGCTGAAAACACTCTGCAAAAGTACCCCGCAAAACATTTCAAATACATCTAAAACACATGCTCCAATAATGAAAGAAATCACAGACAGCTCTAACATACTACAAATACATCTAAAATACCGTTACAATAATCAAATACAACTCTACAATAGTACAAATACATCTAAAATACCGTTACAATAATCAAATACAACTCTACAATAGTACAAATACATCTAAAATACAATACAATACAATAATTAAAAGTATGCCCAATTCCCCCCCAACACAGAGGCATAGAGCCTATTGTAGTTCTGTAAATTAAACTTGACTTTTGTTTAGTTAAAAAAAATTAATACAGTATCACACAGTTGCTGAATGCACCTGAGAGCCGACACCGACAGACGGCTACTGTGGTGCTTAAAATAGCTTGTAGATCGGCTATTTTTGGTGAATGTTCCACCCAGAATAGGGATGCTGGGGTTCAATTGGTTAAACTAAGTTTTATAAAGTTAGTTACAATCTGTCCTAATCTCTCAAGTTCACCTTGTGACATGCTGTATCTTAGGGGGAAAGATTTACATATTTACGTAGCGTAATATGATATGTAAGGTGCTATAAAGTAACAATGTAATTCAGGGCTGCCGTGGATGAAAAAGCTATTTACAGGGGTGACATGAGCCAAAAAAAGTTTGAGAACCTCTGCACTAGTAGCCAGACTGCTGGGGCACCTGGGGCCAGAGTTTGTTTATATCTAGACACGATAGCCTACTGTACATACTTACTGTCTGTCTGTCTGTCTGTCTGTCTGTCTGTCTGTCTGTCTGTCTGTCTGACCTCTCTGTCTGTCTGTCTGTCTGTCTGACCTCTCTGTCTGTCTGTGTCTAACCTCTCTGTCTGTCTGTCTGTCTGTCTGTCTGACCTCTCTGTCTGTCTGTGTCTAACCTCTCTGTCTGTCTTACCTCTCTGCCTCTCTGTAGACTCCAAGGCAATAGTGGATGGTAACCTGAAGCTGATCCTAGGTCTGATCTGGACCCTGATTCTACACTACTCTATTTCCATGCCAGTCTGGGAGGACGAGGGGGATGAGGTAAATGGACACACACACACACACACACACACACACACACACACACACACACACACACACACACACACACACACACACACACACACACACACACACACACACACACACACGTGCGAGTAGTGCACGCACATACGTAGAGCACACAGAAATATTTTTATGCGAGGTTTGTGTTAATAATACTAAGGTGTTCAAATTCATTTTTAAGACGTTAATGAAGATGTGTTAATGTTTGTGTTCAGGCAGAGAATAAGACACCCAAGCAGCGTCTTCTGGGCTGGATCCAAAACAAAGTCCCAGACCTCCCAATCACCAACTTCAGCAAGGACTGGAGAGACGGGAGGGCACTGGGGGCACTGGTGGACAGCTGTGCACCTGGTAAGTGTGTGTGTGTGTGTGTGGGGGGGGGAGGTGTGTGTCTTGCATTGATACAAACCATGTTGGCTAATGTTTTGATTTGCATAACTGTTTGAATCTCTGTCTGAACTGTCTCACACATACCATTATGAGGAAAATATGAGACCAATACAACATCCTAGGAGCTAGAAGCTGTATTCTCTATTCATTTACAACTTAGATGTACATTAATTTGACAAAACCTTAACGTGTGTGTGTGTGTGTGTGTGTAGGTCTCTGTCCAGACTGGGAGACGTGGGACAATAAACCATCAGACAACGCCAGTGAAGCCATGCAGCTGGCAGACGACTGGCTAGGAATACCACAGGTTAGAATGTTCTCTTCTCTTCTCTTCGTTAAGCACAGTCTAGATGTCAATTTCCATATGTTCTCTGTGTCCTCAACTGAACCATTTGTTTGTCTAAGAGGTGTTTGCTACACACACACACACACACACACACACACACACACATACACACACACACACACACACACACACACACACACACACACACACACACACACACACACACACACACACACACACACACACACACACACACACACACACACACACACACACACACACACACACACACACACACACACACACACACACACACACACACACACACACCCTTAATACACCTGAATCACACCTGAATCACACCTGTACAAATATGGGATTAAAACACACAATTAGTAAGCCATTTACAGTAGCTGAATGAGGACAAGTAGTCTAACCAGTTCAAATGCAATGTTCTGTCTGTCTATGCTGCACTGCATGTATAAAGTACACACATATCAGTCCATATGTCCGGCTATTCTGTAATCAAACCAATATGTGTTTCTCTCTTCTTTTCTTCTTTTTTCTTGCTGTCTGCCTATATTAATATTTATCGATCCCTCCGTGTGTGTGTGTGTGTGTGTGTGTGTGTGTGTGTGTGTGTGTGTGTGTGTGTGTGTGTGTGTGTGTGTGTGTGTGTGTGTGTGTGTGTGTGTGTGTGTGTGTGTGTGTGTGTGTGTGTGTGTGTGTGTGTGTGTGTGTGTGTGTGTGTGTGTGTAGGTGATGGCTCCAGAGGAGATAATAGACCCCAGTGCAGATGAACAGTCTGTGATGACCTACCTGTCACAGTTCCCTAAAGCCAAACTGAAACCTGGAGCTCCTCTCAAACCCAAACTCAACCCCAAGAAAGCCCGTGCATACGGACCAGGTAACGTGCACACACACACACACACACACACAGTGTTATTGATTTGTCGAAGATGTTCTGGGAAGCAGTTGCACCGGTGTGACAGATCTATCTGACAGCTTGGTTTTATTTCATCTCAGATTGCTATCGCAGGATCCAACAACTTTATGAGACATTGCATACTTTCTCCATATTATACAGCCCCAATTATTACAAACTACAGCTTCTTCCAATCACCGAAGACCACAATGAACCTTAATGCTACACAGCTCAATGGACAGTTTTTCGAATTATGTTTATTGACAGGTTGTCTATAGTCCGTAGCAAAAAATCCTGAAGGGGGCGTCAACAATTGTCATTTGGTAGCGCGGACATCTTGGTGGGGCATAAACAGGTTGACTTAACACATTGCGTGCCAATCGCGTAGATCTACGCAAACCTAAATAATTGCGCAGCGTGCCAGTCGCGTAGATCTATGCGAAGTGGTATTTTATTTAATTTTTTTCTCGCAGGTTCACATTTCATTGTAGGCCTCCCTCGCCACGACACATTTCATTGTAGCACACCTGGAAACGGAAATATCCGTATCCGGAGATTTTCGTTCCCACCCGCTTCCACTCTAAATCTTTCCCTAATCCTCCATTTTCTCTGTTGTTGTTTTTCTCCTCGCTGATCGCTGTTTAACATAAACCGCGACAACTTCAAAATGGACGATCTCCGATTGAAACGGTCTTCTCTGGGCAACTCACACAGCTACCCTATGTGTCTACAAACAGTTTAACGCACGATCTTAAGGTATTTAGCGAGGTCTGTGGCGACGTGAAAAAAACAAAAAAACAACAATAAATCGCTGGCACTGGTGAGTGAGTACATTATGATATTAAACTCTGGCGTGGAATGTGTTAACATTGACTCCCACCAGTATGTCTGCAGCTACTATGCCACGCCCCCCCGTGGTGACGACACGTTGCCAAGCACTATAGATATCAATGTACATGTTTTCCATTAACGTTAATGGACAGGTTTTCTATTTATGTTCATAGACAGGTTTTCTCCATTGATGATAATGGACAGGTTTACAATGTGAATATGTGTGAAATGATGTTGGTCAATGGAAACGGTCTAACTGAAAAACAATGTTAGGAAATGAGTTGCAGGAATTTAAACAATAGACTGAACTAACTACAGGACCTGACACACACACACACACACACACCACAGGATGCGTCCAGCGCACGCACACGTGCACGCACACGTGCACGCGCACACACGCACAGGCACACACAGAGGCACAAAAATGCACACCTTAATAGTTTTTCCATGGTGGAACAGCAGCACTACATGTTACAGGAAGTGATGTAGGGCATTGGTTCTCAAAGTGGGGTCCGGGGACCCCCAGGGGCCCTTGAGGGAGTTCCAGGGGGTCCCCAGCTAAATGATAGATTAGGCACCAAATGGACCCTTATGGGTCTGTAACTCTGAGAGTGTACAAAATATGAGAAATGAGAAAATAGCATTTCATCAACACACTTTCATTGAATTGATAGATTTACATTACTGTCAACAAGGAACTGCACCGGCAAACAAACGATAGCCCCACAGGGATTGTCCAACAGTGTGTGGAGGGAGTTGGTTAAAAACACAGAAGCCCTTTTCCACTGTTTTTGGTTAATTTCTGCCCCGGATAAACACTAGTGTCTCATCAGCCATGAATATGACTATTACTGTAGCTATTAGCTAACTATAAGCAGCTGTGTTTAGTGTTTCTTCCATGTTTCATATGGTGAGATCGCTGTGCCAGTTTAACATGTAGTGGCTCTTTAGCTGTACTGATTGGTCAACTGCTGTATAACCCATAGAGCAAGGGTTTCCAAACTTTTCAGGCCACTACCCCCCAAAATAATCTTATTTAAACTGGCGACCCCCCACCCTGGCAAGCTCTTGGAATTGTTGTCATTACATTTAGTTTGACTCTGTTCCACAGATAAATATTGTGAAAATAGCCGAACTACAACAAGAAACTACAAGAAAACAATGTTGCACATTAAGCTGATCATCTGGGGACACACCAAAATCATGTGGGTACCCCCTGGGGGTCCCGACCCACAGGTTGAGAACCAGTGCCCAAGAGGTATAGCTTTACCCCCATAAGAAGATACCACCGCCCAACAATCAGCACAAGCTTATCAACCACCCTGTCCGACCCCTATTATCACCCCATCAGCCCAGGGCAGATAAATGGCAGTTGTGTGATAAATATCCTTATCTTTATTGTCTGTCTCAACAATCCAAAGAAAATAATTCACCAGAATCTTCTGTCTTTCTCCCTTTCTGACCTCTGTTTGTTTCACTTATCTGTCGGTCTGTCTGTCCTTCCAGGTATTGAGCCAGTAGGGAACCGTGTTCTGCGTCCTGCTGTGTTTACAGTGGACACCTTCAGTGCAGGACAGGGTCATGTGACCGTGTACCTGGAGGACCCTGAGGGCAGGAGGGAGGAGGTACGCTGTATTCTCATTTGACAGGAGGGAGAGAGATGAGGAGTATAACTACAGGATGAACCGACAGTAGATGATGTCTAACCTGTGTGTGTCTGTGTGTGTTCAGCTGAAAGCAGAGCCTAATGAGGGTA
>NC_137612.1:16524137-16541637 GCF_963280865.1 Gymnoscopelus braueri
ACTGACAAGGTACACACACACACACACACACACACACACACACACACACACACACACACACACACACACACACATATCACAGTAAACATACAAGTGAAAGAGGAATTTGAGGGTTAAAAACATTATGATTTCCTGCTCCTGACAGGAAGTGCCACGCAGTCCCTTCCAGGTGAAAGTTGAGCCTTCCCATGATGCCTCAAAGGTCAAAGCAGATGGACCAGGACTGTCTCGCACTGGTAACTGTTTCTCTCACACACACACACACACACACACACACACACACACACACACACACACACACACACACACACACACACACACACACACTTGGATCATTAACTAGATAGGTAATTAAGGTGTCAGGTATTAGACGTCAGTAAGTAAAGCTACAATTTGTTTTATGTCTCTCCCGGCGTAGAGAGGTCATTGCAACAATGTCCTAGGTACCATAATGATGGCAGCATCTAGTGTCCAATCCTGTATGCCGTGTGCTTCAAATCACTGTATTGATATTGTCAACCAGCAGGGTCTAAATACTGTATCTCAGTGGGAGTATACTATAGTAGGGAAACCCCCTAACCACTGCAAGATGTGCTAGTTAATAAATTGGTGAAAATAATGTTTTATTTGTTCAAATAAATCCATGATTGTAGGTTTAACCTATCAAAGTTTTTGTTTGTGTGTGTGTGTGTGTGTGTGTAGCATGTCCATCTGACCATCTGTCTATCTCTGTCTGTCTCTGTCTGTCTCTGTCTCCCTCTCTCTCTCTGTCTCTCTCTAGGAATAGAGTGCGGTAAGCCAACTCATTTTACAGTGTTCACTAAAGGAGCCGGTAAAGCTCCTGTGGATGTTACCTTCTCAGGGGCCAACCGGGGCCCTGCTGTCAAAGACCTGGACATCATCGACAACTACGACTACTCACACACTGTCAAATACACGCCTGTACAACAGGTACACACACACACACACACACACACACACACACACACACACACACACACACACACACACACACACACACACACACACACACACACACACACACCTGTACAACAGGTATACACAATTATGTATACCAATTAATAATAATAACACCTCTTGTAGGGAGAGATGGCTGTCATAATCACATTTGGAGGTGACACCATTCCTAAATGCCCCTTCACTGTTGGGGTCGCAGCACCTCTGGACCTCAGCAAGGTCTCTGTGGATGACCTGGAAGGAAGTAAGACTCTGTCTGTCTGTCTGTCTGTCTGTCTGGATCACTCTCTATTCACCAGTCTGTGTGTCTTCATGTCTCTCTGTTACCCTGTCTCTCTGTCTTCATGTCTCTCTCTCTCTCTCTCCAGGAGTTGAGGTTGATCAGGAACAGAGGTTTTCTGTCGACACCAAAGGAGCAGGAGGTCAAGGTCGTCTGGAGGTCGTGATGGTGAGTACTTTTTGAACACTGTAGAGACAACAGACACTCACTCACTCACTCAGTCACATACATTCAGGGTGTGTGTGTGTGTGTGTGTGCAGTGGTGTAAAGTATCTAAGTACATTTACTCAAGTACTATACTTAAGTACAATTTTGAGGTATTTTTACATCGCTCACATTGCGACGTGTTGTGAGCTTGTAGATCTGCTATTTTCAAACATTTTAGTACTTTTACTTTTGGTACTTTAAGTACATTTTGATACCAATACCTTTGTACTTTTACTCAAGTAAATTTTGAATTCCGGACTTTTACTTGTAACAGAGTACTTCTACATTGCAGTATTGATACTTTTACTTAAGTAAAACATTTGAGTACTTTTTCCACCACTGTGTGTGTGTGTGTGTGTGTGTGTGTGTGTGTGTGTGTGTGTGTGTGTGTATAGATGAGTCCTAGCCAGCGACCTGTGAGCTGTGTGGTGGAACCCCAGCCTGGCAGAGCAGAGTGCAGCCTGGTGCGTTACACTCCTACAGAGGAGGGAGTGTATGCCGTTAACGTGTCCTACGATGGTCACCCTGTGCCGGGCAGCCCGTTCCCCGTAGAGGCCCAGTTACCTCCAGACCCCAGCAAGGTAGGACCTTTGGTCATCATTATTATGTCATTATAGGTGAAAATGTTCAAGAATTGTCGCGCCATGACTTGAAGAGAATTCTAAGTGTGAGCTTTAATGTATTTGTTATTCTTTGAAACAAAGTCTTATGCACACCTGATCAGACCTATAGAATAAAACAAAATGACCTGCACATTGTCTACACTTGCTCAATAGGGACGACTTTATTTAAAACAAATATATATATATATATTTATGACATTTTTATTTAGGTGCTATTATATTCTTGTCTGTTCTGGATTTTAATCTGTGTTTTTTCACTTTTTTGGTGTTCGATTGTTCTGTTCTCTCTCTCTTCCCCTCTCCCCTTGTGTCTCTCTCCCTCCCTCTTATCTCTCACACTTTCTCTCTCTCTCTCTCTTAAGGTGAGGGCGTATGGTCCAGGGTTAGAAGGGGGCATGGTGGGGAGTCCAGCCCAGTTCACCATCGACACTAAGGGGGCCGGCACTGGCGGTCTTGGCCTGACGGTGGAGGGTCCCACCGAGGCCAAGATAGAGTGTTCCGACAACGGGGACGGGACCTGCAGCGTGTCCTACTTGGCCACCGATCCAGGGGACTACCTGGTCAATATACTGTTTGAGGAGGTCCACGTTCCAGGGTCACCCTTCAGAGCCAATATCCACATGCCCTTTGACCCAAGCAAGGTGACCGCAACGGGGCCTGGACTGGACAGAGCCAAGGTGAGGAGGAAGTTCCACCCAGTAAATGAGTGGCTGGACGGACGGACTTATCGACTTAACCCATTAAGACCTGAGGCGATTCTTAAAAATGTTTTCTAAATCCTAAAAGTTTTTTGAAAAAAATCAAAAAAAAATATTTTAAATATTTTTCAAAAATAGCTGATCTACAAGCTCGTAGCGCGGCACTCGACTAAAACGTCTGTTGTAATAAGCCCTGTGCCACTGGACGTCTAAAACGTCCATTGTAATAAGCCCTGTGCCACAGGACGTCTAAAACGTCCGTTGTAATAAGCCCTGTGCCACTGGACGTCTAAAACGTCCGTTGTAATAAGCCCTGTGCCACAGGACGTCTAAAACGTCCGTTGTAATAAGCCCTGTGCCACTGGACGTCTAAAACGTCCGTTGTAATAAGCCCTGTGCCACAGGACGTCTAAAACGTCCGTTGTAATAAGCCCTGTGCCACTGGACGTCTAAAACGTCCGTTGTAATAAGCCCTGTGCCACAGGACGTCTAAAACGTTTTCAGAACCCAAGATATGATGATTTGTGAAATGTTCTGCTCCGTTCACTTCTTGTTTAACTTCTTACTGAAAAAGGCTGTATCTCGGCTCCTAAGCACTTTTTTTTTACAATGAATTGTGGCTGTGGCACTGAATGGCACTTTTTTACAATGAATTTTGGCCAGTGGCACTGAATGAGTTAATGGGTTAAATTTCATCCAGATAAAGATGTTCAAAGGACAGTGGGTAGACTACTGTCACTTCATCTGCCTGTCTGTCTCTGTCTGTCCATGCAGGTAGGACAGAAGAACGTGTTGAATGTGGACTGTTCCAGGGCTGGACCAGGTCAGCTGGATCTGGAGGCTGCACTGGATTCTCCCTCAACTCCTACTAGTAAATCTCCTGCTACTGGTATGAACACAGTCAAAACACAAAAGTCCACGACCGCGATCCATCTAATGGACAGGTACACTGAAACACGCACCAGACACCCACAGTCCAGAGTCCCTACAATCACCCACAGTCCAGAGTTAGAGGTCTTTGCGGGTCTACCCGAACCGAAAATACCTGACAGTACCCGAGAGTCGTATGGGTTTGCTTTGTCATGGTCACTCCGGTCTGGGTCGGTTCAGATCCTCAATTACCTCGGGTCCCGGGGTCTGTATCACTTGTATTTTGAGGTCAGCCATTCTTTTAGTTTAGTTTTGAGTTTTGGTAGGGAGTCGATATCTTTAATGGGTTCCTAGTACATTGAGGTGATAACATGCAATTTAATTTCATCGTCTCTTATTGTAGGCTGCTACGTAGCTGCTAGATTCCATATTCAAATAAAAATAATCAATAAAGCTAAGGCAAGAACACTAAGAAAATGTTTTCAGAATTGATTTAAAAGAGGACACTGATTTGCAAAACTTATATCTTCAGGCAGGGTGTTCCAAAGACTGCAAACACCCAATCACCCCAGTGATTAAGTGCGTTTTAGGAACAAGGACAGCCTTATGTGAGGATCTAAGGCTGCGCACAGGCTCACAGGGGATCCGCATATCTGAAATGGAACTGGGAGCCTGTCCTTGCCGGCCTTTAAAGGGCAAGACCACTTTGGTAGAGGTTTGAGTTGTGTAGTCACCTTGCATTGATGTAACTCTAAAGGTGGACAAGAAATCAAAGTGGTGACTACACTTAACCCAAACCTCTACCAAAGTGGTCTTGCCCTTTAAAAGTCATAAGTAAAATCTTAAAATCAATTCTGAAACTAACAGATAACCAGTGGAAAGCAGCTAAGAGGGCTTTGACGCTGATCAGTGTACTACAGTAATTTGAGAGATTAGCTGCAGGCAGACAAACAGACAAGATTCTCTGCTGTGGCCTGGTAGAGATAATAAATACGCTGTTAGCAGTTGACGCACCTTATAACCAGTTTTACAGCTTCAAAAAAATGGTTGTACTCCCCAATGACTGTTATTAACACATTGGGTACCAGCATTTTATAATAACAGATTACGTTCGGTGCCGAAATCTCACCGTTGAGCTGCGCAGCGCTGTTTAAACTGTAGACTCCACGACGTGCATTCCATGTGAAAAAAAGCATGCCTCCATTTTGCCCGATGGTCCTGGCTAACGCCTGGAACGATAACATCTCTCACGCGAGTAACAATGGCGGAGCGATCGTGCGTACAAAATGAGCCGTTTTCCCCAGCGTAAAAAGTTTCTGAGTTATAGGGGTTTTAGAGAAGGAGATAGAACGGAAGCGGATGGGAGCCATGTTTTTTGACACGGTGATCCATCTGTCCTCTCCTTTACAGAATCACCACGGGTGATTCCAGAGCTGCTCCAGCCCCTCCCGTGTGGAAAAAAACGAAAAAAACGAGACTGATAACTCGTAATTTTACGGTTTTGGCACCAAAGCACTACTCTATGAAAACACGTAATATTACGGTTTTGGCACCCGATGTGTTAACAACGAACCCTCACGTGTTTAAAATAAATGTGAAAAACGATAATTGTAATTTTCTTGTCCTCCTCCAGGTGTGAAGGCAAAGACTGAAGTGGTAGACAACAAAGACGGGACATACACGGTGACATATGAACCTATGACCCCTGGCATGTACACCCTGGTATTGAAGTACGGGGGGAAGGTTGTACCGGCGTTCCCTGCCAAGGTCACTGTTGACCCGGCTGTGGATACATCCAAGGTCAAGGTGTTTGGACCAGGAGTGGAAGGAAAAGGTACAGGACGGAGTTCTGCGTGAAGTCTGGTTGTCCTCTCTTCTTCACTCCATACTTACCTTCTCTTCTCTTCTCTAGCCGTTTTTAGAGAAGCCACAACAGAGTTCACGGTGGACGCTTGCGCCTTGACGAGGCGAGGAGGAGACCACTTGAAGTCGCAGGTCCGAAACCCGTCAGGTGCCATAACAGAGTGTGTGGTGACCGATGAGGAGGATGGGACATACAGTGTGGAGTACACTCCTTATGAGACGGGTATGTCTTACAACCATGACTTTGAACGCCAGTGGTAGAATATATTCTTCTTCTTCCTCCTTCGGCTAGTTCCCTTCAGCGGTCGCCACAGCGGATCATCTGTGTCTGGTCCTGTTTTGTGTCTTCCTCCGTTACTTCAGCCACCTGCATGTCCTCTCTCACCGCATCCATAAACCTCCTCTTTGACTCTTCCCTCTTCTCCTCTTACCTGTCACGAATCACTCCTGAACACTTTTATCAATCCGTATCCACCCTGCCTGCACTCTTCTTCACCTCTCTTCCACGTTACTTTGAATAGTCGACCCCAGGTATTTTAGCTCCTTCGCCGTAGCCAACTCTACTCCTTGCATCCTCACCATTCCACTGTCCTCCCTCTCATCCACACACACATATTCTGTCTGCGCTCCTGCTGACTTTCATTCCTCTTCTCTCCGGTGCATACATCCACCTTTCCAGACTCTTCAACCTGTTCCCTCATCTGTGTGTGTGTGTATGTTGGTATGTGTATGTAAGTCCTCATATCTGTTCATGTGTTATTCCAGGTGTTCACAACGTCCAGGTGTCATACGATGACACTCCTGTCCCCAACAGTCCCTTCAGGGTGTCTGTGTCAGAGGGCTGTGACCCCGGCAGAGTTGTGGCTACCGGCCCCGGGCTGGAGCAGGCCCTTAGAGACAAACCCAACGCCTTCAACATCATCACCAGGTACAATCTATGACAGTGGTTCTCAAAGTGAGGTCCGGGGACCCCCAGGCATCCTTGGAGGGGTTCCAGGGAGTCCCCAGAAATGTTTTGTTAAAATATAGCATCACAATCATTTTAACAACTTAATCCATATTTTATACGTCGGCTATTAAAAAATAGCAGATGTACAAGCTCACAGTGTTTCACTTTGTGCCGCGCTGCGTGCTTGTACATCTATTTTTGAACATTTTAGAAAAAATACCCCGTCTTCTGGGGGTCCCTAGCACAAAACATTTTCAGGTGGGGGTCTGCGGTCAAATGCATATCAATTTGGGGGTCCTTGACTTGAAAAAGTTTGAGAACCACTGATCTACAGTATGCAATAAAATAAAAATTGTGTGTGTGCATTAGGCCTGACCTCTAATAGTCGAATAGTCGACTAATTAGTCGAGGTGTGTGAGTCGACTGCCAATCTCTTAGTCGAATTATAAAAGAAATATTAAAAAAATATATATATATCTCTGCTGTCCGGCCGGAACCAGCTAAATCCAAAATGGTAATTGTTCAGGAAATGAAAACCAAAATATCAATTTTTCAGAAAATTAAGAAAACCTTATATTTTTTAAAACAAAGCAATACTGCCTCATCAAACTTGGTATTGTGACTTTATATATTATCAGATACTTGCATGTGTCATTATATTATCACCACTTTACCCAAATCCAGCTCAAGTGGAGTTAGGAGTTTTGTCCAAACACAAATCCAGCGCAAGTGGAGTTAGGAGGTTTTGTCCATCATTGATAAGAACAGCTGGCAATGGATCTCAAAGCTCACAACACATCACAACGCATTGTGAGCTTGGAGATCAGCTATTTATGGTGAGCGCCATCCTCATATACTAAGTATAGATCAAGCTGAATTCTGTACTTAAACAACTTTTATTTTAACATGCATTGTAAACAACCATGGATCTAACTGTTACCACTGTTGTTCTTCTACAGTTGAGTGCAACAAACAATTCTGCCTCAATACTCAATCATGTATTTAACAAAAGCAATCATGGCACACCAACAATACATAAATGGCATATAAATACAAAATACATTCATGAAAAATAGAATCTGTAGCCTATCAAATCTGTAGCCTACTGCACTAACAATAACAACCACAGTTGAATTTACCTATCATATACCTATCAACATTTTATTATCACTGTGTTGTGTGTTGCGTGTGTGTGGTGGGTGTTTCTTAGTGCTTTAGATTGTCATAAAAGCTGTGAAAGTCTTTTGGCATGATCTCCTTGAGCTCTTGGAGATGTTCGAAACAAACTCCTGCACACACTCATTCTCTGTCCATTAACATTTAAAAAGAAAACACGAGCAGATGACCTTTGTGAAGACACCCTTCTCCTCTTTACTGGGGTAACATCTATCAAACCTTGCACATACATTCTCTTCTCTTCCCAGTTTATGTTCTCCCAAAAGCATTGAAAAATCTTCTCCCTGTCTGCCTCATACAGAGCAGAGCTTCTCTGAGAGCCTGAGAGGAGGGGGGAGTTGTTTGTTTTTGACGGACAGTTTGAGGGTCCAATGGAGTTAGGAGTTTTCGTCAGAGGCGCTTTTTAATACTTTTCATATGTTCAATAGCGTTGATTTATGGGAAAAAAAATAAAAATGAAAATGGAGTTAGCTGGTCCCGGTTGGACACCGACGATATATAATATAATATTAATTAACTATTAGTAAGCCAAAAATAGGATATACATCATGATTTATTGGGAGAAACCAATAGTATATGTTAAATCAGACACTAAGCACCCCTACAGCCCAAATGGAATGTTCCTCTATTAACATATTTGTTTGCATGATTTGACTGAGAGTTTGGCAGTCGAATCAGACCAAACTCTCAGTCAAATCATGCAAAAAATAATAATAATAATACCAAAAAAATCAAAAAAATGTTGTGGGGGGGGTGTCCTTAGTCGACTGCCAGTCGACTATTGGCAATTAGTCGCCAATCAGATTCGACTATACAAATCCTTAGTCGGGGACAGGCCTAGTGTGCGTGTATCTGTGTGTGTATCATTTATGCATGCTCACCTCCCAGTTCGGATTGGGCTGAAAATGTGTTTTAACTTATTATCCTATGATCTATGATCTATGCATGTGTGTTATTATCCTATAATCTATGCATGTGTGTTATTATCCTATAATCTATGCATGTGGCCTCCACCTATAAGTCACTCTGCTTCACCCAGGTTCAGCTCTTTATGTTGGATGTTCCCACATTGGAAGTGATAACAATCTGTTCATGCTAGACTCTCCAGATGGCAAAACCACAAACATTTTCTATCTGGAAGCTATCTTCTATCTTTAAGTAAATAACGTAATTATATTTAAAAACAGACAGAAAAAAGCTGCTTGATTTTAAATCCCTCAGTGGTGCAGACAATCAAGGACAGAAAAAACAAGGCACTCCGTCTTCGGGTGAAAAAAAAACGTTTATTTATTTCTTTAACCCTTTAAGACCGGGAACGCAGCATCTGTGTGTCATTTTTAGATTTCTTTGGGCTATTCAAAAATAGCAGATATACAAGCTCATAGCGCGGCACCGAGTGCCGTGCTATGAGCTTGTAGATCTGCTATTTATTTTTTTATCGTGAAAAATGTGTGCAAATCTTTGGATATATGTATTTTTAAAGCGAACATTTGTAACTCAAATCTTTTTGAAAAAAACATATTTGCTATAATATCAGTGGTTCTCAAAAATGATATGGCCGTGGACCCCCATTTCAAAATATTTTGTTCCAGGGACCCCCAGAAGTTGTAAGAGAGTCAAAAATGTTCGCTTTAAAAATATATATAGCGCGGTATATCTGCTATTTTTGAATAGCCCAAAGAAATCTTGCAATGACAGAGATGCGTTCCCGGTCTTAATGGGTTAAGCAAGACGACTCAGGTCTTCATACAGGGTCTCGGACCTGAGAGTCGACTCACGCTCCACTAAAGAGCACCCGTTTGGTGAGGTATGGGATCCACGCTGCGCTTCCTTCTTTTGTTATTAACTTCATTATATTGTTTGGTATACATCTGTAAGCCAATAAGTCTGTGTTTACAAAAAGGACGCCAGGGAGACATGCTGTTGTTTCTTCACTAGCCACAATGGAAACTGTACTGGTAGCTTCACATGCAATTACATGCAGTCATATTTCATCTGTCGAAGGATCAATAAAATGTTCATGTTAGGAAAAGGTTTGGAATTAATCAAATGTTTTGGAAAATCTTTGGCTATCGTCTCTGTGGAAACCATGTCCAAAACTGTCACTTTCAGGATTCAAATTATAAAATAGCAAAAGTAGCAGATCTACAATCTCAAAACTTGCCGCTTCGCGCCGCGTTTCGAGCTTGTAGATCTGCTACTTTTGCTATTTTATATTTATACTTTGGAAAAGTTATGGAAAGGTTTTGAAAATTGTTATAAAATGTGTGGGAACCCTGTAAATTGTGTTTCTTGTTAAAACATTTCTTTAAAGGATCCCTGGCTAATAAGCCTTAAATGCCTTAATACATTATAATTGCCCTCTATAACTAGAATACATTTTTTAAAACACCTTACATATTTTATTTATTTTAGAAATAGTTCATCTTTCACTCAATAGGGACAACTCCCGTCGCAAGTTGATGATGTCATTTGTGCCTGTGTGGTCCAGCCCTATGGAATGTATGGAATGCATGAGCTAATAAAAAGTTAAAATGTTAAATATTGCTTTGATGCTCATATTAACCTTAGGAAGTATTAAGTAGTTTTTTATTAGCACATGCATTCCATACATTCCAGAGGGCTGGACCGCACATGGACAAATGACATCATCAACTTCCAACGGGAGCGGTCCCTATTGAGTGAAAGACGTACCATTTCTAAGATAAATACATTATTTAAGGTGTTTTTCATTTCTCATTTTAGTAACATAAGTTAAGGCATATTAGGCTTATTAGCCAGGGATCCTTTTAAAGGTCTTTAGACGTCGCTCACAATCCTGATTCATTTCGAATCTCCTGGACAGTCAGCTGTCCTTCAAGGCAAACATTGCTGTGATCACTCAGTCCTGTAGATTCACACTTTACAACATCCGGAGGATCAGACCTGTTCCTCAACAAGCAGACTGGCCAGCTCCTTATCCAAGTCTCAGTCAATCTCCAGGCTTGACTACTGCAACTCTTCTAGTTGCTGGTCTGCTGGCATGGTCTCTCAACCCGTTTACAACTGATCCAGCATGCCTTGTCTTCAACCTCCCCAAAATGTTCATGTTTGATTTATTTGTTAGATCCCCATTAACTTACTGTACAGTTACAGCAGCTACTCTTCATCAATACATAACATCCATACAACAAATTCATCACAAATTACAGACCGTACAACACAAAGACACTAACTCATGACCTGTTTAATACATTCAGTAGCTCTATAGTACAATTTAATCTTCGGACGGACGGACGGACGGGGTGCAAAACATAGTCTCGGCCATGCCAGGCCTGACGGAGATAAATAATAGAAAATAAAAGCGGGCCTAAGGAGCTTCCTTGAGGAACTCCACAACTGACAGGCCTCAACCCAGAATAACTTCCATTAAAATATACAGGATATTTCCTGTCAGTGAGATAACTCTTGACCCATGCAGCAGCAGATGCTTCAAAGCCAGAACAGCTCAATTTATTCAATAACAACGTCAATCATTGTCTCCTCTCTCTCTTTCTCTCTTTCTCTCTCTCTCTCTCTCTCTCTCTCTCTCTCTCTCTCTCTGTGTGTGTGTGTGTGTCTGGTGTAAGGTGCTGTATGTGGGGCTGCAGTGGCTCAGGAGGTAGAGTGGGCGATTGGGGACTGGAAGGTCCCGGTTCAATCCCTGACTCCTCCTAGCTCCATTGTTTAAGAGGAAGGAGGTATAGGAAGACTAGGGTTCACCCAGGTCTGTCTGTCTGTGTAACGTTTTGTTTCGTTTTATCAGGGGAGCTGGTATTGGAAAATTGGGGATCACAGTCGAGGGTCCTTCAGAGTCCAAGATGTCCTGTAAAGACAACAAAGATGGCAGCTGCAGTGTGGAGTATGTCCCCTACACTCCTGGACTGTATGATGTCAACATTACCTATGGAGGACAGCACATAGCCGGTAAGATATACTTTTTATATACTACTACTATCTACTAACTACTAGCCAGTGGTGGAAAGTAACTTAAGTACATGTACTCAAGTACTGTACTTAACTCATTCAGTGCCATGCTTATTTATGGCAGTTTGGCTCTGAGTGCCACAGCCAAAATTCATTGTAAAAAAAAAGTGCTTAGGAGCCGAGATACAGCCTTCTCCAGTAAGAAGTTAAACAAAGAGTGAATGGAGCAGAATATTTTCAAATCATGATAAAAATATATATATTTCCAAAAGATTTGTATACATTTGAAAACTTGTAATGGGACATTCTGTATAATGAGTGCTTTTACTTTTGTTACTTTTGATGCCATTTGATTCATTTTGATACATTTTGATGCCAATGCTTTTACACTTTTACTCAAGTACATTTTGAATTCCGGACTTTTACTTGTAACAGAGTATTACTACATTGCAGTATTGATAGTTGTACTTAAGTAAAACATTTGAGTACTTTTTCCACCACTGCTGCTAGCAGAGAGTTACTCTTGAATGCAGGCTTTGAGAGGCAAAACAATACCGAAAGAAAAATCTCTTTCTCTTCTCCTCTCTTCTCTTTCATGTTAACCTCGTAATGACATAATGTTTGCCCCATCATCATGACATCATCATAATGTCTTTGGCTTTGATTACGTTTCCTTGGATAAACGATGTGTTTTATTGGCTGGCCTTAAGCCTGCGGTGGCTGTTCTTGGCCGGCTTCAAAAGAGAAGGGGTTTTCTGTGAAGATCAAGTTTAATTTAATTGTCTTTGTCCAGAAAAGCTCAGCTTGTTGTCTCATTAAGGAGGCTTTATACTGACAGCTGTGGGATTGTGGTAAGTATGTGTTTGCCTCCATGTGTGTGTATGTTTGTGTCTTCACATCTGTGTTAGAGTGTGTGTGTGTGTGTGTGTGTGTGTGTGTGTGTGTTTGTGTGTGTGTGGGGGAATGCTAGCCTGGTAAACCCTCCCTCCGGAAATCTAATTTCTATTTGATTCCAGGAGTGAGTCTGGCCTTATCGCCCATTCTGCAATATTGGCTGCAGGCTGAGTTGGGCGGAAGTAATACCGTTGACTGACAACCCCTTCAGCCAATGATATTTTTTCCCCTTCAGCCAATCAGCAGTTCACCAGTCTAATGTGACGTCAACGGGACTTTTGAGACAGCCAAGCCCAAAATGGGTTGCCTTATTCGGGTACATGGGTGTCACTGCCCACCCCTACCGGTTCTCTAAATTTTTATTTTTAAATAGGCTTTGTCATGATTAATTGACCACATATATGAAGTTAAACAACTAAATTCTATCCAAACGATATCTTATAAGTAAATTCCGTGCCTCAAAATAGAAGTTAGAGAGCTTTTTGAAGTCAAAAAATCGCGGAGATTATAGCGGACAGAAAAAGATGGCTGCCGTTCGTGTTTTGGGCTCACTCGAACTCGCCACCTGATTGGCCAACTGTCGCTGTCAATCACAGAACGATGTGCGACGACGCTGATAGGCTCGGTTAGCTGGTAATTCCACTAGAAACCCCCACAATGGGCTATCAGGCCAGACTCACTCCTGGAATCAAATAGAAATTAGATTTCCGGAGGGAGGGTTTACCAGGCTAGGGGAATGCATGCATAGACCAATCCTAACTCCTCCTCCTGTCCGTTGGGTCTTTCACAGGAAGTCCATTTAAGGTGCCGGTGACGGATGTGGTTGACCCTGCCAAGGTCAAGGTGTCAGGTCCCGGTGTGGGTTCAGGGGTCAGGGCTAACATCCCACAATCCTTCACTGTGGACTGCAGTAAGGCAGGCGTGGCTCCATTGGCTGTGGCTGTCACAGCTCCTAAAGGTAGCTTTGATTCATTTAATTAATACAATTTAAATTCTTTTTTTTATGGAGAGTTGATGGGAAAACTATATATACACACACACACACACACACACACACACACACACACACACACACACACACACACACACACACACACACACACACACACACACACACACACACACACACACACACACACACACAAAACTAGATGACTGGCCTTCACAGGCCATGCATGTCGTGAACGAAGCAGGTCGGGATTACATGGTTAGTATACTGTACATGTTATGATGACTTCCTCTCATACTTCCCATACTGCACCTTCTGTATTCTCACCCATGCGTCTTGATTTTTGATAAAGATGCCTTCATCGTCCTCTCCTCCATCCCAACACTACTGCCATTCCTCTAAATCACATACTTCCATATTATGGCTTTTGCCTACTTTGCCTACTACTTCGCTGTCACTTATATTTTTGGCTATGCAGCTCAAACGTCGGGGAAGCCGATGCATACAATCTCCCAAACACAGGTTTTCTTTCAGTCCGAATTGCCATTTGCCACTGCACACCTTAGGGTCATATGAGACACAAACGCCAAGTTTGAAACCGTTCCGTCGGACACTTTCCGAGTTACGCCGGCCACAGAGTGACACACACACACACACACACACACACACACACACACACACACACACACACACACACACACTGATTTTGTTCATCACAGTTTAGATATAATATGACCAGCTTTTCTGATTTATTTTCAAACGTATTTATGTTATTTAACGTTATTATTGATTGATATTTCTTTAACCCAGGTGTGGCAGAGCCAGTAGAGGTGAGAGACAATGGAGATGGGACCCACACAGTTTGTTACACTCCGTCTGTAGAGGGACAGTACGCTGTGGCCGTCAAATACAATGATGAAGACATTCCTCGCAGGTAATGTCACTCAGCTTTTCATTTATGTTCACAAAGAAGTAAGAAGAAACAAACACTCTCTGATGCAGAACTCTTACTGTGTTTTATCATGAGTTTATAAAATGGATTGCTTTGGTCCTTGATTAGGATTGGCTGAGCCACGTTCGGAGCCGTTGTAAAATGCTCTATAAACGCACACAGCTGTGACCGCCTGTATCAGTATTACTAAGCCAAACAAATTGTTTCAAAATGTCTGATTTAGTTGTGGGAGTCCATCTGAATGTAAATGTTGCATAGCAGCCGCCTTGTTTCTGCAAGGCAGTTGGAGAATACTTTCTTTATTATCGTTCTAGTGAAATCAATATTAAAAACAGTTTTAATTGGGATATGTCTGTGATTTTCATGATTCCGTATTTGGTAATCATTTTATAAAAGCAATAAGCCACGCGTCATCGTTTACTGTGATTTTAGAACTGGTAAGGGGGTTTTAAAATCACCGTAAACCAAGGTTACAAGTCTTCTCCAGTGGCGACTGCCAGTGATTACAGAGACAGGACCATAGCCATTTGCTTTGCCATGTGTGCAACCTGCAAACACCTCATCAACAATCACAGACACATACAGTACTGTAGACACCCACTGAAAATATGAGTGTCAAAAACAGGTCCGATGCTTAAAAGTTTTCCTCTCCTCTCCTCTCAGTCCATTCAAGTTTAGAGCTCTTCCTACCCATGATGCCAGTAGGGTTCGTGCTAGTGGTCCTGGTTTGACTTCAGGACTTCCCGCTAGCTTCCCAGTTCAGTTCACCATTGACGCCAAGGACGCAGGACATGGTCAACTGAGTGTACTTATTACTGTGAGTCTCGCACGCGCACGCGCACACGCACACACACACACACACACACACACACACACACACACACACACACACACACACACACACACACACACACACACACACACACACACACACACACACACACACACAGTCAATTACATCATATCTTTATTCTGTCTCCAGGATGCGGATGGTAAAGTGAAGCAGACCAGTATCCAGGATGACGGTGCTGGTACTTACCATGTGTCATACGTACCAGATAAAGTGGGTCGCTACACCATCGTTGTAAAGTATGGAGGGGACCAGATTCCGTCGTCTCCGTACCGTGTCAGAGCTGCTGCCACCGGAGATGCCAGCAAGTGTACCGTCACTGGTATGTCGCAAGTTGGTAAACCTGGTTGCATTGCACACACTGATGGCCAATAGATATAGTACCTTTATTAGAAGGATAAACCCCTTGAGATGCACCGTCTCATTTTCGAGGGGGTCCTTAAATAGATGCTCCTTCCGACGTCGGAAAATCTCCCGGTTTCGGAAAGGCTTTCCGAACTAGGAGGAGCACGGGTTCCGAGGAAAAGTTCTCAGATCGCCCATCCAAAGCTCAGAATGACGTCAATTTGTACTTCTATCACCTCCCTTTCCGAAGAAAAGTTCGAACGTCAGAAGGAGTATGCCGTCAGGCAGAAATCTTGTATGTCCAGAACAGGGACAAAAGAACCTGTTGAACCTGTGTTGAACCTGTGTTGAACCTGTGTTGAACCTGTGTTGCAATGGATCCAATGTAACTATTATTTAGTCACAAGCCCTTGTTAATACTTTTCATTGGTTCAGTATTTTTTTAAACCCACTATCCAAAATAAATCCAAAATAAATACTAAAAACAGCAGATCTACAAGCTCACAATATGTTGCGATGCAACTCATTGATCGGCTATTTTTGCTACTTTTGAGTGACACTGTAGTATGACAAAGTAGGGCATTAATTTACAACAAAAAAAAACATACAAATGTGAAATACCGTATGGAGATACATGGTTTGTACATTTGTGTGTGTGTGTGTGTGTGGTAAAAAGAATAACCTACTGGTTGATCCACAGGTCCCGGGATGGGTCCGACGGTGGGCGTCGGTGAGGAGCTGGGGTTGGTGGTGAACGCTAAGCATGCTGGGAAGGGGAGGGTGAGCTGTGTGGTGGTGCAGCCTGACGGGAGCGAGGTGGAGGCCGAGGTGTTGGAGAACGAAGACGGAACCTTTGACATCTTCTACTCTGCCCCCGCGCCCGGGAACTATGTCATCTATGTCCGCTACGGAGGAGAGAACATCCCCAGGAGTCCCTTCAAAGTCATGGTGAGACACACATTACTGTATGAAATGTCAAATAAACATACTATTTTAAAATTGGCTTAACACATTGAATGCCAATCGCGTAGATCTACGCGAACCTATTTAAAGCCGCAGCGTGCCAGTCGCGTAGATCTACGCGAACCGCCGATTCCCATTGATTTTGCCCCAGGTGCACTTTCCGAATTTTTTTTATTGAAAATTGATTTGATTTTTTTTATTTTGTTTCCGGTTTCCGGTCGGAAACAGAATTATTCGGGTTCCGTTTTTTTTCGATCGTATCCGCTTCCTGTCTGGGATCCTGTTTAAAACTCGATTTTCTCGGTTGTTGTTTTTCTCCTCGCTGATCACTGTTTACCGTTGATCGGCTGTATCTTCAAGATGGCGGCACGGATTTGGAAACTATTTTCGCTGGCCGTTTCTCACGGATCCGCCGTGTGTTTAGAACCAAATGAACGCGCACTTTTAACTTATTTAGCGAGGTCTGTGGCGACATGAAAAAAACAAAAAAACAACAATAAAACGCTGGCACTGGTGAGTACATTATGAGATTAAACTCTGGCATGGAATGTGTTAAAGGAGGACCGGACCTCTGACATGTCATGTCACCATGACTCAGCCACAACCATTTAAGGAGTTCCCATTGCAGCTACGCCCAAATATGGAATGTGTTGTCTAACCTCAATGTGTCGCCATGGCATTAGCAAACAAATCAGTCAGCTCCATATATGGGCACAAAAGGGGGCATCTCCATATATGGGTATATCAGGAAGATCGGCAGTGTGACTCAGGTGTGAGGGCCGCATAGCGGCCCGAACCTCTAGTACTTTATCTAGTACATAAATCAGCACTTTTTTGTGTGTGAATAAAATGTTATTTTGTCCAATCTGTATGGTAGAGTATGTTTATACAATATAACATATACAATTGGCCTGGTTGTTGGTCTTCTATTGAGACATTTTAATCCTGTGACTAGGTT
>NC_137612.1:16546637-16823607 GCF_963280865.1 Gymnoscopelus braueri
AGAAACTAGAAACATTCAACGTTCTCAGACATGTGTCCCCCTTATTTATATGTATTTGGCCGCAGACTCCCTCAGAAAAGATTATGTGCCAGGTGCCCCTATAAGAGAAGATTTGTGTCAAAGTTTTCAACATTATTCAAAACATTTCTAGATTTTTCTAAAGATTTTTTAAATAGTAGATCTACAAGCTCCCAACACATTGTAAGCTTGTAGACCGGCTATTTTTCAAATAGCAATAGTTTAAAATAGGTTTAAAGTGGTTTAAACAATTTTGACGCTATGTGAACACATTTTAACCCATTGATACCTGGGACGCATCTGTGTCACTTTTAGATTTCTTTAGGCTATTCAAAAATAGCAGATATACAAGCTCATAGCGCGGCACCGAGTGCCGCGCTATGAACTTGTAGATCTGCTATTTTTGAAAAATCGAGGAAAAAAAAAAAGGGTTTTTTTTCCAATTTTTTTTTAGGATTTAGAAGACATTTCTAGAATCTTCTCAGGTCTTAAAGGGTTAATTGGGAATTTCCTATCCCTGGACACCACTTTGAGAACCACTGGTGTAGACGGTAAAACTGGTACTGGTGCACGTGCTACCTGATGCTAACTGTTGTCTTGGTTTTGTTTGGTGTGCGTTGCACAGACGATAACCAGCGCAGGTCCCAGGTCAAGCTGGGCTCAGCGGCGGACTTTTCTCTGGACATCACAGAGACCGACCTCAGCCTGCTAACAGCCTCCATCAGGGCTCCGTCCGGGCGGGACGAACCCTGTCTGCTGAAGAGGATGCCCAACAACCATATAGGTCTGATCCCACTGCCATGAAATACACAAACCTACTGTACCTGAACCATACCACCTTGAATTAACATGACGCTGAATTATACCACCTTGAATTAACATGACGCTGAATTATACCACCTTGAATTAACATGACCCTGAATTATACCACCTTGAATTAACATGACGCTGAATTATACCACCTTGAATTAACATGACGCTGAACTATACCACCTTGAATTAACATGACCCTGAATTATACCACCTTGAATTAACATGACGCTGAATTATACCACCTTGAATTAACATGACGCTGAACTATACCACCTTGAATTAACATGACCCTGAATTATACCACCTTGAATTAACATGACCCTGAATTATACCACCTTGAATTAACATGACCCTGAATTATACCACCTTGAATTAACATGACCCTGAATTGTACCACCTTGAATTACCATGACCCTGAATTATACCACCTTGAATTAACATGACCCTGAATTATACCACCTTGAATTAACATGACCCTGAATTATACCACCTTGAATTAACATGACCCTGAATTATACCACCTTGAATTAACATGACCCTGAATTATACCACCTTGAATTAATACCCTGAACAACAAGAAAATACACGCACGCACGCACGCACACACACACACACACACACACACACACACACACACACACGCTTCAAGTCTCATCTTATTGCTTGTCCTCTCCTCTCCTCCTCTCTCTGTTCCTCCAGGCATCTCTTTCATTCCCAGGGAGGTAGGAGAACACCTGGTGAGCATCTTGAAGAATGGAGTGCATGTGGCTAACAGTCCCATCACCATCATGGTGGTCCAGTCAGAGATAGGGGATGCCGGTAGGGTGAAGGTCCATGGAGAGGGCCTCGTCAGGGGGGACACCTTCACCAACTCCTGCTTTGTGGTCGACACCAGGGAGGCAGGTTGGTACAATATTATGTTATGCCATACAATAATTAACCACTTTAGTTGACCAGAGTCCCCCAGGACTCTATGCTAGGGCCGCTCTACACTAAATATCTTTGACAAAAAATTGCCGATTTACAAGCTCACAACGCATCGCAATGCAACGTGTTGTGAGCTTGTAGAGTTGCTATTTTTACAGAATGTTAATTACTGGGCTTGAGGGGGCCGGGGTGGATCGTAGGTGTGGATATTGAGGAGCCGTATGGATTTGGTAAAGAAGCATGTATACTGGGGTTACCGCCTCAATGATGGCAGTTTTGTGAAGAAGGTGTGTGTGTGATTTTAGTCACACAGCCTTCACTTAGATAACCTCGAGCAACAACGAATGCCCAGACGATAGGCTATACCACCACTATACTAGTATCGTCTTTCCTGTCTCTCCGTACTTCTTTTCTTTTCCTTTCTTCGTCTCACATTGATCCCCACTGTCTCTCCTCTCGTTTCTTCAGCTTTTCTCTCAGCTGTCTCTCCACAGTACTTACTTTTTCAATGCCAGTGTGTTCTCTGTCTTGCATTCCTCTTCCCTGCTCACCCTCTCCCCTTTCTCTCTCTTTCAAGCACTCTGCCACCTACCTCATGCCATTATTATGTGTTTTCACACCTTCCTGTGGTTTGTTCTGTAAACCCAGAAATTAGACCGTACAACCTAAAGTGAGCAAAGGCCATCGGTAGCCAAACAGCCTGCATTTGTTACTGTGTGACTGAATTCAGGTTTCTGTCTGTGGCAAACCAAGCTTGGGATATTTAATGGAATTACTTATTACCGTAATGTAATACACCCCAGATCTGTTTGGGTGTAATTGCTAAGAATTGTTAAAAAGCAGCTGTGGCTAATTGTAATTTACCATTTTTACCATAATGTGATTCTACAAACACATGTTCTCAGTTCATTTACTGCAATGTCTTCATTAAAAGTACATGTACTGGAAAGTGTTTAGGAAGAAAAATGTTTTACGAGTGTGACCTCAATTACAGAATGGAAAACCACAAGCCACAATGGTTTCCTGGAAACCATGACAACAACTGTTTGTCTTAAAGCCACAGTCCTGTTTAGGCTATTTTTAACCTTTATTTATTTATCCAGGGAAGGTTGACTGAGTGCAGATGTTCATTCTTTTTTATTATAGCAAAAGCCTTTCATACAGTTACACACATTGACACCTTGGAGCTGCTCAGTACAACCACAGTTGTCTACTGTTGGCTACTGGGAGCTGCCAATTACAACCACAATCTTCTACTGTCAGTTTCCAGGAGCTGACCAGTACAGAGTAGAGTTCTCAACGGGCCTGAAAATGAAGGCCCGGCCCTAACTTGGCCCTACTGGGCCGACCCGAGGCTCAGCCCGGCCCGAGGCTCAGCCCGGCCCGAACAATTACCATACTTTTAGGCCCAAAAACCCGAAAAATCTGAAAAGGTGTCATTATGTGCTTAATGTCCTCAAAGCCACGCATCCAACAAGCTGCATAGCGAGCAGATTGGACCTACCGTTGAAAAACTGCCATTTTCGCAGATTTTCGATTGAGTTTTGGCCACTGTCACTCGTTTTTCTTTAATAACACGGGCTAGGAAGGTCGGACGGTGACAAACTAGATACCTGAGTAAGATCACTTTGAGCTGCATCCAACACATCCACTGCCATTTCCATCTGCCTTACCGTTAGGCCGCTAGGGGCAGTTAAAATTTCTTTTTTGGGGGTAATAGATTTTTTCCCCTTTTTTTTTCTTCACGGAACCGAGGCTCGGCCCGGCCCGACTAATTAGCATAGATTTTGGGCAGAATTTGAGAACTCTAGTACAGAGGTGTCTTTTTTGTGTGTGTGTGTGTTGATTTATCTGGGCGGTGTTTGGGTGGATGCCTTATTCTCCTTGGAGGGCCCTAATAAAGAAGACCCTTTTTTTTCTTTTTAATTGATGCAAGAACAAAGGCTTCTATATATTTCAGCATGCTAACTTTCCAGGAAGAGAAAGGTTGTAGTTTTATTAGTTTGGAATCCCCATCGATGATGTCATTGGTAGGCAGCGTTCCGAACTGTCCATAGTCCACTAATGAGACACAGAGTGAGTAGATGGAAATTGTGCCATCTTATAATGAGCATATAATTGGTCCTCAACCAATTCTATGAGAAAAGTTGAAAAAGGGTGAAGTGCTCCTTTAAGCCATATATACTTTGTTGTATTATGAATAGTCAAAATAGACTATCTATCTTGTAGATCTGTTGTTTTCTCTACAAAAAAGTGACAATTTTTGTCAATATAATGACATGCCCAAAATATATCTTTATATTGTTTTTTTGGTCCAGGTTACGGTGGCTTGGCTTTGGCCATTGAAGGTCCCAGTAAAGTGGACATTCAGACTGAGGACATAGAAGACGGGACATGTGGGGTCTCTTATTGTCCCACCGAACCAGGAAATTACATCGTCTCCATTAGATTTGCAGAAGAACATGTCCCAGGTAAATAACTATTGGGGAAATAAATCCTACTAGCTAGCTAACTCGGTCCAAGTGAATATCATTGGCTAATATCATCCTTTTGTCTGCTATAGCAGTACTTTTATGTAAATTATGTTACTAATTTATTTACTTGAATACAGCTATATCATATATTTAATCAAGCAGCAATTCTATAATATATTTACATTATATGTATGTATGTGATATATATATACACACACACACACACTTATAGAGAAATGTGTTTGTGCAAACAGGAAGTCCTTTTACTGTGCGTGTGACGGGAGAGGGGCGTATCCGAGAGAGCATCACCCGACGACAGAAGGCCGCTAGCGTGGCCAGTGTTGGCAGTGTGTGTGACCTGAACCTCAAAATACCAGGTAAAACACACACACACACACACACACACACACACACACACACACACACACGTGCGCACGCGCTTACGTATGAAACAAGGCTGTCCATGGGGCCAGTGTTGGTCCTGTGTGTGGCCTCAACTTCTAGTATATGTACTGTATTTTCCGCACTATAAGGCGCACCGTCAGTGCGCCTTATAGTGCGGATGCGCCTTATAATCCTATGCGCCTTATATATGTATCAATATTGGTTCCCTTGGTTTCCGCACTATAAGCCGCACCGTCAGTGCGCCTTATAGCAGGGGCGCCGATGACGTGGGGGCGTCGGGGCTAGCGCCCCCACAGTCAATTGGTCAGCCCCCTCATGAATCTCAGATGTCAGGCTCAAACATACAGTACCATTACTATTACCATTACTATAGCGGGGCGCAGATAGGTGTTAACGCGCCGTTGACACCTAGAACAATAGCCCAGACAGAGAAACGGCTCGCGGCGGGGGGGGGGCGGGGCTATTGCGGCTCGAAAAAT
This sequence comes from Gymnoscopelus braueri, assembly GCF_963280865.1. Classification (NCBI taxonomy): domain Eukaryota; kingdom Metazoa; phylum Chordata; class Actinopteri; order Myctophiformes; family Myctophidae; genus Gymnoscopelus; species Gymnoscopelus braueri. Next base: position 16,551,754 of record NC_137612.1, read on the forward strand.
CGAACACAACTTGTTTAGACCAGGGGGACTCGGCACCAAGCGTCATGTGAACCATGGCTATGGCTGTGTGCTAAACATGTTCTGCAGGTTTTGGCTCTGCCGTGTGCCCTTATTGAAATGAAGGGTCGCTATGCTGTGTCCCTTGACTCCCTCGTCCTGTGTGAACAGTCACTCACTGCATGCACTGAATACCAGTGGTGGAAAAAGTACTAAAATGTTTTACTTAAACAAAAGTATAAATTCTGCGGTGTAAAAATACTCTATTACAAGTAAAAGTAAGGTATTCAAAATGTACTTGAGTAAAAGTAGAAAAGTATTGGTATCAAAATGTATTTAAAGTACCAAAAGTAAAAGTACTCATTATGCAGAAGGTCCCATTTCACAAGTTTTCAAACGTGTAAAATGTATACAAATTCTTTGAAAATAGCAGATCTACAAGCTCACAACGCATCGCAAATCTGCTATTTTCAAATTGCCAAAGTATATACTGTATAAGTGGTTTTGTAATAATAATAATCAAAATCTACAAAGTAACTATAGTAAATAAAGTTATCAAATAATTGTAGTGGAGTAAAAGTACAATATTTGTCTATATGTAGTGGAGTAGTAACTATAGGCTACTACTAAAATAAGTACTTTTATTTAAGTAAAACATTTGAGGATGGGACACACTGAAGGATGGGTAGTAGAGTGTTGTTAATGTTGTTTTATGGTCATTTAATGAATTAATTAAGCAAAAAAAAATCGCGCGCGCGCTTCGCGCGCCTACATGCCCGCGACGCAGTGGGTGGAGGGGGGGGGGGGGCGGGGGGGAAGGGGGGGGGGGGGGGCGAGTGGTGGTCAAGTTCAGCCCCCATGGTCGCGCACAAAAGTCAGCGCCCCTGCCTTATAGTGCGGATGCGCCTTATAATGCGGTGCGCCCTATATATGAAAATAATACATTTATTGAAGGTGCGCCTTATACTCAGATGCGCCTTATAGTGCGGAAAATACGGTACTGCATATCTGTATGCTGCATATCGTTGCTGTCGAGCAGAAACCTATCAAAAGTAGCAGAACCACAAGCTTGAAGTGCGGCGCGAAGCGACACGTTTTGAGCTTGTAGATCTGCTACTTTTGCTATTTTTTTATTTGAATCCTGAAAAGTATCAGTTTTGGTTATATGAGGTTTCCACCCGACGATATTCTGTCATACACACACTAAAGGTCACGCCAGAAGAATTGCCAGATTGAGTACGTCCACAATATCCTCCCTATTTACATATCATACTGTCTCTGTAATAACAACCGTCCTCCCTGGCTGGTCATGGAAGACTCCCAAAGGCCAGTCCTGTCTGGCCATTTCATTCACCCTTTATGAGGACATTACGGACTAACCGTTCAAATATCAAAATATAGGGACAAATACTGTAAGAACCCACCACTGGGAGGTTTTCTTTTTTCTTACTTTATGTTTTTAGATAGAGTTTGAGCAACAGAACTACAAAGCAAAATGCGGGGGCATCAGCCACTCTCATGGCCATTCTGTATAATGATAAATAAATAAAGAACTGCATCTTTATTGTCCTATGGTTTCAATCAGGGCAAAACACTGCATGCAGCATTTAAAGTGAACTTTTGGTCATTTATCCTGGAGCAAAATTATGAACTTGGGTAAGATCTGAGTTTTAACACATCCATGGGGACATCCTTGTGCAAACAAACATTCCTTGACCAGATGTGACGCAAGGTTCCTTGCACCAGATGTGTTCATTTGATTTTACTTTTTACACGCTCTTGTTGGTTATTTGGAAATTCATATTTTATTAATTATTACATCTGCAAACATTGTTTTCACCCCCTTTCTGTTTAACTGACAGTAGGATAACTATAAGTTATGATTAGATTTTCATGATCAGATTTGCAAAAGGCAGTATGGCGGTGGGTTTGGCTTCTCTTAAAAAGATGTTTAACTGTCAAATGGATTCACGCAACGCCATGAAATGTTCTGTAAAGGTTGATCATGAGCCAACAGGGAATTGATTAGGTTTTCGCATTAATTACCCAAAGGGCGGGGAGGGGGGGACGTGAAAAGGCAACTTCTGAACTAATTCACGTAACACCATGAAACTTTGTGTGCCTATCAGCAGATATAAGAGGCAAACCTCTTATGAGAGGGATAATTATTGGCCCGATCAAGCAAAAGGGGGTGTTGGAGAGCTCATTCATGAACACTGAACAAATATAACTATCCAACAAATGGAAATGGCAAATCTTGACAATTGCATAGGATGTTTTCAAGTTAACTGTGTGACTATAAAAAGGACACCTTTTCAAGCTTATACATTTTTTTTATTCCTAGAAGTGAGACCAGCAGTATAGTACATCTCCAAAGTAGATGTGGCTTCAGGGCTCTATGCTGTCTCCATAATACAGCTGCACTTATTCATTCTTCTCTCTATATCCTTTCTCTTTCTGTTTCTCTCCTCAGTCAGTTGGTTTCTCCTGGTCTTGTCTCGGGAGCAGATCTCCTGTCAGTCTTCTTCTTCTTCCTCCTGTTCCTCCTCTTCCTCTTCTGTTCATCGTTCCCACTGTTTCCTCTGGTGGTCCGGTAGACCCAGGAGCGGCTCCGACCCCAGGGCTAGGGGCCCCGGCCCCAGGGCTAGGTCCCCGGCTCCACCACGGGAGCGGCGTGTTGCCCACATGACTGGCCTCTCACGCCTGGTTCTGGGAAGGAAAGTGGCCGGGGCGACGAGGGGCATTTGGATTGTTGATGCCCACGTCCTGGTTGGGGGCAGCGCCCGTGTCAGGGGGGAGGGTGGGTGTGTTGTAGGGGCCTTGAGAATATGCTGAAACACCAGCAGGTTCGCACCACATGGCGCTTGGCATTGTTTGGCTGCAGCACGGCCTAATATGTGTTTGGTGTGTGTGTGTGTGTGTGTGTGTGGGGGGGGGGGACATTGAGACATTGAAAGGTACATGGTTTTATTTATTTGGCCAACCATTATCATTTAGTAAGAACTATTCGTACTGAGCTGTTCCCAGACCAGCCAGCTGCTTGCTGTTAAATCATTCCTACCTTTTTAGTTTTTTTATTGTTGCATTTATGTTCAGTCAAAGTAGATAGATTGGCTTATATGACACTCTCACTCACTCTCTCTATCACATACACAAAGTAACGGCGTTACTTTACTAGTTACTGCATTATAAAAGTAACTAGTTACGTTACTAGTTACTTATATTTGTTTGTGCACAAAACGACAACTCTCCCGCTGCCCGCAGCTGCAGCGAGTGGAGGGGGAGGTTACAAACTGTCTGTCAGTAGAAATCGGATCATAATAAACCTTTACTCCTCTGAAGTTGTCGGCTATTTTCACATAAAGTAACGAGTAATGCGCCCATTTTAATGTCAGTAACTGTAATGACATTACCGAGTTTGAAAAAGTAACTAGTTGCGTTACTAGTTACCGCAAAAAAAGTAGTTGCGTTACAGTAACGCACGCTACTGTAACGTTTTAGTTCCAACGCTGCTCATCACTTAACTTCTACTCTCCCCTCTCTTTTTATTCCATCTTATTCTGTTCTGTTCTGTTCTGTTCTGTTCTGTTCTATTCTATGATGCTCTATTATATCATGCTCTAATCTATTCTATTTTGCTCTATCCCATTCATCTCCATTCCAGAGATCGACATCAACGAGGTCACCGCTGAGGTGACTTCCCCTTCTGGAGCCAGTCAGTCGGCTGAGATGGTCGCCACGGGCGATGGAGCCTATTGCGTGCGTTTTGTTCCCACAGAGATGGGCGTGCACCACGTCAGCGTCAAGTACAGGGGCATGCACGTGCCAGGGAGTCCCTTCCAGTTCACAGTGGGGCCCCTGGGAGAAGGAGGGGCCAGTAAAGTCACAGCGGGGGGGCCAGGACTGGAAAGAGCACAGACTGGAGAACCTGGTAAACACACACACATTTAAAACACATTTACAAACACATTGTCACTGTCTTCTTGTCCACCTCCATCTCTCTCTCCCTACCTCTGAAGGGGAAAAAATAACTTTTCAGCATTACACGCATTGCTTCCAAGATTATTGGCCTTCCCACACCCACACTTTCTGATACAAACGATAAAGCCATCACAATTTTAGCACGATAATAAATGACACTAATCACCCCCTCAACCATCACTTTGCAATCATGCTATCTGAACGAAGATACAGAACTTTCAGATGGGAAGAGGTAGGTAGTTTTAGTAGGAGTTTTGTCCACTCAGCCATTGCAGCGCTAAACAAACAAACTGATATGTTGGTTGTGCACTTTGGGGACTCTTTTTGTATTGTCTTTTATGTTGTGCTGTATATTATGTGTTTTTTGTTGAAACGACTGAAATGGAACATACCTCTGGGACATTAAAGACTGACTATGATTATTACCTCTCTCTCTCTCCAGCTGAGTTCAGCATCTGGACCAGGGAGGCGGGGGCTGGAGGGCTGTCTGTCGCTGTAGAGGGACCCAGCAGGGCAGAGATCTCATTTGAAGACAGAAAAGATGGATCCTGTGGAGTTTCCTACGTAGCACAGGAACCTGGTAACACACACACACACACACACACAGACACACACACACACACACACACACACACACACACACACACACCCTTTACTATGTGTCTGCATGTCGTAGGTAGGCTTTTCAAAATAAGTCTCTATCACATTTCATTTTCTTATTACCCCCCTCTTTTCGCCACCCCACCTCTCTCTCTCTATCTAGGTGACTATGAGGTGTCCGTTAAGTTTAATGAGCAGCACATCCCAGACAGTCCGTACCTGGTCCCCGTGGTCGCTCCCGAAAACGACGCCCGTCGGCTGACTGTTGCCGGCCTTCAGGTGAGACGTGAGGAGATGCCCCGCCCCCATACACACTCGCTCCCCTGCGCTGCGTTGCACAGGGGCTCCGGCTGTGTGAACATTCTTTGTGCAGCTGGTCCCACTGGACATGAGAGACAGGCAGTCAACACGGATGTCAAATACTGTATCTCAAACGGAACCAAATGGACCTGTAAGGCAGTGGTTCTCAAACGTTAAAATTTCAGGGTCTTCCCTTAACTCTGACAGTATACAAATGGAACCAAATGGACCCGTTAGGGTAATTTTTAAGAGAAGCCATTTGGTTCCATTTGTGTACTGTCAGAGTTACAGACTTGTAAGGGTCAATTTAGAACCCCTAAAGGAACCCAGAGAGTCCGTGGAATCCACTTTGAGAACCTCTGCTGTAAGGGTCCACGGGTCCATTTGTACACTCTCAGTGTAAGGGTCCATTTTAGTTCCCGACTATCAATCATTTAGCCGGGGACCCCCTGGAACTAACCTCACTCCGTCAAATGGAAGAAGCTTGCGACACACATTTTGTTTCACAGCGTACTTGCATCTGAGACTCCGGGCGCAGAATCGATGACAGACGGAGTTTCATTTTTTCAAGCTACTAGGCAGGTGATTGGATGATCCCGCCCCTAGCAGCCGCTGATTGGTTCGTATGTGCAGTGGTTCGGGCAGCTTTACTCTGTGAGCAATCCCAGACCCTCCTTCCTGAAACCAAATGCAAATGAGATTTCCGGAGGGAGGGGGGTTTACCAGGCTACCCTGGAACCCCCTCAAGACTGGACTCAGAAAAATAGATGTGAAATCGATTTATTCACTACAGAGTTCCGGATGGTCCGCTACAGAAGCGACCTGTTTGTGACTGCCTGTCTGTCTCTCTGTCCATGTGTCCGTCCATCCTGTGTGGAATTAGGGGCGCTTCTCTTCTGTTTCACCTAAAAGCTTTTAACAGCATCAAACATCATCGACAACAGCTCACTGGTTGCCTAGCTACAGCAGAGAGAGGCAGACCCTAGCAACACTTGTCCTTGTCTTTAGCTAGCTTGTTGGCAGTGGTGGACAAAGTACTCAAACCCAGTACTTGGATCAAAGTTCAGATACTTGGGGTGAAATATTACTTAACTTAACAAGTGAAAGTTGCTCAGTACTTGAGTTAAAGTAATGGAGTACTTGCTTTTAAAAGTACTTAAGTATTAAAAAATATGTGCTTTTAAAAATACTTAAGTATACAAAGGTACAAATTACAAGGTACATTTGCTTTATAATATCAATGCATTGCTGTAGAAATGCTACCTAGAAATGTAGTGCAGTCAAAAGTACAATATTTGTCTTTGAAAATGCAGTGGCGCAAAAGTAATATATATATGCATCCAAAAATACAAATGCTCAAGTGAAGTACAGATACTCATAAAGTACAGTACTTAGGTTAGTAAATGTACTAGGTTACGGTCCACCACTGCTTGTTGGTTGGTTGTAGCTGGTAGTACCGTGTGTATGGCTGCCTCTGCCTGCTGGAGCTGCACCAATGAGATGTCAGGTAAGTGTGGAGAGTAGAAATGTCTAGACCCCTTTCAATTTGCATACAATTTGTAGAATTTGCATGAACAGTCAAATGGGTCCCAGATTACGGCCACTAGCGGGGCAGCAGCGCCATCTACCGGAAGCTGCAGAGAACACATGCCCTCATTCACATCAACAGGGCTGCAAGTGGAATGTGAGCAGCTTCAGTTTCACATCAGTGAGGACCTGAGCTGTTCACATCATGTGGGCACTGTTGTTAAGGTGGCGAGACAATGCCTAAGTGGCTTGGTGGGGCGGGGGGGAGGGGAACTGCTTGAAAGATGGGGGGGTAATCAATAACATGAAATGTAATGTACGAACCTGCAGTAAAGTATTAAAAAAAGGGTATGGGGGGCTTTCGGGTAGGAAGGGGGCCTAATGCCTGAGGGGTATTTTTTCTAGTTCTGGTTCATTTGATCCCTTGTTTTGTTAATTTGTGTGCACAATATACGTTCCACCCTCCCCTGCTGTCTCTGCCCACCCCTCATATACATTCAGTTGGCCACCACCACACATCTGTAATACCCAGCTGCTAACCTTGTTTTGTTGTCCTTTGAGGATGTTGTCCTTTTGTTTGTTTGTGTGTGAGATGTCATTGCTTACGCTCCCTGTGTGACCAACCTGTGTAGGAGTCAGGGTTAAAGGTCAACCACCCAGCATCCTTTGCGGTGCGACTGAATGGAGCTCAAGGCGACCTGGAGGCCAAAGTTCATAGCCCCTCTGGAGCGCTGGACGAATGTGCCGTCACTGAACTGGACAAAGGTACTACAGCTAGCTAGCTAATTAGTTGGATAATTCAATAGTTTGATACTTACAGTAGGTTAGGAATCTGCTGTGACTGTTGCACTGGACAGAAGTTATTCAGTTTAGATAGACGTGTACAGTACCTCATCACATCACTGTATACACCTTTCACATCACTATATTTTTTTATTGCGATTTATCCATTGCTTTTGTTTCATTTATTCACCATGCACCTTATGTACATTGGACATTGTATATTTGATTTGGATTTGTTTACTTGTTTCTTTTGCTCTCTATTGTTTTTCTCTCTTCCTCCGAACTAAAATGTTGGGAGCTTGTATGAAAAATAATGTGACAATAAAGTTGAATCTTTTCAAAGCTGACAACAAACAAACATTCCAAATGTGCTCAAGTTTATTTCCTGTTGCAGTGTTTGCCAATATCAATAGCCGATGGGTAATAAACTTGAGCCAAAGCTGTTCCCTTCTGTAACAACACTAAACCTCTCCTTCTGCCCTCCTGCTTGTCGTCCAGATAAATATGCCATCAGGTTCATTCCCCGTGAGAACGGTCTTCACTCCATCGACGTGAAGTTCAACGGCAACCACATCCCAGGAAGTCCTTTTAAGGTCAGAGTGGGAGAACCGGGTCAGACTGGGGAGGCCGGTCTGGTCACAGCGTACGGAGCAGGACTGGAGAGAGGGACGACAGGTACCCTACCTCATTGGTTCTTAAAGTGGGGTCCGGGAACCCCCAGGGGTGCTTGGGGGGTCCAGGGAGTCCCTAGCTAAATGTGTTAATATAGCATCACAATAATTTTAACCTTTTATACTTTGGCTATTCAAAAATAGCAGATCTACAAGCTCATAGCGCGGCACTCGGTGCAGTGCTACGAGCTTGTACATCTGCTATTTTTTTTAAATCGTGAAAATGTGTGCAAATCTTTGAATATATATATTTTTTTAAAGCAAACATTTGTAACTCAAACCTTTGCTTCTGGGGGTCCCTGGAACTAAATATTTTGAGATGGGGGTCCGCGGCCAAATACATATCATATCATAAATACCTTGACATGAAAAGGTTTGAGAACCACTGCCCTACCTGTCTGTACCATGTCTGTCTGTGGACCAGGAAGTAAACTTTGTGCTCTTTCTTTCTTTCTTTCTTTCTTTCTTCATTCCCGTCTACGTTTTCCCCTCCCAGGCACCCAGTCAGAGTTCATCATTAACAACACTAAGGCGGGGCCCGGGGCCGTGGCTGTGACCATCGAGGGCCCCTCCAAGGTGAAAATGGATTGTGAGGAGTGTCCAGAGGGTTATAGGGTTCACTACACTCCCATGGCCCCTGGAAACTACCTCATCAGCATCAAGTATGGAGGACCCAGCCACATCCCTGGTAGTCCTTTCAAGGCTAAAGTCACAGGTAGGCTACTCCACTGTGGTCTACTTCTATGGCAGGGGTTCCCAAACCTTTAAGCTTCTAGAGACCCAAAAGAAAAATTCGATATCTCGAATTATAATAGTATAAGCTCTAATTTCTTTTAAATATAGGATTTTTTAAATTTAGCATCTTTTGAAATAATAAAGAACAAGATATGACACAGTCATATTATACCAGGTTGCGGCATGGCTAAGTATTTTCAAATAGAGTGCTCATGTGGCCTATAGATGGGTTTCCGCGCGACGTCATCACAGAGCAGAGTGCGCAATCTGCGCATGCGCGGGGGAGAACGAACCGGAAGCGCCATTCACTCTATTGTTATTTTCGGGATTTAGATAGGCATAATGCTGCTATTATAGGCATAATAGGCATAATGCTGCTATTATATACAAACAGATCCAACTTCCGACAAATCATTTTTATTGAGTAAAGAAGATATTACAAACTGCATCATTTAATCTACTTTCATTAAACCTGGTGAAGACCATTTATTTTCTGAATGTACAATGGCCAGAGCTGCTGCGGGTAATAGCGCCCTCTACAGGCTCATCCCGCCACTGCGCGCGCATCATCCTCTCATGTTTACAAACAGGAAACCCATCTATTAGTTGCTTCTTTTGGGCTTGTTTTCCTAGACCTGGTTGCTTATTTCTCTCACTAAACATGGCAACGTTGAAAGGCCAAATGAGGAACAGCGCCACAGTTCATAGAGATGCGTACAGTGGCCGAACACAGTTTTGCGGGTCGTCTTTAGATCCCATATTCTGAGAGGACATTGAGCCCTCATTGGCTAAATGACCAGCCAATGAGGAAAAAGTCACGCAAAAGGGCCAGCCAATGAGGAAAAAGTGACTACTAGCTGGAATGTAGATGGAGACCAGGTTTGGCAACCTGGTAAAAATGGCAGTAAACGAAAAAAAATGATATTTACTCACGACCCGTAAAAACGTGTCGACGACTCACAAATGGGAACCGACCCAGTCTTTGGGAAACACTGTTATACTGTATTCTGCCGTAGGGCACTGCATCTTCAAGACTAAAGTCACACTGGCTCTACTGTATTCTATTGTTTCTGGTTTACTCTATTCTATTCTAATGAATCTGAATATGCAGTGGAAGTCACATAAATTCCTCCTCTATCAGGTCCTCGGCTGGTGAATGTGACCAATGCCAGCGAGACCTCGACTTTGACAGTGGACCCCCTGCTGAGGGCCTCCAGCAGCAGCAGTCTCTCCCAGAGCGCCCTGCCCAGGCAGGGCTACTCTGACGCCAGCAAGGTGGTCAGTCGAGGCCCAGGACTCAGCAAGGCCTTCGTTGGTCAGAGGAGCAGCTTCACAGTGGACTGCAGCAAAGCTGGTAAGATATATGAATAATAATAATAATCATGATTATTATAATTAATAATTATTATGATAATACTACACAGACAACAGCTATGTATTTAGTTGACAGAAATCAGTTATGTGTTCCTCTCTCTGCCTCTCTCTCGCTCCTGTTCCTCACCCACTAACGTTACATTTCTCTTGGCCCCCCTCTCCTCTCCTCTCCTCTCCTCTCCTCTCCTCTCCTCTCCTCTCCTCTCCTCTCCTCTCCTCTCCAGGTAAGAACATGTTGTTGGTAGGAGTCCAGGGACCTGTTGTTCCATGTGAGGAGGTGTTGGTGAGACATTCCGGCAGGCAGCAGTACAACATCAGCTATGTGCTGAAGGAGAGAGGCAATTACATCCTGGCTGTCAAGTGGGGCGAAGACCACATCCCCGGATCCCCCTTCCAAATCTCTGTCCCATAATGCCACCTCTCCCTCCTCTTTGATGATCTCTTTCTCCTCTCTTCTCTGATTATCTCATCTTTCTTTTTTATTTGTCTCCTCTTCATTTCTCTCCTTCCTTACCTCTTCTATTCCTTTCTCCCCTGTGACTTAGTGATCAGTGACAAACATGGTTGATGTTTAACAAATGAATGAAGGTAGACCCCCAATGATTAGGGAAGCCAAATGGTCCATTTAAAATGGCCTCCAATATGGAGCTACTAAATAAATTGAGGTTGGAGGAGAGAGAAAGAGTTGGAAATTATTGAAAAAGTCTCCATTTATTGATCTTGGCCACCCTGAAATTGTTCTAAATATTGATGATATTAATATTAATATGGATTTGCACTGGGATTTTTTTTATTGCTTGATTGGTAAATTAATATGATTACAGGTGGGTTTTTAATATGAAAAGAATATTCCTAATGTCCTGTTGACTCTCCTGATATTAATGCCCTATTTGACCTTACTGTACTTATTGTGTAACGAAACCCACCCCAATTTTCTATATATGTTTTCTTTAATTGTACTTTACAGCACTTTGCTTAATGTGCTGTTGTAGTTATGAATTATTATTGTGTTGTTCTAGAATGTTGTGTTCTAGGATGTGCTGCAAGAGGTTCTGTGGACAGAGAGAAATGTTAAACTGTACACGTTTATTTACTACTGATGTTTATTATTGCTGTTGTTGTTGTTGTTGTCACCATGAACTTGAGTTCCCAAAATCCATGCATACATGCATACTGTTGCCAATAAACAATCATGACTTAATTATTTTCCAGTTGCCTTCACGCTGCTGTATCTGATCAAATCAGACCACTTCAACACAACTAACACTACTACACAATATACAAGGGCTGTATTTTCACGAAAAACTCAAATCTGGCTTAACGTTTGACAAAATAATGTCCAATGTGTGTGTGTAAAAACCTACCTAATTCCTCCTACAGTATATACTAAAACCAATCAGTTAACTTTCTATTTAAGTATGTGGAAATGCTGCCTGTTTTCACAGATGTGACAACCAGATCTGGGACAGCTAAATTACCCCTCTGTAAATGTAGCCAGTAATTATTGTGTGTGACGTGTGTGTCCCGTCTGTCTAAAAACTGCCTTCATATTGACACTGAGACTTGACCTGTCCTGACAAAAATGTAGTTGGTTCGATAGTATTTAGTTAATTTGACATAATTTATAGCTCCATCAGATTTGTTTTGGTGATATGAAATCTAAAGCCTTGCCATGACTTAGCTAGTCGGTGTTGGTTGTGTTGCAGGGTCGGCCTGATCAGTGATTAGTTCTGGTACCAAGTAGATAATATTTGTCTTTGTTTTGAACAATAGACGGATGGGGATGTTCTTTTTTTAAGAATTATTTTTCTTTCATTTTGTATTAGTACCTGGTATCTTAAGAAATAAAGCCAGGAAAGATGTACATTTATGACAAAAAATCAACTGGAATAAAACAAATCATGTTAACTGTCTGTAATTTGTGAATTTGTGTGTTTGGGGGAACACACACACAGGGTGTTAGAGCAAAACAGTCCCCGGGGAGCCCGAGCGCTATATAGGGGTTTGGACTGGACCACAGTAGAATGGCAGAGGGGGGTTTTGTGTTTATTGAAAGCTGCTAAGAATTTGTGATTATGTGGGAGATTTGTGGGGTTTTAGATTTGTTAAGTTTTTTTGGTTACCTGCAACATGGTAGAGCCCACACATGATTGACTCACACTTCATTGGCTCAGCTGAGTATAAAATGCTGCCAGACACAAATACATTCAGTACATACATTTCTCCTGGACAACTCCTGTTCTTCCATTTCTCCTATTTTGGGGGATTCCACCCTTTTTGTGTGACCTCTCACTGATATGCAGCCACGGCCATTCATGTTAATTTGCTAGTTCCTTGAGTTTTTGATATAAATCATAATGGCAGTATTTGATCGTTCTTTTTGTTGGAAGGTGTGAGTGGGCTCTCTCTCTCTCTTTGTTTCTGGCACACACACCCTTTTTCTGAGAGAATGGGAATGTTACTCTTTTACTGTCGCTTTATGTATATTATGTCTGGATAAACTCCAGACATAATGGAGCCTTTTGCAAAGGCTAAAATATAATTTTGATAGCATGTTATGTAAACAGATGCAAGGTCTTTTGTAGACCAGCCGCCTATTACACGAAAGGAGAATTAAATAAGCCTGGATTTAAGTCAAATCCAGGTTTGACAATGTCTGTTCCGTACAGCCTGGTTTATTCCATTCCATGAACGCCAAGCCAGGCTGAAAAGGAGCGACTTTGTCGAACTAGACTGTGTCGAGCCAGGATAATGAAGCCAGGCTTCACGTATTCCTATAAAAGACCATGAAAGTCGATAGCAGAATCCTTGAACTTGACCAATCATGGAGCCCAAAACCAGAGTGGCGTTCTTCTCTGTGGCTGAACAGCAGCACTGCAGCAACTCATGAAACAGGGCAGGCGAGATCCCCCCCCCCCCCCCCCAAGTATAATCAATCAATCAATTCTTCAGCGTGGTCTCTTCATGTTGTAGTTTAGTAATGAATGGCTCAAGCTGCTCTCAGAGCCCCTTTTATGCCAGGTGAGTACAGGTGATGGCCCAGACCCCCACCCCTGGCACTCCTGGTACCCCATGAAGACAAAGGCATACATTTGCATCCAGTGGCGTACCCACTGTATAGAGGCAGGGCAGGTGGTCGCCTGCCCAACTAAGATCTCGACTCCCCTAAAAAAAACAAATGACCCAAAAACCCCAAAAAGTGTCATTGCGTGCTTAATGTCCTCAAAGTCACGCATCCAACACGCTTTGAACTGAGCAGATTGGACCTTCCATTCCAGAGATAATTGCCAAAACATCTTTAAAACGGCAATTTTCGCCGGTTTTCGATCGCCAATTTTCGATTGAGTTGAAATGTCTTTTTTGGGAGTAATAGATGGGGGGGGGGGGGGGGGATCTCGCCTGCCCTAAATGTAAATCCTGGGGACGCCACTGTTTGCATCACTATATAGGTGAGGGTCGCTCTGCTAAATGGATACAGTGGTGATTAGCTGCCTGATCACGTGAATGGACGAGGAGGCGGGCTAATGGTCCGAGTGCCACTATTCTGTTTTGGATTTTTTTCAATGCCTGTTTTTCAGTCAGTCTTTTGCTTCATTTTTTAGGGGAGGCGAGATTTTTGTTCCTGCCTCTACGGTGGGTACGCCACTGATAGCGTCACAATCATTTTTAACCACTTAGCTTTGGCTATTCAAAAATTCCGAGTGCCGTGCTATGAGCTTGTAGATCTGCTATTTTTGAAAAATCTTGAAAATATATGCATATCTTTGAAATATATATACATTTTTAAAGCTAACATTTTTAACTCAAATCTTTGCTTCTGGGGGTCCCTGGCACAAAACATTTTCATATGGGGATCCGCGGCCAAATGTATATCAATTTAGGGGTCCTTGGCATGAAAAAGGCTGAAAACCACTGTTCTAAATGGCAGTGGTTCACACATTTTTAGCTCAAGAGTCTTGAGGCTTGGGTCCCGGCTCCCGGGGAGACATCAAATTTCTCTTTTGGGTCTTGAGTCCCAATACTCAAGACCCAAAAGAGTCTTGAGTCAAGACCCAGGCTCCCGGGGAGACATCAAGTTTCTCTTTTGGGTCTTTAGTCTTGGGACTCAAGACCCAAAAGAGAAATTTGATGTCTCCCCGGAATCATACGAGGAAGTAAAATGTATAATAAGCAAGAAAGGAAAGACGGCCACAATAAATGGATCCAGGGAGAAAGCATGGCAAAGTATCGCCGACAAATTAAATGCACAAGTCGTCCAAAAATATATACAATTTATATACAATTCCATAAATATATAATTCAGTTAGGCTTAAACATGAGTGAATATTGGAATTATCGCCTACTATTCTACAATGCGATAGCCTATTATATGCGCCATGCATCCAACCAATGTGTCTGAGTCTGTGCTCAGGAATGTGTCAAAAACAAAAAAATCTCCATGAATTCAAGGCTTCATGGAGTGTGTACTGTAATTGATAGAAAATAAGTATTTTATGGGTGAACAATTTTTTTAAGTGTCTTGTTCATCAGGGACACTTTGACACATTGCTGACGCCTGGGATCGAACCTAGGATATATGGCTTGCCAGGCAGGCTCTCTAACCATTCAGCATTCAGGCAGTTCTACTCTGTAACAGTATTAGGGGTTTCAGGGGAAACGAGCAAAATTAGGAATAATATAATAAAAGACTGTCTATTGCAAATAAAGCGTCATGTCTCTCATTTTTTACAATGTATCTGATATTACCTTTATATTATTTAATAAATTAAGCATTTCATCCTCTATATATTGTCCAGCAACCTTTATGATAAAGGCGAAAAAAGATAGTAGACCCGTGGGAGCCAGATTGCTCAGATGCCAAGGTTCCTGTGCTGGGATTCAATCCCATGATCTTGTGGTCTGAAGTCAAGAGCTTTTCCGACTGAGCTATGGATAGAGCAGCCGCATAGTAAGCAGAAGTCACACTTTCAACTCCCACCCTCGCCAGGGTCAAAAACGTTATATTTGAAATCCGAACGTTTATGTTATATGAATGAACGGGTCAAAAATGGAGAAAGTGCAAACACCAGGTTGAAGTTCATCCATGACGGTCATGACAGATCCAGACTGCACTAGCGATTTGTTTACATTCGACCGCATGGCTCATTTGCATAAGACGGTACCATATTGATTTTATCCCACTGTTGAGGGTTAGGGTTATATTTTACCCCACTGGAATACAGTGACTGATATGAATTAATAATATACTGGACCATACATAAAATGAAGAATACCTTGTGATGTCAGTGACATTTTATTACAAATGAAAATAAAAATAAGAAACAGTGCAGTAACAATACGTTTTCGTATAGCAGCAATTTTGCATACATATAAATATCAATATATTGTCTGTCGGGCGGAAACCTCATTATGGCCAAAACTGTTACTTTTCAGCATAAACATTCTAAAATAGCAAAAACAGCAGATCGACAAAAAAAACAGGACTCACGCAACATAATTTGGCAAGACACACCATCTCCGGTTTACTTCCCGTATCGGCATAGTCTCGTGTAGCTATCTGCGTGAAGTGGGCGGACGCCAACCTGCTTCCGGTCTCCTAAAAAGGCGTCCGCCCACTTCACGCAGATAGCTACGCGAGACGCGAGACTATGCAGATACGGGAAGTAAACCGGAGATGGTGTGTCTTGCCTGATAAAAGTGTCAAACTCCCAAAATCCACCAGAATACTGGAAATTACATCTACTCTGTTAAAAATGTCCTGGGGGGCAGCACACTCCCACACACTGGGAAAAAATCTCCTGTTATCGGACGGTCTGAGGTTGGCAGGTATGATGATAGTAACTATGCCTAATCGGGAACAATGCAAGTTGAGAATGCATAACTCCCCACCGATTATGCAATATCCGTTGTACCCATCTGTCTGTCTCTTTTTATGCCCATATGGAGATCTCTGTATCTGTCATTTTAACATATTAATTTCTATATAGCCTTGTTTTACTGTGTAAGTGTTGCAGCAGTGCTTTTTGCTGCAGGGCTGCAACCCACACATATGACATTAGTTCATCCATACTGCAGAGGTTTGAAGCGCCTGCCTCCTACACAGTACAAAGCCTATACACAACGTTTTCCAACAGTACAGTGTATTAGCAAATATGAGCCATTTAAATTGAGTTCAATGCATAGAGTAGGGTACTGAAGATTAGAGTTTACGTTCAGTTTCATACTCTGCACCCATTAAACTCTAAGTGATTTAGTGTCTACCAGATTACATAACTATGTTTTACAAAAATGTGTGATGTTCATATTTGAGTATATATACAGTAGTTTTCAAAATTGCAGTTCAGCATGGAACTATGGATAAAATAAAGTCAGTGCCAGCAATAAATGTGTCACTGTTTATTTTCAGCCTACTATTTAGTATCTACTAAGCAGTAGGGTTTCACTTTGGACATGCTAAAACTTAATTTGGCGTAGGCCTACTAAATAGTATGTTAGTATGCAATTTCGGACGGGCCGCAGCGATTCACATTTGAAAGAAAAAGGTTCTCTCACAGCAGGTTTCTTCTTTGGCCCAATTCTTTATGGACAAAAATGCTGTCACAAAAGCTCAGCCCTGCAAGTCTTCGGCCCAGGAGCAAATTTCATACTTAATGCATTCAATAAAGAAAGTGCATGCAAAATGTATGTAAGTAAAGCAAAGTAAGTCAGTAAAATTCAACAACATTTTCTTCTGTTAGTATTTTTTCATTTTATTTTTTGCAATGTGAGGCATTCACATAAGTACAACACTATGGAAGAAAATTATACAGCAATTGAAGGGGGTTGTTATATTCATATATATATGAAAATGTGCGATTATTCAGCAACACATTAAATCTGTGTGTGAAAAGTTTGTGACAGCATTGGAGCACTGAATATAACAACAGATTGTACAAAGTCTACAGCAAACACTAATCCTATTAACAATTATGTTTGGTGATGGTCACTCCAGTCCGACGTCCCGTTGGTCCGACTGGCCCCATTATAACTAACCCTGTCCCTAACCCTAACCTCACACTACCTAACGCTTGTCGGACTATTGGGAGACCAGGTGGTGACACAAAGTTAGAAGCTTGTCACAACTAAAGCCCTGTATGTAATCTAGTAGTGTCAAATAACCACTTAAACCGTAAAATGTACTTTGTTGTACATAATGTATATAATTATGTATATAATGTACATTAAATTGTGAAAATAGCAGATCTACAAGCTCACAACACATCACAAAATGATGCGTTGTGAGCTTGTAGATATGCAATTTTACAGAATGTTCACCTATTTTTGCAAAATGTTTGCTAATTATGACAGGCCCGGATAAGGACGCTATGGTTGGTTAATGTCCAATATACTGTGTAAGCACATCAAAAACAATGAACAACATAGAGTTAAAGGTAGGGTAAGTGAATTTTTTTGGTCAAAACAAAAACAATTTTGTTAAAAGGTTAGAGCACTATTAGAGCACCGAAGTCTGACGTCACTGCCGCTAGAGGGTGCTCTCCCCTGGGTTGTGGCTTTATCTTTTGTGTTGAAACCCCCATAGGGGAATCTTAGATCACTGAACTGTGTTCCAAACATAAACACACCAACTACACTTCCGGGTCTGAAATCACTGTCCTTACAGCAGCCGCGTTTATGGGAAATGTAGTTTTGGGTCGTTTGACTCGTTTCTAGCGTCTAATGTGTTACTCTTTGGGTAAATTTGTACATTTGTACACTTCAGTCGATGCTTCATATCCATGAGTAAAATCACCGGGATGATGTGTTTATTTTTCAAACACATCTTATATGAGGCGATCTAAGATTCCCCAATGGGGATTTCAACATAAAAAATAAAGCCACGACCCAGGGGGACAGCGTCCTCTAGTGGCAGTGACGTCAGGATATTCTGATAGTATTCATTGCTATATAATGTTTGTTCAGCGACAGGGGTCTCCCCATCTCTCCAGCTCTTTAATAAACAGAAAATACATTTTCAGGTGGGTTGCACATTTTCAACCAATCAGAAGAGAGTACCCATTTATCTGCTTCAATTTTATAGTGTTCCAGTTCCAATTGTGTCTGCTCATTTCTTTGTGTCATCACTTCCAATTTCACTTGTTTATCCTGTATCCTGTATGAGTTCTCTCTCCTGATTGGATAGAATTGGTATCCCGATATGAAAATGCATTGTCTGTTTATTAAAGAGCTGGAGAGATGGGGAGAAAAAGAAAAAAACTCTATACAGCAATGGTTCCTATCAGAATATATAGTTATTTATGACTTATTCTAACAAAGGTAATTGCATTCTAAATGAGTTGCTTCAGCCTGCCACATAGTATGACCACGATTATGCTTGTCACATACCCATAAGTCATGGGCCAAGCATTGTTACTTCGAAGACACATTTTGTTATACAAAATCTAAATAATAATATTAATATAATACAAAGAGGGTGAGATGGAACATCACTTCACATTAATGAGCTTTGTAACAATGAAAAACATTTGATCATCATAATGACTCTTCAGGCAAAGTGAAACTAGTATCTATACTTGCCTATAATAATGATTTAACTTGTTCCTCATTGTTCTTTTTCAGCAAACAACCAGCCTCCTGTTTCGCCTTCAAATTCTAGGTCATAATACCACAAAATTAAGACAGGGTATTATGACTTAAATCAAAGTAATTTATTTGTATTTAAAGGGGTTGTAAGTATTTTTTCTTCTAAAATAGCTCTGCTCCGATAGCAATCATTGCCATTGTAGTGTTTCTACAGTAAAAGTCTCTCCAGCTCTTTTACTCGATTATTAAGAAGTGTTCTGGACACGGTATCCGATGTGCTCCTCCACTCAAAAATGCTGTCTGTGGACACAGCCCCTCACACCAGTGGTTCTCAACCTTTTCAGGCCGTGACCCACAAAAATAATCATATTTGAACTGGGGACCCCCCACCCTGATAAGCACTTGGAATGTGGGAGTTGAGGCGCCACAACGGCTCGCAATGCGAGGCGTTGTGAGCTTGTAGATCGGCTATTTTCACAATGTTTGCCTCTTTCTTAAATTATTTGACAGTTTGGCCAATGTTTGACCAGTTTGTTGATTACTTTTGATGCAGTAATGGTCTTTTTTTTTGTATTAAAAAGGTCTTAAAAGTCCTTAAATTGTCACTTCACTGTCATCTGGGGACCCCCCAAAAATCATGTGGGGACCGACTTGGGGGTCCTGACCCACAGGTTGAGAACCACTGCCTTTACCCCACCTTTAAGTGTGTCCACATTTCAGTGTCTGCTGTAGAAGCTGCCTGGGTGCATTATTTGAGTAGTTACAGTATGTAAACGCTTCTATCAGTGTGTTTGATCATTAACATTGCACACAACTCCACATGTAATTACTAGGCTTCTGTCTTTGACAGTGCAAATTATGTACACCTGTGTGTATTTGTTGTGGTTGATTTAATTGATAACGTTCTTATTCACCCGTTTCCTAGGCTGTGAGTTTTCCACTTCCTGTCGATTTCATTGGATATCATTGGTCATCTGACCAGTTTCATTGGATTTCATTGGATCAAATAGACAGGAAGTGGAAAACACACAGACTAGGAAACAGGTGAAATCATTCGAAACGTTCTTATTGCAAAATAAAATAATAGCAAAGATAATATAATACAAATTACAAAGTATTTCAACTGCAAGTGAAGACTGCTTACAGCCAGGTGCTGTTTGTTTCTTTATTGTCAACACTGCACACCTGCCTACCTACACTCACCTAAGCTCAACTGCTTTAATTCGTTAAAAACAGCTGGTATCAATATTGGACACTTTGTTGCATACGCACACAGGAGACAACAATGCATTCTGTGTTTACTGCTGCATGGGGAATATAAGGGGACTGTGTTCAGCTGCTGGTAGTTACATTAAAGTATTTACCAGAGGTCAAATGCAATTTTTCACATTACATACACCCATAAAATATCATAATGGATCAAACCTGTGACACCTGTCCGGTTACTGCTAACCTACATGTGCCCAGACTCTATGCCTGGCTCACAGGGCCTCTGCCAGGCAGCGGTCAGTGGCCTCACTGGCTTCAAGTCGCACCTGCTGCTCACCCTTTCTGTTTTCCACCCAGGAATTGTGAATGACAGCGCCCCCTGGTGATGTGTCCACTTGTAGCAGGGACACCACCCTCTTCTTCACCTTGGCACGAAGGGCACGGCGCAGCTTCTGGCGAGTAAATGCATAGAGCAAGGGGTGGGATACAGTGGTGCCGTAAGCCAGGGCCAGGAACCAGAGGCGCAGACTGACCAGGGCATCGCTGGGTCCCACGCCCAGGATCAGAACATTGGTCACAGATAAAGGAGCCCAGCAGCCGAGGAATGTGGAGATAATGAGGAGGGACATCCTGAAAACCCTGCGCTGGCGTTCGCGCCGATCCCGGTGGCGCCGCACAGCTCGCCGCAGGGCAATGATGGCAGACACGGAGGCCTGGACCCCCAGAGTGGCCAGCATGGGGGTAGCAGCACCAACGGCGGAGGGTACCAAAGGAGTGGAGGAAGACAGGGCTGGAGGGGTGGCTGCTGTTGGAGTGGGGGAAGGGGATGGAATGAGAGGAGGATGGCTGAGCTGCTTGGAGCCATCGGTGGTACAACGTTCCCCTCCTGCCTCGCCACTCTCTATCGTGCCGGGCACAGCTTTCCTCTTCTGCCTCTTATGGTGCCCTCTGCTGGAGGGCCCGCCCCTCTTTTTAATTTGAGAGCCAATGCGGATGTTCAGAGCCCTCAGTATTCTGGAGTAGGTGAAGAGCATCACCACCACAGTGGTAAAGAAGAGGGGTACCTGCAGAATAAGGTGGTAGTACATACCAAGTCCTGTATGGTAGCCTTGCCCACCCACACATAGCAGGGTCCGGTTACGCAAGGTGGGCGCCAGGGTGGCACTAATCCCAGGGGACGACGAAGAGGAGGAGCGCGTCATCAGCCTGCTCTCATCTTCACCCTCTTCGTCTCCACTGAAAAACTCCACCTCGATGAACGGGATGAAAAACGCCCCCACGGAGGTGATCCAAACGGCGGTCAGGAGGAGCGCGGCTCGGCGCATCGTCAGCAGCCTGTTGGCCGGCCGCACCGAGATGTCGTAGCGGTCCAGGCTGATGACCAGGACGTTGACGGCGGTGGCGATGCTGGCGAAGGTGATGCAGGCCTCGTGGCAGCAGCACAGCAGAGCCAGGTTGGGTCCCGGGGGCAGCAGCACGACCACGAGGGTGAGGGGCAGACACAGCACGCACACCGCCACGTCCAGCACGTGCAGGTTGACGGTCACCATGTTGCTGACCGTGTCGACCAGGCTGGACTGGGACCAGTAGAGCACCAGCACGGTCAGGTTGCTGCTGAAGCCGAGCACGAGCTCCAGCATGAGGAAGGCGGTCAGCGACACCTGGAAGCCCAGAGAATACGGAACGCCCTGCCACGTGGCGGCGCCGCCGGATGAGCCGCCCGCAGCGCCCAGCTCCCTGAGGAGACCCGTTCCTCCGAGGTCAGCCATCGTCCCGGCCCAGTTGCCGGTAGCCGGACCGGAGGTGTAGCTGTCTGTTTCCATGGCAGCAACTCAGTTGTCATATATGTCGGCTGTCACGCTGTTGATGAGCTCCCGCCGTGCGCCGGGCTGAGCCTGCATGACGCAGGGATCAATAACAGCTTTAGTGACAGTCCTGGCGGAAAGGGAGACACAAGGCAGACAGATGAGAAATGAACAGTGGAGGAAAGAATCAAAGAACATTACTCTCCCTCCGGAAGTGTCAGACAACTTGAAAGCTCATAACTTTGGATAGAAAAGTTATCTAATTAAAATGTTCAGGATATAGCTTAAATGTACAAAAAAGAACAAAAATACTCTTCAGCATACATCTATCCCACTAACTTTTACATTTTGTGTAACATATCATCTTCACTATACTATACATGTGCTTGCAGATTGAACAGGTGCTGCATTATGCATCAATCCAGCCCACCGTCTGTCTCCCATCAGTATCTCTGATTACCATCTTGAATTCACTGAAGGCTGGGCCCATGCATCCACGCAAGCTGCCGGAACCACAGGCCAGCACAACAGGCGATCACTAATATGTGCCAGGATTCAGAAGAATGGGCGTACTGAATGGAGCTAAGTAATCAGACCCATGGGCAATCAGCTGGCGTCGCAATGGATCAGCAAAAAGTTATATATTTAGCAACATGACACAAAATTGGTTACGATCTTTGCTCTTTAAACCAGGGGTCTTCAATGTTTTTCAATGTTTTTCAGGCCAAGGAGAAGAGAGTGATGAAGCAGGGACCCCTACTACATATTGTATTAAATTGTGTTGCAGATTAAACTTTTTCATAGATTTCATACAAAGCTTCATAGACTTGCTTGACAGCACTCATCAGTGTTGTGTCGGTTCATATTTTTTGTTCATGTGCATTTTCAGACATTTAACCCTCAATACTTTCGGCTATTTTCGGCAGATGCTTCCCCCAGAATAGGGGTACGCTAGGGTTCAAGTAGTAGTTGACTTGATTTATTTATTCGCACAATAAAAAACAGTACAAAGGTAACATTATTAAAACAACGCAGAAATAAGAGCAGGTGAGAAAGGAAACATATAGGGCTTATACAAGGTTCTCACCTAAAATAATAAACAAGTAGTAAGTTAAACTTAGTAATCAAACATAAGACATGACAAACAACAAGTACCTTGTGTGCAGTTGAATATGTGTTTGTGTGTGTGTGTGTGTGTGTGTGTGTGTGTGTGTGTGTGTGTGTGTGTGTGTGTGTGTGTGTGTGTGTGTGTGTGTGTGCTACATTATATGGTAGAAGCAAGTGGAGAGACCTGATTCATCAGGCTGGCCCTCAGTCTATGTTTAAAGTTACTGAGTGAAGATGAGGAGTTGGCAATAAGTATGTGTGTATTCCAGAGTAAAGAACCTCTGTCTTTAATAGAGAACTGTCTATAAGCGGTACGGCTGAAGGGAGGATGGAGATTGTCGGATTGTCTAGTATTATAATTATGAACTTGAGATTTGGTCTTAAAATATTCTGAGGACCCCCTAAGGGTCCCGGACCCTCTGCTGAAGAGCCACTGTTAAACCCAAACCACAATTTATTTGTCATGGTTTTATTGTCAGGGAAATAGTGACTTTATTGAGTGGTGTTAATGTATACTCAAAACCAAATTGATTACGATGTGGTTATTCCTAATGATCAATATCAGATTTATAGAATTACTGCTAGAAAAACATGGACGAAGAGCAAGAAGCTGCTGTAACCTGGAGGGCAATGTGATTCTCTTCCACCACTTTAAAAACATAAGCCCTATACTGTACTTCATTGTATGACAAATACTGAAAATCACCAATCTACAAGCTCACAATGCATCACAATTTGATGCAATGTGAACTTATAAACTTATAAACTTATCTGCAATTCTTTTTTAAATGTTGAAATCTTTGAAATGTATTTATTTATTTACTATATTATTTATTTATTATTAGTAGTAAAATTTGAATAATAATAATAATCTACATAGTCAGTACAATTGTAAACATAAAACAATGAATTTAAAACAAAAGTGAAATAAATAAAGCAATAGACACAAGCAAAGCATGGATTAATTAAAAGATGGATTTTGAGTGGTGATTTAACTCACTGTTTCCCAAACAGTGGGTCGGGAGTGGGACCCATTTGTGGGTCGTGAATCCATTTTCATGGGTCGCGAGGGAATATCCCTTTATTTTTTGTTATCAAAATGGTGTCATTCATTATTATTATTTTAAAAGATTTCCAAAACATTTTAAAACAAATGCAAACATTTTTCAGAAGGATTTTCATGAATGAAATAAAAAATAATCAAAGAAATTCCCTAAATTACACAACAAATGTTTAAGAAATAGTGAAAATAGCCGTACGCCTAATTTATCTTTTTGGTCTCGAGCTAAAAGGTTTGGGAACCACTGATGTAACTGATACCCTGATATCTTCAGACATAGGGACCCTAGTGGCCCCATCTCCCTTAGACTGTTTTTTTTTGTTGTCCTTTAAATCTAACAAGGTGCATTATATAATTATTTTATATATAATAATAATAATAATAATAATAATAATAATAATAATAATAATAATAATAATAATAAATAAAATAATAATAATACAATCGTCAATATAGTAAATGATTAAAAGAAAATATAATAAATTACTATCAATATAATACATTTGTAAAAGAAAATATGATAAATTACTATTGGACATGTCTGGATTATTATACAAACGGCAACCAAACCACAAGCTCTTTATGCAACTGAACTGGAGAAATACGTTTAGTTGAGTGATGGACTCCATTTTCTCTCCATGGCTGTTGCCATAGCAACCATGGAGCAAGAGTCTAGATTAATGAGGGTACAGATGCCGTAGCACTGAGGTGTGCTACACCAGAGTCTTTGGTGACACCATGCTAAGTGACACCATGCTAAGTGACAGGCCAAAGACCACCAAAGGGATAACAAATCAAGTAATAATCACAGCCTGGCGATAATAACAGACATGATGTGCTTTCACTGTTAATCTAATCCACTTGTTCTCACTGTGGGGTCCGTGGAAACCCAGGGGTCCTTGAGCAGGTTTCCAACAAAATGAGAAACAGTTTAAACACTTAAGCCCTATTTGTTTTTTGGGCTATTTATCGGCTATTTTTGAATAATGGTGACATATTTTGACACATCCTCTCATATAGGGAGTCCCTGGCACAAAAGCCTTTCAAATGGGGGTCTGCTGCGGCCGAATATACAACCACTCATCTAATCTAACCAGTACTCTCAGTACTCACACGTGGGGAGACAAACTAATTTATCTAAAATTAAATTCTCAGCGTTAAAGTTTAAAAAATTTACCCAAATGGACGGGTCACTTTACCTCCATTTTAATTTAATTAACAGTGAAGATTTAGCTGTGTGCCATTTAGTGTTGAAATGGGGCGAGAACTGATTTCTCTTCAAATGCATGATGAAGAGAGGTGAAGAGGGACACAGGACAACACTGGAGATGGAGACAAAGGCTGGGGTTAGAATTGGTGATAGCATGCAGACAGCCCTGCAGTTACTTTGCTTGACTCCTGCTGGAGGTTTCCGGCTGGTACTGTTTCGTGACGTGAGCAGACTGACTGATCGACCATAACAGGCAGGGATTGAGGGAGAGAGCAAGAGAGAGAGAGAGAGAGACAGACAGACAGACAGAGAGACAGAGACAGAATCTGGAACACATCTGTGCATTCTCTTCATTTTAAGAATTCTTTGGCTATTAAAAAATTGCGGATATACAAGGTCATAGCGCGACACGCTTGTAGATCTGCAATTGTTTTTTAAATCGTAGAAAATCTGTGCAAATCTTTGAATAGCCTATTTTAAAGCGAAATTGTTTTACTCCGATCTGTGCTTCTGGGGGTCCCTAGAACAACATATTTTGAGCTGGGGGCCACGGCCAAATACATATCATTTTGGGGGTCCTTGAAATGGAAAAGTTGGAGCACAACTGATATAGCAACATACTGTTGGGAACTGTTAGGGAAAAAATATATATGTATTTCCGGTCTCAACAAGGCAAAAAGGCCAATCAAACATTTCACTGACTGGAGTTGTGTCATGTCATTGTAACTGAGACCCTTCAGGACAGAAGGGCAATATGATAATTACCTCCCATAAAACGTGTGACAAACTATAATGCATTGTATATGAAAATCAGTCCTCTTCATCAGAAATAGAAAATGTGGATTTCTGTTGAAGGAGTTGACTCTTGCAAATAAGAAAAGTGCCTCCTCGGAGCACAGGTCTTTGCCAGGCCGTGTTGCCTACCCTGGGCCCGCAAACTTTGGGAAGCAGTCTTAGCCAATTGGAATGGGATCTGAGAAATCGGACTCATATATGTTGATCACATGAACCCAGAGATAATGAGTACCGATTTTGGTGAGTTTTGGACAAAATCTGTAGTAGTAGCAAAAGGTTATGGCAGAAAATTTAATCTGGCACAAACGGAGCCTATGAGTTGCGTCATGATCCAAGGAATCCAGGGGAAAAAAAGATGTTAATTGTACGACCTATGGTTCAAGAGTCATACTGTAGGCCAAAACGTGAAGTGGGCTGTTGTAGCGCCACCATGAAAAGATTAGAAAGATTTGGGATTGAGGTTCTTGCTTGGCTTAGAGCGTGCAAAGTTTCCCAGCAATCGGGCGCTGCATTCATGGTGTGTGGCATTTTGTGCAAAACGGGCCACAAAGCCAATCATAGCCAATCGGAATGGAATATGAAAAATATGACAGATATGTGTTGATCACATGACTACAGAGACAATGTATACCGATTTGCATGAGGTTTGGATAAGATAGTAAAAAGAAATATGTTGGGCATAAATCTGTGTCATGGTGGCGCTCAGGGGCGTCGTTACGCGGGGGCTTCGGTCGCTATAGCCACCAATGTTTTATCCAAAGCCACCAATAAAAAATTTAAAACAAAAATAAAAAAACGTTTTTTATTTTTTAGAATTATATATCTATAACCCTAACCTAACCCTACCCCTAACCCTAAAACCGAAATAAAGTAACAAAAAACGGGGGGAAAAGTACCCAAATCCGCCGAAATCCACGCGCGCGGGGGGGAGGGACACATGCACGCGCGCTGCGTGTCCGTTGCCTGGGGGGCTAAGCCCCCAACCTAGTAGAGACCTAGCAACGCGTCACTGGTGCTATAACTAACCGGTTTGAAAAACAATTGGGTGGAGATTCTTCCTTGGCAAACTGGGAGTGTGCGTGCAAAGTTTCACGCCGAGCGGTCCAGCGGTGCTTGTAGCATGTCGTGCAAAACGGGCCCCTCCAGAAAACCTTGAAAGCCAATTTTAGTCAATCGGAATGGAATCCAGAAAAACTGACAGATACATCTTGATCACATGACTACAGAGAAAAGGTCTACAAATTTGGGTTAGGTTTGGACAAAATCGGTAGGAGTAGAAGCAAAAACAGTGTTTTGCAAAGAAAACGCAAAATGGTGTTAATATTGTCATGTGGAAATGGGCGTGGCTTATTTGGGGAGTTGCGTAATGATCCAAGGAATCCAGGGGAAAATGTTTTTCATTGTATGACCTACGGTTCAAGAGTTATAGGCAAAACTATAGCGCTTGCAAAGTTAAAGCGCTTGCAAAGTTTCACGACAATCGGACGCTGCGTTCATGATTTGAGGCTTTATGTTCAAAACTGTCCACTCCTGCAAACTTTGGAATCTTAGCCAATCAGGATGTAATATGAGAAATCAGATAGATCCGACTTGATCACATGACTATAGAGATAATGTGTACCAATTTGCGTGATGTTTGGACAAAATCTGTAGGAGTAGTATAAAGAGATGTGTTTTGCAAAAATCTGCCTCCTGGTGGCGCTATAACAAGACGATGTGAAACATTTGGTTTTGCATGCAACACACACACACACACACACACACACACACACACACACACACACACACACACACACACACACACACACACACACACACACACACACACACACACACACAGGATAAGCATGTGATGGAAAATGATTTAATGGATGAGTGAATGGCATAGGAAAGGTAGAGCACCATGGCAAAGAAGCATTACAGGTAAACAAGATGCCCCAGGGAGAAAAATGTAAAGGATGGAAAAAAGCCCCCTCCCCTACTCTCTCCGGCATGGTTTCCTCCAACCCCCAAGCAAACAGGCAATCCCAAAGGACTGCCTGATGTATGGAGAACAGCATTATTCCTGCACAGGTTCTGGCCTGGAGATATTTATGCCAGCCCTATGTATAGATAACCAAGACAATCCGCTCGGCTTGAGAATGGCGATATGACGGCAGAACAATTACTAGAGAATCTTGCATTGGCACTTCGGTAAAGCACTTTATCAAGCAACATTGCTATAGTCCATGATTTAGCTGGTTCTCTTTACAAGAAAGAGCCAGTTAAATAAAGATTAGATTAGAGGTTGAGGAACAAAAATGACATAAAGAAGAAGTGTGAAGAAACAATCCAATGTAACACTGATAAGGTAGAGGTGAAAGGTCACAAGGATCTCCAGTGTCTGCCCATGGAGAATGTAACACTCCTTGACCTCCTCTTGCATTAAGGTTCACTTGTGAGTCAAAAGAAGTGTTTCCCCTTCTTTTGAAAGTTCAATGTGAGCCCGAAAGAGATACAGTAGGTTAGTTAACGGCTCAGGGTTGGCTCAGTGTCTAGAGAGATGAAAGCATTGCAGGAGCAAAGCATGGCAGGAGCTCAGCCCCAGTCCTTTTTAAATTCAGATAAAACCTCGGCAACAGCCAGCTCCCCATTCCTGATGATTCGTCAGTGAGTCAGAGGCAGAGTGTGATGAAACCCAGGTGCACTGCCTCTAAAGCCGACTTCCTAATTAAGTCCCCTGCAAGTACAGGAGGTTCACTTGGGAGTCGAGTGTTTGAGCTCCTGGTTGTGTGTGACCAATGTCTAGCATTACATAAAGCAGTGGTGTTTTTCAGACCGTGGCATTCTTCGGATCATATCAAGGTGTTGAAATTAATCAATGTACAGACGAGTGTTGAGGAGCCACAGACACATTAACAAGACTATTTCCTCTCCTCTCTGACCTTCTGATGAGGTTGGCTGACCTTCTGATGAGGTTGACTGACAATTTTAAGATCGTGGAGATTGAATGTCTACTGATACTCTGAAACTGTTAGGGATGAGATGAAACCTCAGATACTCATGGAGAAATTGATTTCGTTATAAGGCTGACGCAGTTTGTAATCAAGATGGGAGGTCTGTAATCAAGATGAAAATATTACATGAGCGCACAAACCTTTATGGGGCTTTATGGACCTTTATTCATCCTATAAATAGAAAGGGAAATTCAGTTTCAGCTCCAACCAGCTGATTCACATCCATGTAAAATTATGGAATCTGGTCACATGCAGGCAGCACAGACAGGAAGAAGGCAAGGCATGCTGAAAACAGTGGCCAAACAGGGACATAATCTGGAGTTATAGATAAGGTGAGAAATTGGAATGTGAACTATAATGCAATTTAGTTGAACAAATGTGAGCAGGCCTGGTGTTTCGGGCATCAACTCGCGAGATGAGAAACGGTAGAAACTAAGCAAAATAACTTTTTTTTTTTTTTGGCTGATTTTCGTTTTTTTCCATATTAACACAGTTCGAATGTCGAGCAAGCTTTCAATCCCAACAGATATCCGTTTTAACGTCATTAAATGGTTAAATTTGTATAGTAAAGTAGGCTCCTATTCTGCTAGTCTGTGTGCCTGTTTGTGAGTCCTGTGGGCGGAGAGTTTGGTAGAGAGTTGCTAACCCGAGAGGTTTCGATTGGTCATAGCTAGGCATTGTACTCCGGTTACAAGCCTAATCCCCGCCCATCAGTTTCGCTCCTCTCTGTGGTGGTGTAAAGTTACTAAGTACATTTACTCAAGTACTGTACTTAAGTACAATTTTGAGGTATTTTACTTTACTGGAGTAATATCCACTGGGTGAATATTCAACCTGAGGCTGAAACTAACTTCACCACGGTGGACCCTGGTCCAGAGCGTTAGTGAGTTCCCTCTAACGCCCTGGAAGACTCAAGAGTAGTGAAAATAAACAAAACCATTTCGCTACTCACTGAAACAAAGGCTGTTTTGTGTTGTTGAAAGTCTATTCTCGGAGGTGGGAAGCCTCTCAGCACCCCAGCTACTCTGTAAAATACACTTTTTGGGCAGAAAATGTCCGCAAAACGGAAATTATTTTTATTTACTCCACAGTGCCCTCTACAGATTTGGTTAATGGTAAGTTCAAATTGTCCAGATCTGTAGAGGGCGCAGTGGAGTAAATAAAAATAATCTCACTAACGCTCTGGACCAGGGCTAGGAAGCGGCCAGATTGCGTTAGTCTTTTTCGGGACAGAATCTAGTTGTATAAACAATATAAGATTGTAGCGAACACAGCCCCCAGTGAGGTCAGCCCCAGCTAAACAACAGGCCGCTCGACGTTCGTATGGAAGTATTTCACTGAAGATGTGGCCAAAACAACAGTGGAGTAACGAGGCTAGGAGCTTTAGCATTGTTAGCTCGTCGCCAAGCGTCATGGCAGAACGTACACCTGGTGTTTGCATTTCTCCATTTACAACTCGTACATCTACATAAACGTTCAGATTTCAAATATAAAGTTCTTATCTCATGACCATGGGTGTTATAATTATGTACGGGCCCTCATAAGTACCCGTATCTTCCTTATTGTTAAATAAAAAGCATTTTGATCCGATTGATGGCCATCTCCGGTTTTTTTTTTCAACTACGCGGCCGTATCGGTTGGGGGGGGTATTGCACTCCTGATACGTTATAACTATGAGAAAATGGCCGCCGATCGGATTAAAATGCTTTTTATTGAACAATATGGAAGATACGGGTACTTAGACCCACCCGAAGTGAATGGTAACATCCGTTGTCATGAGGTAAGGACTTTATATTTGAAATCTGAACGTTTCTGTAGATGTACGGGTTGTAAATGGAGAGTGCAAACACCAGGTTGGAGTTAATCCAGGACCTAGCTTGTGCGTGTCTTTATCATTAGTAGGTAAACCTCGACTATAGTCGACTACCAGTGGGTCAAATTTAGTGGTGGAAGAAGCACTTGGTGGTAGCAACACCACAATATAGAAAGTAAAAGGCCTGTGCTCAAAATGTTACGTTCAAGCAAAGTAAAAGTACAAAAGTATTGGCATCAAAATATACTTAAAGTACCTAAAGTAAAAGTACTCAAATGTTTGAAAATAGCTGATCTACAAGCTCACAACACGTTGCAATGCGCATTGTGAGCTTGTAGAGCGGCTATTTTCAAATAGCCTATGTATAAAATACCTAATTTTTTTTTACTTAAGTACAGTACTTGAGTAAATGTACTTAGTTGCTTTCCACAGTAAAAATCCGAAAATGGGGGAGTGGTTAGAGGAGTGGCTAGGTTGAATAAATTACCCATTGTTCACGCCCATTACCTGGAGCTGAGAGGTGCTAGAAAGTGGAAATTCTTTACAAGGGATTATCTCAGTTTAGACTATTAAAGATGACAAGATTCAAATGATCACATCTTCTTCAAATGTGTTCCAATTTCAATGAATGATACATCATATGAAAGCTTATATTCTGTACTTTAACAATCTGTAATAAAATGAAAAATGAAAAATGCCCCCTTGCTGCCTAAAGCACTGTACCCGCTCACAAATAGTAAGTGTAAGTATATAGCTAGCTTAGAAAGGCACTACATGTACAGTAACTTAATGTTACAGGGTCCTTAGGTAGCTACTGTACACAGCTTGAAAACATTTAGATTTAACCTAGGGTGAATTGCTCTTTGTATATTTCAGTTACTTGTCATATCTGCCTTGTGCAATTTTTGATTACGAAGCCTAACAGGTTTCATATGTTCCAATGTTCAATGCCAAACACACAATTAAATCGTTAATCGCAATTATTTGAGTGACAATTAATCGTCAACTTAAATGTGTAATTGTGAGAGCTCTATATATATGACACTGTTCATCAAAATTATATATATATATATATATATATATATATATATATATATATATATATATATATATATATATATATATATATATATATATAATGTAAATACAGCATACTCTAAATTATGTTATTTCAATTATCATTTTTGTTGTCTTGCTTTGGGGAAATATGGTTTGGAAAGTGGGACAGCATGATTTACTGTACCTAATGTGGGACTAAAAGTAATTTAGTCAGGCAAAAATGTGTGGAAGGGCATGGATTGTGCAATAACACTTGTTGTTCACAGGGTGTTAAGACTTCTAATGCATTATTTTGAACTTTTAAGGTGAAGAGAAAAGTTATACTCAACTAGAAAGGGGTGCCCCGTGGAGCGCACATCACCACCAGGTTGGGTTGCCTACCCAGGGCTGTGTAAGTCAATGGTTGCAGCTGTCAGGACCTGAGGAAGCTGCAGGGATAAATAGTGTTGTTAAGGGGCAGAAGTGAAAGTGCTTTTGTAGGTGCTCTATAGAGGCCCATCAATGTGATTCCAATTTGGGGTTGATTGAATGTTGTGTTCATGATAGGTGGTGTTTTATGTATGAAATAGTCCAAGGACACTGATTGAGTGTGGGACAGAACAGGATGAAGCGAAACATATAGAGTATAGACAGATGGTTGAGGATGGTGCGTCCCTCAGCTGCGGCTGTTGGCCAGGCCCTGGAATGTTGCTAAATTGACTATTCTTCTTTCATCAAAGAGAAATGGGTGAAAAAGTAGCTTGTACATTCTGCCAGCAAATATGGGGACAGAAAGGACCCCAAGTCCACAGAGGAGTTTCATGTGCCGTCTGTTTCCAATGGTTCATGAAAACTGTTCAGAGGATGGATACTGTGGTTATAGACGATGATGGCTCTCTCACATGCAAGGACTTGTTTTTCCATCTGTGCATTACATAGTGTTCAATAATTATCCATAATGCAGTATGTGGTAAGCAATGGTTTTATATGGTTTCAGGTTGTATGTGTTGCCTAATAAATGTATATCTGATAAATGCATCAAACGTATTATGGTCTATTCTTTTGTTTGATGCTTTTCTATTCTCCATGTAACGTTCACACCTATAAGCCTAGGTTTTGTAACAGCAATAACATTGTAAATCGTAAAAAATGGCCTCCAGTGTTACTGACCTGGAGCAAGTTTGTGCACACTTGCAGGCAAGCATGGGCCTGCCAAACCAACTCCTCCAAAGGTCTCACAGTAGGCAGAATATTTGGTCATAAAAGCCAGAAGTGGCCAACCTCCATGCAGACTATGCAGATAACACTCATAGCTGAACGCATGTATTTATCCCTTGAAGTGTCAGCAGCCAATGATAAATACCAAGAAGACATAATGATTCTGATTCTGAATGAAGACTCAGCTCATCCAGACATCCACCCATGCACTCCATGAACGGTATTGACATAAAGAAAATTGAAGATTTCAAATACCTAGCGTTGTATGTAGTCAGCAGCAGAAAGGACTTCCTGACAAGGAAAGGACAGTTTCATCCAAAATGGCAGTCAGACGTCTCAAGAGCTTCCGAGAGCTTCCGAGATCAACCTTGAAAGCCTGCGTGGAAACAAAGTATCCTTCCCTTCAGTGCCAGAACATGGACAACAAATAAAGAGCTCTGGGATCGTCCTGATGGAACATACACAAGACTTTCTCTTCCTGTGAAGTTAGCATGCTGAAATGATAAGCTATTATTTTTGCACCAATACAAAAAATCTGTTTGAAATCTTGTTTAAGATAATATCATCGGTAGGCCCTTTCTAAACCGTCCACACCCCACTTTTGAGAAGTAGACATAAATGGTTCCTCATTATCTTATGAGGACCAATTATAGGAAGATAAGGTTGAAAATGGGTGACGTGCTCCTTTAACCCATTGATACCTGGAACGCTTCTGTGTCACTTTAGATGCCTTTGGCTATTCAAAAATAGCAGATATACAAGCTCATAGCGAGTGCCGCGCTACGAGCTTGTAGATCTGCTATTTTTAAAAAATCGTGAAAAAATATTTTTTATATTTTTTTCAAAAAACTGTTAGGATTTAGATTTTTTTTAAAGAATCGCCTCAGGTCTCAATGGGTTAAGTATGCTGACAACATGACATGGGTGAACTATCCCTTTAAGCATGTTTTACCTATACAAGTACAGTAGGGTGGGGGCAGCTTTGATCCTCAAAGGGAGTTTGTTCCACAACTTCACTTGTCCTTACTGTGCTAGACCGTGGAGTCTTCATGTACAGCTGACTGTCAGATCTGAATGACCTGCTGCTGGGGGATTGTTCTAAATTAAAGTTCCACAATATAAGGGGAACTTTGACTGAATGCAGCTTCTTCCAGGGGTTAAATGGCCCTTTAATGCTGTCGTTATTTGGTGTAACGCACCAACCTCACTGAGACAAACTCCTTGTGTGTGCAAACAAACAAGGAAAGAATATTCAGATTCTCATTGACGTTTTTGTTTCAGACATATTATTTATTTTCATAAATGAGGCTATGGGGGAAGTGGGTCTGGCCCTGTCTAACCTACAAAAAATGATAATGCAACTCAAATACAGGCAGCAAGAAAACCTGGAAACATTTGCCAGCAAGATGGAGGGAAAGTGAGCCATCTATGTGGTTGATGTGATGGACCAGCAAAAATATAATAATAATATATATATAATAAATATGATATAATATAATATTTTCTTTCTGACAGCAGGCCAAAATGGATGCACAAAATTATAACTTTAGGGTGAGTGAAGTGCTTAAGGTTTGGAATATACAGAGTAAGCTGAAGATCTCTGAAATCTTTTATAGTTATTCTGTTATATTAATGTCATACAGTGTCATAATGTACACTGCAACGCAATCTGGGAGACAATAAATATGATTATAGCGTGATTATTTACAGGAATTTAAAAAAAAGAGAAAAAAATAAAAGAAAAAACAAGTAAAGAGATCGTTAGATTTTCTGGGGTGAAAAGTTAGTTTTCGCAGCTTGCATTTTTTTTTTGGACCACAATGCTGTATTTGCCTGTCACGGTCTGTCTCTTTCTGTCTCTGTCTCTCACCGTTTTTATGTCTCTGTCTCCGCCTCTCTCCTCTAGCCACTCCCACATTCTATTCCACCTGCTCATTCCAAGCCCCCAGAGTTGCTGAGAAACATTGAAGCTGCCACCCCAGTGGCCAAAGCTGGAACTGCAGGCGGGGAGAAATACATGCACGCGCAAAACATACTGAGAGATATTTATATTTATACATATAAATATGTAAACATATTATACATACATACATATGCATTTACATATAAATATGCATCTCGAGTGTATTTAATAAATATCTCGCGTTCAATCCTTGACACACGGGCTGCCGTAGAACGCAAAAAGGACACTAGTGCGCATGCTCATAACTCTATGGGGGGTCAAAATCGAACCAATAATTCTACTTCCGGCAGGTTTCCGGGTGCTTCAAAACGCCAGTGAGCACATTCATTGAAATGATAGCTGGGGGCGGGGCAATCCGCCCTCTAGTTATATTATACCTCTATGGCTCATTCCCCTCAGCCTGTCCTGTGTTAACCATTTAAACCCCAGTATCCGTATAGCGGGGGAAACATTCACAGAAAATAACCAATCTATGCAATGCGTTGCTGCGAAGCATTGTGAGCTTGTAGATCGGCTATTTTCAGCGAAGATATATTAATGTAGAGCCAAAACAAAAAGGTCACTAGAGCCCTGAGGGACTCAAACAAGTACAGTATAGGGTTTAAGTGGTTAACTGCCCATCTTGTTCACCTGTGTCCTGTTAGCCCTTGTGTGTACAGTATATACAGTATACACACACACCCTTGTTTTCCCTTGCCAGTATGATGACCGTATTAGGGTTTTAAAGTTGACATGCATGCATGCCACTGGCCTATTTCCTCCTAGATAATGATGATTGGGTGTTATTGTTATGTATCTCAATTCATTTTGTTCCAAAAACTGTGGAACTGTTGTCAGGAAGGTGGCTCTGTATCGTTTACGATAGTCAGTCACTCATATTTCATACAGTCTGTTTCTGGTGAAAATATAATAAATTTGGCGGCGGTAACGAAAAAAAACATCACATGGATGCACCTGGGACGTATCATCAGTGTCGTAGCCTGGGGTCAACAGGTGTTTCGGGTCTCGCAACATACACCCTCGCCCAGGTGACCCAGCCGGGGTTGATCAAGCCCCGACTTACGTCCCACGGTCAGTCCTCTTACTTAGGGCAAGACAGTGCCACTCAATCCGCTTGTCCGGAACTACTCTGCCGGGACCGGGGGAGAGGAGAGACTCTGGCAAGCGGAGGGACTAGGCTCTGTGGATGGCCTCCTGGCCGGGCTCCTCCTCCATCTCACCAGGTCCAGGACCTGAGCGTTGCACCAGACTCCCCCGCTCCAAACATTTCATTCTGGCGTGATGGTTTCTTGGGCCGTGGTGGTATTGCAGGCTCCCCTTGCGGCTTGCTTGAATGGCCCTCCTTAAAGGCCTCACTGTGGATTTGTTGGGCTTCTTCCTCACGGAAGACACAAGCTGGGGCGCCAACCCATACTGCTCCCGGATGCCGTCTACATTCCGGCTGTCACTCGTCTGTCACTCGTCTGTCCGGTGGTCACCAAACTATTCCTGGTTGTCACGTAGTCTATTCCTATGAGCCACTATAAATAGAATAACTATAACGAAAAAAACATCACATGGCTGCACCTGCCACCTGGGACGTATCATCAGTGTCGTAGCCTGGGGTCAACAGGTGTTTCGGGTCTCGCACCATACACCCTCGCCCAGGTGACCTAGCCGGGGATCAAGCCCAGAACTTACGTCCCAGGTAGCTACCCACGGTCAGTCCTCTTAGGGCAAGACAGTGCCACTCAATCCGCTTGTCCGGAACTACTCTGCCGGGAGAGGAGGACAACATTCCTTTAAACGTCCAGCCTCCCCTCCAGCTGTCTGATCATGCCTCCGATTTCCATAATCACCACTTCCATCACTTTTTCAAGAACGTGAAACATGGCACATTCTTTATTTATCACTGCAATACTTATGACAAACCAGTACTACAAGGGAATTATGATAAGAACAATACAATAATAAAAACCAATAATGGTTGATGCTTCCATAAAGACTCAGAGTGCTCTCTCCTCATATAATATACAGACACCCCACCGTCAGTGGTGCAAACACCATGCACACAGAACAGTTGAACATCAGGACACCTGCTGAGGCTGAGCACTCTTCTTGATGAAAGACAAATGGCCTCATCCAATTTACCAGGTGGTATGTTGTCACAATTTTGACATAATCGCCCAATCGCAATTATTTGAGATAACTGCATTATTTTGCATAATCGCCATAATCGTTTCCATGTTGAAAAATGATCATATATTTTCAAAAATAGTGGAACTAGCAGATATCCAGATCGGCTGTAGATTGACTATTTCCACTACTTTTAAACACACTTTGAGAATAAAAGTATTAAAAAGTTTAGTTAGTCTATGTACTACTCTAGGTCAGCAATATACGTTAATGTAGTCCTATTTGTTTTTATGTATGATGCATGTATTTAAATGCATACATTTGACATATCCTGCGTTATTAAAACATCATAATGAAAGTGTTCTTACAGCCATTACAGTCTTTTGAATGACCTGTATGGAAGTGCATCAGCTAAAATTGTGAAACTAATCTATTATTCAGCTAAGATTTCTCAAAGAGCGTATGAGCTATTCAACCGAGTGATGCATCAAACCCTTCAATGACTGTGTTGTCCTGTTAGTTAAATTATTTATTGTTGAGCTTAAATATACACTTGAAATAGAAAGTCACTGAGAACCCGTGATGTTGGAAGAGTGGGAAAAATTAATGCAAGAACAGTCAAATAATTTAACTCAGATTTGTGTGCACAGGTGCACATGCTGCAGTGCATATCATGGTCTGGCAGAAACCTCATATCTCCATATTTCAACTTTATATATTTTTTCGTAAATTAATGCCCTACTTCGTCAAACAAGAGCGTCGCACAAAAGCAGTGAAAATAACAGATCTACAACAATGCATCGCAATATGGAAGTGTGCAGCGGACACACCTGATCTATTGTACAGTATGTAGATGATGTATGGCCATTGTTGGACAGAAAGCCCCTTAGCTAAAATGATGAGGTTACTTAACTACAGCAGGAGGCAATTAGAAGACAATTAATCAAATTGCCCTGCTGGTTGCAGCATGAGAAGGATTAGGGAGGAAAGGACTCGTATGGGTCCATTTATACACTCACTTAAAATAACACTCTGGATTTAGCTGTGCACCTACAAATGTGTTTGGGTGACCCGATAGGTCATTGGTTCTCAAAGTGGGGTCTGGGGACCCCCAGGGGTCCTTGAGGGAGTTCCAGTGGGTCCCCAGCTAAATGATAGATTAGGCACCAAATGGACCCTTATGGGTCTGTAACTCTGAGAGTGTACAAATGGAACCAAATGGACCCGTTAGGGTCCACTTGGTTCACATTTGTACACTCTCAGAGTTAAATTGACATAGATTTTACAATAGAAATTGCGGTCCAAGTGATAGAAATGCCATTAAATGGGGGTCTGTAGCCCTAATGCATGTCAAACTGGGGGTCCTTGAAATTAAAATGGTTGAGAATCACTGCTAGAGCCGTAAAAAATCTTCTCTTATGGGGGTCCCTGGCATATCTTTTGAAATGGGGGTCCGCGTGCTAATAAGTGTCAATTTGGGGGTCCTTAACATGAAAAGGTTTGAGAACCACTGCGATAGGTCACATACCACATAGGGGTGCAATGCCCTGACCAGCGAGTCCAGCGGGCTGAACCATTTGTCATTCCCCTACTCTCTCTCTCCTCTATCCATGTCAAATAAGGCTTAAAATGCAACAACAACAAAAAAACGTACAAAGACGCATGTGTCATATATTTCACACTATTGATTTCGAACACAGGTACTGTACATCAGTGGTTCTCAAAGTGGGGTCCAGGGACCCCCAGGGTTCCTTGACGCAGTTCCTGGGGGTCCCAAGCGAAATTTGTTAATACAGCTATTTTGAATAATTTGGAAAATAATTGAACGCAGATTTTCTCTCATGGGGGGTCCCTGGCACAGTGCATCTTTTCAGATGGGGGTCTGTGACCAAATACATATCAATTTGGGGGTCCTTGACATGAAAATGTTTGAGAACCAATGCTGTATAAATATTGACACGTATGTGTGTGCAAGCGTACCCACTGAGCTACACAAGCATGCACATATGCACATACAGTAAAGGCCTATAGGCACACTTTGATGCTCAGTAGCCATACATGTTTGCAGTCAGAGCTCGGGCTGCAGTGAGACATCCCACTGGAGCGTGGGAGAAACACACACAGCTTCAAAGCCTGTGTCAAACATACTCCCACATATTGTTTTAATAAAAACACACATATTTCAATCCTGTCGATCAATATTGCCGACATGGAACAGTGATTTAATAACTTAATCACTTACTCAATTACAATAAAGTCAACTAATCATATCTTTATTTTAATACCACAAAGCTTTGAGCACCAGTTATTTATTGCAAAGAGATTCATACAATCTGCAATTTATGCTCCATACTGTACCTGCTACCAGCCCAGATAGTGTAATTGTAAAGGTACAATATAGCCTATACTACATTCCTAAGTGCATGCAATTTTGCAATGCATGTTATTGCACATTGTGTTATGTAAAAGTGAAGGTAACTTAGGTTAGGTAACAGAAATGAGAAGTGTGGCTGTAGTTATTATTGCAAATAAAATAAAGTTAGGCTAGGATGAATTGAATACACAAGACCCCAACGGAAACAAGCCATAGAGCTTTCTTGGGTTTAATCCTTTTTCGCATCCTTTTGTAATGAACTGTACTTTCTGCCCTTTTTTGCAAACTGCTAAATAAAGTATTCAATCAATCAATCAATACGTGTAAGATGAATGGATAAAAACTATAGCTGTTCGTCGTTCCTGTTAAAATGATGTGAACCAGCAAGCGTTTGAAGTTATTGCAGAGATATCATATAGATATAATGTTTTACTTGCCAACTGTTGCAACATTCTTCGGAAGAAACTGTATGTTTTGGTTCAGATCGCTATTAATGTTTAAATATACTGGGTCTTACCTCCGTTGTCATCAGACGAACAGATCCATCTCTAGAACGTGTGTCTCCGGAATGGAATGGACCCTCTCTCCTCTATCTGGACCAATCTACCACGCGCACGGAGGTCTACCACAAGCTACACCAGTGGCAACATTGTTGCTTAATGTCCGCACGCACGCGCTGGGGTCTCTAGTCAGATTCACTCACAGGCGTTCGCCTGTCTTACCTGTAACTCTGACTGTAACCTTAACTGCTGTGCCTCCTCTGGGCGACTGAATTTCCCCCGCGGGATGATAAAGGTATCTATCTATCTCTCTGGAGGACTATTTCGCGCCCCAATGAGGAGGAATTGATGTACTTTATTTAGTAAGTAGAATGACTATAGAAGGTCGTTCCGATGTCTTGTCACTAATCACACCAGTGGTGTAAAAAGTACTCAAATTTTTTACTTGAGTAAAAAAGTATCAATACCACAAGTAACTTTAAGTTTTCAAATAATTGTAGTGGAGTAAAAGTGTAATATTTGCCTCAGATGTAGAGGAGTAGAAGTAAAGGTACTGAACATTGGAAATACTCAGTAAAGTAAAAAAAATACCTCAAAATTGTACTTGTAAAAAGTACAGTACTGAGTACTTCAGTAAATGTTCTTAGTTACTTTACACCACTGCTAATCGCCAAGCAGTATGCAAAACCACACAAACTTCAAGGTCAACCAAAAAGAACATATCTATAGTTTTCTGAGTGGAGTCAAATTAAACCGTTCCCATTAGCCACCTGCCATGCACTGATAACACAATTGTATGGATTTAATTTAATACACTTGAATGGCCACATTAGGTAATAAACGTCAAATGGTTCCCCAGCAATTGCATTTCTGGGGAATAGCCGGTCCAAGTTTATTTCCTGCCAGCTACTGATATCCACAAACACATGCTGCAACAGGAAATAAACTTTGACCCATTTAGATTGTTTGTGGTCAAGTGCAAAAGAAAAAAAAAAGAAAAAGAAAAAAAAGTATATAGAATATTGAGATAGCCTGCTGCATGCCCTGTTATTCACTTTCGAAATCTTGGCATCAGCTCAAGTTCAATATTGAAATGCTCACTTTTACCACACATACTGATATTGATGTTTTAGCATGTGGTAGACTTTTGCCCTTTGTCATTATAGAGTACAAAAAAAAGAAAAGAGCAGTGCAGGAAAGTCATAGATCATAATTCGGTATGTTTTTAAACAGAAAGTGTGCTGCAAAAAGTCATATGTGACTCCAGTCTGATCCAGAAAACAAAAGTGATAATGATTCTGAAGAAAACATTTCCTTAAATCAGGCATTTTAAAAGAAATTGGCTAAACTATCACAATGATGGCAATTCCAATTCTCACTCTCAAACGTCATACATTTTCTACTGGGAGCTAGTGTGTTGACTTCCCTTCCTTTCCTCCGATGTACTTTTTGTTGTCGTCCAGCACCAAACAATTTTTTGGGGATGTGCATACTTCCCTCTGTACTCAATTCCAATTCTCAGCCATCTTCCTTGACAAGGTGAAAGGAAAGATCTGCTGCAGTGCAACCAGCAAACCATCACCCACAGACCGTTTCTCTCAGTGTAATGGCTTGTTTCCCTCTCCTTTCACCTTCACCTCCCTACAGCTGCTAAATGCTATAGCCAGTTCTCATTGGCCTTCTCTCGTCCTCTCTGAGGCATCACCAGGCTGCAGCTGACAGGGCAGCAGAGACTGGGGCGACAATTAGGGAAAGCGTGGGAGAGACAGCTGGACCATGCACCAATTACACTGTCCAAGCAGCCATACACATGCCATCCCTAATGGGCTCAAGCCAAAGCCATGTAGGATACCCTTTAATCATTTAAACCCTATTTGAATACTTCGGCTATAGATCTAAAAGCTCACAGCATGTTGCGGCACATGGTGAGCTTGTAGATAAGTTATTTTAAAATTACCTTTTGAAGTTTTCAAAACAATCTTGAAAGCGTTCTTTGACATGCCTCCAAAATAGGGATGCCAGCATTAATGTGCTCCTACAATGAGACTAAAAAGACATTCTATATGTTCTGCAAAACGGGAAATAGGTGATCATTTTATTTATTCATTAACATTTGTGGGGAAAAAACTAATAATGAATGATAACATCACAACAGCAAAAGTGCATTCTGAAATCTATGTAACAGAGCAAGCAAATGACAGTGACATCAACAGCATATACATGTCCCAGTAACAAACGCACTCCTCCAGTCCCCCCCCCCCCCCCCCCCCCACACACACACCCCTAACCATATATCAGACGGCGAGTCACAGTATTAAAACAGCCCAGAAAAAAGGTCTGTGCACAACTCCATAATTCTAAGTCTTTTAAGCACCTGGGTGCTGCAGTGCTAGAGAGAATACACAAAAGGAAAACAGTCAACACGACATCATTCTGCAACAGTTTCATGGAGGCAGTCCAGGATATAGTGGCCGCCTTTCCAAGCAACGCTGGTCATTCCGTGTTCATTTGAGAGCTCAAGACGGCTGCCCTGGTCGAAAAGCATCCACTACTGCAATTCATCTACTGAAGATTTATGTTGCATGTTTTCATCAGTATATAAAAAAAACAAAAAACAGCCACAGTTAGATGTCACTGGCAAGCCTTGCGCTGTAGAATGCCCTGCAGCTGCTTAACTCTGCTCTCCTGTGTCTGTCCAAGTTTGCCCGCTGCCTGCTGCTGCTGCTCCTCCTCCTCCAACAGCTGCTCAATGTAGCAGGAGGAGCCAAGCAGGAGGTGGCCCGTGGCCTGCATGGAGAACAGCGTCCACCGCAGAAACTCCCTGCAAACACGGGGCAGCAGGCAAGATGTGTCAGGCAGATACAGGGGGAAAGTAAGCATTCCGATAACTGTAGGAATGTAAACGACTAATCAATGATCCATTAATCACCGCCAGTAAGAATTGTATTGGTCAAATATACTGTATGTTAACTGACAGTGTAGGCTACAGTACATTTCTCAAATTGCTGAAAAAAAAATTCAACACAAGAGGGATTAAGATTAAGGGGATTACTGGAAAATTGCAGAACCTAATACTGAATCAGTAAGAAGCAGTATTGTCGTTAGTCACACAAGAAGTTCTACAAAATGTACGTTAAGGCCACAGATTCCCTTCTCACGCCAACACAATTTTGGAGAACTGTGATTTTGCACCCCTAAATCTGTGTCCAGTGAGATTTCATACGGTGCAATTTGATCATTGGTGTTCAAATTCTGCACAATTTCAGCCACTCTAAAACAAGGCATCTCACACATCTACACTGAGAATATACATGCAGATATATGTATATATATATACACATGTCGTCCAAGTCCATTTTGAGCTTCACCCACCCACACACGTTCTTTCACTCACCTGACCATTATGTTTGGCACCGCAGCAGTTTAGGTCGTAGGTCATAGAGTATACACCATACAGGGTGGCCTTCATACTCAGGCAGCCGATGAAGTCCTTGGGGTTGTTCTTATACAGATCAAAAGTCACTTTGGCTAAGTCTTTTCTGTGCTTCGCCCTGCGCTCAGTGTGTTGAACTCTGGGGGGACTGATCTGTGGGTGGGAGGATGGAATAAGAGGAAAAATGTTCAACAGCTCATTCCAAGTGCGATGTATGCAGGCCCCTTAGAGTAGACCATCAAATGATGGTAAAATAAGTTAATAAAGTACAAAACTATGGTAAATGCTCATTACAAGTTATCTAAACACAAACAAATAGCTTAATATGTTTACCCAGATGTCAAAAACACAGCTTTTCATTTTATAATATGAAAGAGAGAGAGAGGGACAGAAACTGTGGTAGTCTACAAAGTTAATTCACTTCACAGAAACAGAGATGAACAGGAACTAAAGAACAACAACGCAATGAGAAATGGGGAAGAATAACAGAGACGGAACAGAGATTTGTTGAAAAGTAGATTTTTGCGACATTATTTATTGCTCTGGTGTTTTTTACAAAGTGGGATTCCCTTCAAATGATTCAGTCTGATTTATGCTTGCGTCGCCGGAAATAACGTTTTACAACAACGTGTCGCACATTCGAGTTTTGGTGCGCAACACTCCCATACACCAAAGTATAAATGTACATAGCCAGCGCTATGTACACAGAGGGAAGCTTGCTGCATGTAGAGAGGCAGACACTTTGGAGAGAAGGAGACGAGTC
The DNA here is from genome assembly GCF_963280865.1 of Gymnoscopelus braueri. NCBI lineage: Eukaryota > Metazoa > Chordata > Actinopteri > Myctophiformes > Myctophidae > Gymnoscopelus > Gymnoscopelus braueri. The sequence continues at coordinate 16,595,701 of NC_137612.1, forward strand.
CCGCAAGCGCATTCACGTTGGCTCCGAGTATAATAATAACATTGTTGTTGTGCAGGAATGTGCCGCATTATAACTGCTGAATTTGTTCATAACGTAGCAGGATAAAGTAGAATGCGTCCCATGGACGCAGCGATGCTTGGTTTAATGCGTCCTTTATTGAAAATATTTGTCAGAGCCGTTCGTTCAGCATCTCTGGAAATGTTTTACAGTACATCTACCTGAGATGGGGTCCATTTTGTGCCTTCTGCAGGACCATGAGGACAGCATTCTCAGGCAGGCTCTGGAAGAACTCCTCCGTATCTATCCCTGTCCCATCCTCATCCAGCACCAGAGCACGGACACGGGACACATGCAGGGAGTCCTTGACCTGAGCAGGTAGAATAGTAAAGTAAGAGGAACTAGAGGAAACCTTGCTATGCCTGAAGTAGCTATTTTGCCGAGTTCCTCTCTGCTCAGTTGGGAATTAAATGGATACAAATCAGAGCAGGCAGATGCAGAGGATTAGGGGCCGTGTCTACCGAGGCTTTTTTCCCCTCGGCTGAAAACGCCAAAACGTTCGCCTGAAAACGCTTAAAAAAACCCTGAGTTGAAAACATTTCAGCTCAAGCAAATTAAGTGCAGGAAGCACTATTGTGGTCATTGCAATATATTGTAGACGCACACCATGTTGTCTCATTGCTCTTTCACCATCCTCTGACTCACTCGCCTTTTTATCTAACCATGCTCTTGTCTGTCTGAGTCACTATGCTACATGTCAGGAATTTATGATGAAATCAACAAGTAAAAAAGCTGCAAGTACACAGAAAAATCCTGAGCGTTAATTTAACTCGAGAGTAAAAATGTACCCGCAATGAGTTAGATTAACACCTAAGACTTTGCAGTGTACTGTCTGCCTGTGCACTTGGTTGTGTGCAAGTGTCGCACAATAAAAACAGGCAATTTATAAGCTTGCAACACTTCATGAGCTTGTAAAACTGTATAACTAAGTATAACTCACCCCCACCCAGATGACAGTGAAGTGACAAAAGAAAAAGAAAGAAAAAAGACCATTACTGCATCAAAAGTAATCAACAAACTATATAGTATAAAAACTGGTCAAACATTGGACAAATTGTCAAATTATATAAGAGGCAAAAAAAAAACGTAAATGGGCTATTTCGGCTATTTTGGGCTATTTTCACAATATTTATCTGTGGAGCAGAGTCACACTTAAATGTAATGCCTCAACTCCTACATTCCAAGTTCCTGTCAGGGTGGGGGGGTCCCCAGTTCAAATATGATTATTTGGGGGAGGGGGGGGGGGGGACCACTACTCCACTCCATCTCATACCTTGTTTATCAGGTCTTGCAGCCCGTCAGCCATGATGCCCTTCTTCACACTACGGTCAGCAATTGAGACCCTGAAGGGCTTTGAGCGAGGAGTCCGACCCGACAGCATCTGAGCACTGGCAGAAACACTGGATGTCACACACCTGGCAAAACAAAAAATATATATAAATTAAAACAGACATAATGTATACATAAATATTTAAAAATTAAAAAAATCTTCCATGCCAATAATAGTTAGTGCTGTCCCTGTGTGCATGACCCACCTCCCACAAACTTAGAAACCAGTGTCTTACTTTGAGAGGGTTGTTGGAGTTAGGAGACTGAGGGACTTCCTTGCATAATCCATCTGCTGCCAAAGGGCACTAGATCTGGGATTTGGAAAGATACATCGGTTTAGCAATTGTTTTGTTATGCTGCAGTACGTCAACCTGCCACCAGAGAGAGCTGTAACTTCACTAATAAGCTAAAACATGGAAGAGACTTTTGAGAACATTCACATAACAAATAGATACAAAGAATCTACATAATCTGGACACAACACAGGTTTTAAAACCTTTATCAAGTTTCAACACTCAGAAACTCCTGGAAGCGGCATACCGTATCTTACTTGCATCATAAAAAAAACCCAGATAAACATTTCTTAGATAAGAGTCTTAAGACTAGATTATTTGTCTCATGATAGAAATGTGAAGATCTTCTTGATCGTGAAGAATTAACTTTAAAATAAGACATTTTACAGACAGAATCCTGAAACCATACCAGAGGTTGTTCTCCCGATGTTAAGATACAGTCTTCTCTGAAACAGTTCCCAATTTGGTATTGATCGCACTATGGAAAGATCAGTGACAGCGTATCCTTGTTAATCTCTAGACTTCTTAATGTTGGCTCTATTTAACTCCCTGTGCATTGTGTCACATGACATGTTGTTTCACCCTTTCACCTTTGTGACAGTATTCTATCAGCTGCATGCGGTCAGCTTCATTGAGCAATTCTCTGGGCCCTCCCATAGTCCCTCCCAGTGGTGTAAAGTAACTAAGCACATTTACTCAAGTAGTGTACTTAAGTACAATTTTGAGGTATTTTTACTTTCTTCAGTATTTCCAATATTCAATACTTTTACTTCTAACCCACTACATCTCAGAGGAAGTACTTGAGAACTTTAGGTGTTGCGGCACATGGTGAGCTTGTAGATAAGTTATTTTAAAATGTACCTTTTGAAGATTTTCAAAACAATCTTGAAAGTGTTCTATTAGTCAGGGGATATTAGCAGAAAAATGTCCAAGCTTGGAATAAATTCCTTACCAAAAAAAATCTTCACCAATGTGTTTGTAAAAGTGTCTTGTAACACATCTCACAAAGACTGAAATGCAGTTTCCCTAGGGGAATTTTTGACAGCTGCTGAAAGTTGGGATACCCACCAAAACCTTATGCAGGGAAAAATAAATCTAAATTTAATTCTGTTTTTAGTAGCATGTGAGGGGGCAAACTAGGGTGTTTTTATGATTCTGAATCCATTGCAAGCATTTGTTTTGCACCAAAACCACTCCTTGGGCTAAAAACAGCCCAATCTCGATGGGCTTTTTACACAAAAAGTATACCTGGAAAAGGATGGCTATGGCCGTTTTTAGCCCAAGGAGTGGTTTTGGTGCAAAACAAATGCTTGCAATGGATTCAGAATCATAAAAACACCCTAGTTTGACCCCTCACATGCTACTTAAAACAGAATTAAATTTAGATTTTTTTTCCCCGCATAAGGTTATGGTGGGTACCCCAACTTTCTGGAGCTGTCACAAATTCTCCTAGGGAAACTGCATTTCAGTCTTTGTGAGATGTGTTACTAGACACCTTTACAAACACATTGGTGAAGATTTTTTTTGGTAAGGAATTTATTCCAAGATTTTTTTAATATCCCCTGACTATATGACATGCCTCCAAAATAGGGATGCCAGCATTAATGTGCTCCTACAATGAGACTAAAAAGACATTCTATATGTTCTGCAAAACGGGAAATAGGTGATCATTTTATTTATTCATTAACATTTGTGGGGAAAAAACTAATAATGAATGATAACATCACAACAGCAAAAGTGCATTCTGAAATCTATGTAACAGAGCAAGCAAATGACAGTGACATCAACAGCATATACATGTCCCAGTAACAAACGCACTCCTCCAGTCCCCCCCCCCCCCACACACACACCCCTAACCATATATCAGACGGCGAGTCACAGTATTAAAACAGCCCAGAAAAAAGGGCCGTGCACAACTCCATAATTCTAAGTCTTTTAAGCACCTGGGTGCTGCAGTGCTAGAGAGAATACACAAAAGGAAAACAGTCAACACGACATCATTCTGCAACAGTTTCATGGAGGCAGTCCAGGATATAGTGGCCGCCTTTCCAAGCAACGCTGGTCATTCCGTGTTCATTTGAGAGCTCAAGACGGCTGCCCTGGTCGAAAAGCATCCACTACTGCAATTCATCTACTGAAGATTTATGTTGCATGTTTTCATCAGTATATAAAAAAAAAAAAAAACAGCCACAGTTAGATGTCACTGGCAAGCCTTGCGCTGTAGAATGCCCTGCAGCTGCTTAACTCTGCTCTCCTGTGTCTGTCCAAGTTTGCCCGCTGCCTGCTGCTGCTGCTCCTCCTCCTCCTCCAACAGCTGCTCAATGTAGCAGGAGGAGCCAAGCAGGAGGTGGCCCGTGGCCTGCATGGAGAACAGCGTCCACCGCAGAAACTCCCTGCAAACACGGGGCAGCAGGCAAGATGTGTCAGGCAGATACAGGGGGAAAGTAAGCATTCCGATAACTGTAGGAATGTAAACGACTAATCAATGATCCATTAATCACCGCCAGTAAGAATTGTATTGGTCAAATATACTGTATGTTAACTGACAGTGTAGGCTACAGTACATTTCTCAAATTGCTGAAAATATTTTTCAACACAAGAGGGATTAAGATTAAGGGGATTACTGGAAAATTGCAGAACCTAATACTGAATCAGTAAGAAGCAGTATTGTCGTTAGTCACACAAGAAAGTTCTACAAAATGTACGTTAAGGCCAAAGATTCACAATTTTGGAGAACTGTGATTTTGCACCCCTAAATCTGTGTCCAGTGAGATTTCATACGGTGCAATTTGATCATTGGTGTTCAAATTCTGCACAATTTCAGCCACTCTAAAACAAGGCATCTCACACATCTACACTGAGAATATACATGCAGATATATGTATATATATATATACACAATGTTGTCCAAGTCCATTTTGAGCTTCACCCACCCACACACACGTTCTTTCACTCACCTGACCATATTTTTGGCATGGCAGCAGTTTAGGTCGTAGGTCATAGAGTATACACCATACAGGGTGGCCTTCATACTCAGGCAGCCGACGAAGTCCTTGGGGTTGTTCTTATACAGATCAAAAGTCACTTTGGCTAAGTCTTTTCTGTGCTTCGCCCTGCCCTCAGTTTGTTGAACTCTGGGGGGACTGATCTGTGGGTGGAGGATGGAATAAGAGCTCATTCCAAGTGCGATGTATGCAGGCCCCTTAGAGTAGACCATCAAATGATGGTAAAATAAGTTAATAAAGTACAAAACTATGGTAAATGCTCATTACAAGTTATCTAAACCCAAACAAATAGCTTAATATGTTTACCCAGATGTCAAAAACACAGCTTTTCATTTTATAATATGAAAGAGAGAGAGAGAGGGACAGAAACTGTGGTAGTCTACAAAGTTAATTCACTTCACAGAAACAGAGATGAACAGGAACTAAAGAACAACAACGCAATGAGAAATGGGGAAGAATAACAGAGACGGAACAGAGATTTGTTGAAAAGTAGATGTTTGCGACATTATTTATTGCTCTGGTGTTTTTTACAAAGTGGGATTCCCTTCAAAATGATTCAGTCTGATTTATGCTTGCGTCGACGAAAATAACGTTTTACAACAACGTGTCGCGCATTAGAGTGTGTGCGCAACACTCCCATACACCAAAGTATAAATGTACATAGCCAGCGCTATGTACACAGACGGAAGCTGGAGGGGTGCTTGCTGCATGTAGAGAGGCAGACACTTTGGAGAGAAGGAGACGAGTCCCGCAAGCGCATTCACGTTGGCTCCGAGTATAATAACAACATTGTTGTGTTGTGCGGGAATGTGCCGCATTATAACTGCTGAATTTGTTCATAACGTAGCAGGATAAAGTAGAATGCGTCCCATGGACGCAGCGATGCTTGGTTTAATGCGTCCTTTATTGAAAATATTTGTCAGAGCCGTTCGTTCAGCATCTCTGGAAATGTTTTACAGTACATCTACCTGAGATGGGGTCCATTTTTGTGCCTTCTCCAGGACCATGAGGACAGCATTCTCAGGCAGGGTCTGGAAGAACTCCTCCGTATCTATCCCTGTCCCATCCTCATCCAGCACCAGAGCACTGACACAGGACACATGCAGGGAGTCCATGACCTGAGCAGGTAGAACAGTAAAGTAAGAGGAACTAGAGGAAACCTTGCTATGCCTGAAGTAGCTATTTTGCTGAGTTCCTCTCTGCTTAGTTGGGAATTAAATGGATACAAATCAGAGCAGGCAGATGCAGAGGATTAGGGGCCGTGTCTACCGAGGCTTTTTTCCCCCTCGGCTGAAAACGCCAAAACGTTCGCCTGAAAACGCTTAAAAAAACCCTGAGTTGAAAACATTTCAGCTCAAGCAAATTAAGTGCAGGAAGCACTATTGTGGTCATTGCAATATATTCTAGACGCACACCATGTTGTCTCATTGCTCTTTCACCATCCTCTGACTCACTCGCCTTTTTATCGAACCATGCTCATGTCTGTCTGAGTCACTATGCTACATGTCAGGAATTTATGATGAAATCAACAAGTAAAAAAGCTGCGAGCACACAGAAAAATCCTGAGTGTTAATTTAACTCGAGTAAAAATGTACCCGCAATGAGTTAGATTAACACCAACACCAATTTATAAGCTTGCAACACTTCATGAGCTTGTAAAACTGTATAACTAAGTATAACTCACCCCCACCCAGATGACAGTGAAGTGACAAAATAAGAAAGAAAGAAAAAAGACCATTACTGCATCAAAAGTAATCATATAGTATAAAAACTGGTCAAACATTGGACAAATTGTCAAATTATATAAGAGGCAAAAAAAATCGTAGATCGGCTATTTCGGCTATTTTGGGCTATTTTCACAATATTTATCTGTGGAGCAGAGTCGCACTTAAATGTAATGCCTCAACTCCTACATTCCAAGTTCCTGTCAGGGTGGGGGGGTCCCCAGTTCAAATATGATTATTTGGGGGAGAGGGGGGGGACCACTGCTCCACTCCATCTCATACCTTGTTTATCAGGTCTTGTAGCCCGTCAGCCATGATGCCCTTCTTCACACTACGGTCAGCAATTGAGACCCTGAAGGGCTTTGAGCGAGGAGTCCGACCCGACAGCATCTGAGCACTGGCAGAAACACTGGATGTCACACACCTGGCAAAACAAAAAAATATTAAAACAGACATAATGTATACATAAATATTTAAAAAAATAAAAAAATCTTCCATGCCAATAATAGTTAGTGCTGTCCCTGTGTGCATGACCCAACTCCCACAAACTTAGAAACCAGTGTCTTACTTTGAGAGGGTTGTTGGAGTTAGGAGACTGAGGGACTTCCTTGCATAATCCATCTGCTGCCAAAGGGCACTAGATCTGGGATTTGGAAAGATACATCGGTTTAGCAATTGTTTTGTTATGCTGCAGTACGTCAACCTGCCACCAGAGAGAGCTGTAACTTTACTAATAAGCTTTGATTGATTGATGTAGTTTATTTAGTAAGACATGAGAATAGTACATGACAGTACATAACAGTACAAATTCACAATACAAGGTCTACTAAACTGGAACTCTCATTAAGCACTAAGCTTGTTTAAGATGAGAACCCCATGCACACAAATCATGATGAAATATAAGAGGCAGATAGATATACACACTACTATACAGAATGTCATACAATCAGCTTTCAGGTTACTGGTATGAAGAGAGAGAAAAAATATATATATATATATATACACAAAAGAGGAAAATGAAGGAGGGGGGGGGGTAGGTTAAGACTTAGACAGGGGCCATTTTCGAATTGCAGCCTCCTGAAGGTATAAAACATGGAAGAGACTTTTGAGAACATTCACATAACAAATAGATACAAAGAATCTACATAATGTGGACAACACAGGTTTTAAAACCTTTATCAAGTTTCAACACTCAGAAACTCCTGGAAGCGGCATACCGTATCTTACTTGTATCTAAAAAAACAAACAGATAAACATTTCTTAGATAAGAGTCTTACGACTAGATTATTTGTGTCATGATGATAGAAATGTGAAGATCTTCTTGATCGTGAAGAATTAACTTTAAAATAAGACATTTTACAGACAGAATCCTGAAACCATACCAGAGGTTGTCCTCCCGATGTTAAGAATCCGTGTACCTTTCGGTCAGTTGATTTTCAAAATAAAATCCAAAAGTGAAAAACCAAGTAAAAAAATGGATAATGGCTCATTTTACCAATTTCTAACTTGTGGCTCTGAATCAAAGGTTGAGAAAATGGAAAAAGCCCTTTTGGAGAATACCTTTCGGTCAGTTGATTTTCTAAATAAAATCCAAAAGTGAGAAAGGAAAAAAGGCTTGTTTTTTCAATATTTACACGGATTGTTAAGATACAGTCTTCTCTGAAACACAGTTCCCAATTTGGTATTGATCGCACTATGGAAAGATCACAGTGACAGTGTATCCTTGTTTATCTCTAGACTTCTTAATGTTGGCTCTATTTAACTCCCTGTGCCTTGTGTCACATGACATGTTCTTTCACCTTTGTGACAGTATTCTATCAGCTGCATGCAGTCAGCTTCATTGAGCAATTCTCTGGGCCCTCCCATAGTCCCTCCCAGTGGTGTAAAGTAACTAAGCACATTTACTCAAGTAGTGTACTTAAGTACAATTTTGAGGTATTTTAACTTTCTTCAGTATTTCCAATATTCAATACTTTTACTTCTAACCCACTACATCTCAGAGGAAGTACTTGAGAACTTTAGGTACTAGTTACTTTGTAGATTTTGATTATCATCACAAAACACACTAACCATTTCAGCCCTATACAGTATACTGTGTATATATATATATATATATATATATATATATATATATATATATATATATATATATATATATATATATATATATATATTTGTATATTTCGGCTATTTGAAAATAGCCGATCTACAAGCTCACAATGTGTCACTCACGATGTGACACATTGTGAGCTTGTAGATCGACTATCTTCAAAATATGTTTTATTAAACTTGTGAAATGGGACAGTCTGCACAATGAGTACTTTTACTTTTGGTACTTTAAGTATATTTTGATGCCGATACCTTTGTACTTTTACTCAAGTGCATTTTGAATGCAGGATTTCTACTTGTAACAGAGTATATCTACATTGCAGTATTGATACTTTTACTTAAGCAAAACGTGTGAATACTTCTTCCATCATGATTCCCAATATAACCCTGGGTCATTATCCTCACACAGAGTCAAGGTCATATAAGGTTTGTTTTCGTTCCACAGGGATACATTTGTGAAGGAAAAGATAATGAATGAGATTTACAAGCATTGAACATTTTCTAAAATAAAATAATACCTATCCAGACCACTTACTGGTAAACCTCTCAATAGTAACCATTTCACAGCTTTAACTACTAGTTGCAGCTTTAGTTGTGTACAATCATTATCATAAGCAATCAAAACAAGTGGAAAACCTAATGTAGGGCAGGGCAGTCAAATTCAAAATTAGAACAATTTTTACATACATGTCTTAACAGAAACTATTTCAGTCCATTGCAGTCTTACCTAGACAGTTTTAAACTGGCGATAATTAGAGCCTATGGGAAATGTAGCCGTCTCATCTCACTCACTTTATCAATACACAGCATACTATTGTGTATTGGCATCACTGTACACTATTTACTGTAGGTGGAGGATACCACCTACTTGACAATATAGTTTAGAGATGTTCAAGAGGAAGGACGAGGTACTTGTAACACTTAGAATATAATATATACATACACATATTTTATCATCTTCAAGGGCTAATGGTCCAATATCTCTTAAATATATTAGTCATATGCAGCATTGTGAATCAGAATTACTTCATTTGTTTTATATTATATGTTTTCACATACAGTACTGTATGAGGAATGCATCTAGATCTAGGCAAGCTAGAAACTATGATAAGGCTATATACAGTGTACACTACCGTAGAGGCTGTTATAGCAGCGTAGGTAGATAAATACATATTAAGAGTGAGTGAGTGATCTAAAAACCCAGCCTAGATGTTAAGAGCAAAAGGTGGGACGTTGATGTGAGTGGGTGTGTCATCATTCAGGGCGATGAAGTGGCCACCTCCTCCTATCACACATGTTTCTCTGAGCTGGACACATGATGGCACCAGAAGACTCACTAGCAAATATCTATGTCCCAGAACCAATTGTCAATGCTATCCTCAGTAGGGATGGCTATCAGTTCCATGTAGGAACCAAATCCAAATAGCTGGGTACCGGGTACATATATCAAATATGTATATAGCCTACTAGGCCACTATCAGTGGTGGAAAAATATATATATATATTTTTACTTAAGTAAAAGGATCAATACTGCAATGTAGAAATACTCTGTTACAAGTAAAAGTCCAGAATTCATCTTAACATCTTAATGTATGTTTTATAATAATAATAAAAATCTACAAAGTAAATAACAAAAGTTAAAAGTACAACATTTGCCTCCGAGATGTAGTGGAGTAAAAGTAAAAGTAGGTACTGAAAATTGGAAATACTCCAGTAAAGTAAAAAAAATACCTCAAAACTGTACTTAAGCACAGTACTTGAGTAAATCTGTAAATGTACTTAGTACTGTATCCCAGGGGTCTAGAAGCTTGGTGCGAGAGAAGTGCATTTGTTATCAAGACTAGCCTACTCTTTCACAATGTGGGGGTCCTAGCAGTACTGCCAAACATTTGTACATGTTGTTCTCATGTCTTACTAAATAAAGTACATCAATCAATCAATCAGTCTGCGACCTGGAAAGCCTTCACATAATCCAGTAGAAAACAATCACTCACAGCCTGGCTGGGTTTATAATATTAGCTTCCAGGAAAACAGCAACTTTAAACTGGTCAAAAAGTCAAGTTTAAAAACGGAAGAAAGTATTCTACTCAAGCATGAGTGCGTGCACAGACTAAGGGTCGGCTGAATCGTCTAAAATGCTATAGTCAACTGTCCCAATATATATCATATGATAATGATACATTATGTTTACGTTTACTACAGCCGATATAGGCCTATGCATTTATTATCAAATGTAGCCCTGAAACATGACATGGATTAACTTCAACCTGGTGTTTGCATTTTCTCCCTTTATGGCCCGTACATCTACATAAACGTTCAAATATAAAGTGGTATATATACCCCATGGCTCCGGATGTTACAATTATGTACGGGCCCTCAGACGTACCCGTATGTTCCGTATTGTTAATTAAAAAAACATTTTAATCCGATCGGTGGCCATTTTCTCCGTATTTTCTCCATATGCTTTCAACTACGCGACCCTATCGGTTGGGAGGTGCATTGCACTCTGATACATTATAACTATGAGAAAATGGCCACCAGTCGGATTAAAATGCTTTTTATTGAACAATACGGAGGATACGGGCACTTCTGAGGGCCCGTACATAATTTTAACATCCGTGGCCACGAGGTAAGCACTTTATATTTAGGGTTAGGGTGTACGGACTAAAAGGGGAGAAAGTGCAAACACCAGGTTGAAGTTCACCCATGACGACCGTCGTGTGATAGATGGCTATATCAAATGCAACTATAAACGCGGTCAAATTCTCTCTCCCTCATGAAAACTACAGTGGTCTATAAGGCTCAATCCTGAGGAAAGCGCAACTATACAGTAGCCTACAATACATGACCGTGGCCTACAGTAGAATTCAAACTACTCACGTTTCTCCTGGTCCTTCCTCTCGTGGGTAACAGACTCCTGACTCAACACTATTTAGCGGCAGGTGGAGACTGACTTTCTGAGACAGGAAAATACATTTAAAAATCTTGCGCTGTTTGTAGGCTGTTTATTTGCTTTTGTTTTTCCTTATTACGAAACATGTTTTGACTCACATTTTATAACAGACGAAGGACCAGCGCATGTTAATGTCAGGTGATTTTCATATGATAAGAGCAAGCTTTCAGAAAATCAGACAGAATCAAAGCAGCTTTGTTCTGTCAGTCCACCACCTGCTAATGTTCATTGAATCTGCGTAAAAAAGTAGCACTAGAGACTAGAGAGGGCACTGAGGGCAGTGGTTTTCAAAATGAGGTCTGGGGACCCCTGGCGGCCAGGGAGCGCGTTTCATGAGGCCAAACAAGGAGTAGTTTAATCAATGATCATTCATAATTCAGTGATATTTATGGAGTTGGAACAATGTATGTTAAGGAGGGAAGACTAACCAAGCATCTGATAACATCTCCCCTGCTAATCTGATCAGCTGACTCTTCTCTCCCTAATCACCTGATTTCAATCTCACCACCAAATAACTCTTCCCCACCCACTCACCTGTAACAATCTATTCTAGACCATCATAACCCTTTCCTCGCTCACCTGGTTCCAATCACCTTTGATAGAGCACTAGGCCTTCTCCCTTTTCTCCTCTTGCCAATCAGTGAGGTGTATTATTTATTTATACCTTGCATGTCTACCTGCTTTATGCTTTGTATCTTGCATCTCTCCACCACCCCCTTTTCCATGTCTTTCTCCTATCATTTCAGGTTTGTGAAGGGGGGGGGGTCTTCTGTTCTGAGTAGTCCAAAGAAGCTCAAGAGTGTTGGACGCTACACTCATCTCCTTCACTTCTCCCTCTCCTCTCATCCTTCAGCCCCTTCGCTTCAGTTCCTTCACTCGTGTTCCATCTTCTCCCGTTCCTCATCGTCCCACATTCCCCATTCTACCTTCCCCTCACCCCCCATCCCACATCCCTTCTTCCCTTAACTTCTTCCCTCCTTCCATCAATCCTTAATTCCTTTTACAGGTTTCACCTCTTACAATTCAGCATGTTTCAATATCACCACTATGAATCTATCTGATATTATGACATTTGTACAATTTAATTAGATTTAAACCCAAAAAGTTTTATATCACAGTCCAGTAGAACCAAATCATTTGAAATGGGTTTCCATGACAAATGACAATCCATTTGGGGTTCTGTGACATGAAGAAATAGCCCAATATATACAGTTAGAGAAATAGATTAAATGTTGACTGCATGTTTGTTGTCCTTTGGTTATTGGTACTATACTGACGTAGGCAAAACATAACGGACACTACAGAATTAATTTGTAGAATATGGTACCATAGCCTAACTTGACCAATTTAGAATGTAGAAATGTTCATGGAAATCCCATGTGCATGTTGTTTTACTCTGTTAGGCCTATACTCCACATTTCACGCTGGCTGCTGGGAGCAGAGATGACTCATGCCATCTAATTTTATATAATATAGGAACACCATTAGGCACATAAAGCAATGTTTTGAGACTTAAAACAGCTGTGTATTGTTTAAATCATTCAATCTGATATAGTATTTCTTAGAGGAGAGCCGTGGTAGGAGATTGTTCTTGTCTTAGGTCAATTTCCTCCCCATTCTTTAGTCCTGTTATCATGTGTGATGCACATTGATAAGACTTGGGCCCATTCATTTGTGCTTTATTGGCCACTGATGCTTGTAATTAATAAGCGTGGCTGATATCATTGCAGAATGAAAGAAATCAGACTCTAAAGAAGGACAAAGGATTGTAATATTATATTTAATAAATAACATGTGAATTCTCTGAAGATAAAACATATATAAACACAAGAAATAGGAATAAATAAGAATTTGATAGTTTCATTTTTAGCATTTTTTTACAGCTGCACGGACAAAAGGCCAAAATAGCCTACATTGTGTTCAGTGATATGAATTGGCACCGTCTCTTACAGTAGCATTCTTTCTAATTAATTCCCCTTTTTTTTCCAAGAGGCAATGTGTGGAGTGCTTTTTCAGAATGAGGTATGAAATGATGCAGGCTAATAGGAAAAACAAAACAGAGCTGAAGTCTAGTGGACAGAGACTGACCGGAAGGATACAATTATGTCTTTTTTGTAATCCTGAACTTGTGTGGCGTTATTTCTAAACCGCTATCAATGCCACAACGTGAAAGGTTTGCCCCAAAGTGAATCGCCTGGGCCCCCGACCTCCAAGACCCCAGTTATTATTTCCTCTTGCCGATGCGTGCCATCAGTTCTGCATTGGCTGCTGCCTTGGACCTGATGTCCTGGTTCTTGGCCAGGTCTATGAGAACACTGAGGATGCTGGTGGGAACATCAAGGGACAGGGCAAAGCGTGAGCCCTGCTGAGCTCTCTTTGGGACCTGGGAGGATGGGAGGCGTTGGGCTCGTACTTGTCGAAGAAGAGGGTGATACTCTGGAGGGAACAAGGAGCTCAAGACACCACTCCGATTTAGAACGTCAGCAGCCAATATGTCTCTCTGGGTGTCTTTGGCAGGCCTGCCCCTCAGGCCCTGGATAGACCAAGGCAGGAGTAGAGCCAGACACAAACACACACGCATGCCTCTCATGGTCAGATGTCTGTCTGCAGGGGGCAGACAATCGAGGAGACACATTAGTCAATGGCTCAAGGAGTAGAGTTCAAACGTACACAAAATGCATTAAGCTTCATACAACCTTTTCATGACTACACAACATTAGCATTTCTCTTTCCTTGCGAATATCATTAATATTACATTTCAGTCACTCTAACTAAATGCGTATTATGCAGGATTTTCAGATGTTACTTTTAAAATATATCTGTTAGTGACAGGTCATACTGCTATAGCACCACAATTTCAAGAAAGTATCAATAAACTGTCTAACAGAAAAGTAGATTCATATTTTAGTTTCAAATGTCTAGAGCCCAGGTGATCCTGACACTATTTGCTTGCATTTTGGCATCTCTAAGAAAAATGATTGTCAGTTATTTTTCTAAGTGCATGCACCCCCCCCCCCTGCAGAAAGATTTAAAAGACATAATTAATGCTGATTGAACTTACTGAAAGTCACCAATATGGATTGATGGTAACTTGACCAGAAGGCTGCTCTTTGCGTTGTGAAGCAAGGCTGGACAAGGCTTTGTCTTTGCTGACGCTGTCCTCTGATCTTCTCTGTCCTCCAGCTTTGGTCTCCTGCTGTGTGTTGAGTGACCACTGTAGCAAACAGCCTGATGCTCAACTGGACTTCTCTCTGTTTGTCCAAGACTCCCACATCCTCCTTCACGTCACACTAACCATTTCCCGACACTCCTCCTTTTACATCTCTACAGGCCTTTCCCTCCCCCTCTACCCCCACCCATTTCATCTAATTTCCTCTCCATTCATGCTATCTGTTTCTTTGTCTAAAAATAACTTGATGATAATTAGAATATTTAGCCTATTCTGAGGTCGTTCACAACCACGACAACATCTTTTTAGATCAGAAAAATGAATATAATGTGTATTGTGTGATTACAGAGTTACTTTGATATTTTGAAATACATTTATTGAGCAATTATGCCCCAGGTATGAGTCAGCCACTAATAGCCTGAGAAATAAAAGGCACATAGATAAAGGACACATAAGAAGTCATGGTTACCAATAATACTGTACGTCACACAATAATGAGGCAAAGATGCACTTTATTGTAAAATGTGACAAATACAGATTAAGGACTGGCTACTTTAAGCAATTTGAGAATAATTATTAGGAGCTGTACTGCTATAATTTTGATGGTGCTGCAGCTAATAAATCATAATAACGGTTTGTTTCATACACGTTACAATGGTATACGTTGTGTCATTTGTTATTGTCTTGTTTGTAGTTTTGCTTTGATTATTATTTTTTTATTCTAGTGCAATTTACTACCTATTTTAGCTTTTTTTTAATACATAAACAGATAAATAATTTCTGTGTATATCAATTTCTTGAACAGCTTATGTTAGGATTTGAGCAGGAGCAGGAGAGGACAAGGAGGAAGTGGCTGTCAACCCCAGCAGGAAGAAAGAGCAAGACAAACCTTTCCTCATTTCCTGCGTCATTTCTACTCTGGCCCATCAAGTCATGGTGCACATCTAACTAATGATAACCATAACCATGTTTTAACATTACTTGGACAACCTAAACCTGGGTACTGGGCCCTCGGGGGCCCTCGAGGATGAGAAGCCATCTCAGTGACCTCTGAATAACCATTTGACTGGGTTCACATGAACGTCATGCAGCCTTTTTACATCAGCACCCTGCACATGAGTGAGAGATGGTGTAATGTGGAGAAAATACACACTTAACCATATTAACCCTAGCATTCCCTACATCCCTATATTATATTAAAAAAACAATAACAACAACAAAAATCTACATGCTCACAACTGAGCTATATGGGGCTTAAGTGCTTAAGGTAGGAATCGGCCTAAACTAGCGAACTTCTAGACTACAGAAGGCCATTCATGCCCAATGTAATTGACCAACTACTGTAAATAAGTATTGCCCTTGAGGTGGGGCCAAAGACAAATTTCCTGCATCAGTAGGATAATAACGATAGGTTGAATTGAATTGCGTTGTTCTGAACCCCAACAGCACTTTCACTGCCATGAATACAGAATGACGACGTTGTAAGAATGTGTGATGATCTCACACATCATATGATTCAAACTGGATTTCTATATGGCCTATCCTGTTTTGTGCCCGAGATTATGACGTTGGTTCTGGAAATGTACTTACTCATATAATACATAAGATATGTCAAACAAAATGACCTGAGAGAACAATAATCTCACAGGTCTCTTCTGGTGCTTGGAATAGAGAGAATTGATCACTTTATATTCATTACGTTCATTATATATTATTATATCCAGTATACAGTTTGTTATTAAAACAACAATTAAAACAAATTAAAAGAAAATGGAAAATGGAAAATGATTTGTAAGTATGAGATGTATAAATGTGCATTTTTTAATCGCAAGTCACAGATTAAGCTACCAATAATTACAAAGTGTAAAGAAAGAATAGCAAGCTCAGTTAGCACAATGTGAAGATAAGAATCCTGGCATTTCACTTAATACAGAGACTTGTACCTTGGGAAATCATATTGAGAATACCTATACTTGAGAGTGTTCTTATAAGCGAGAATATATTATGCAACGACTACAGCTACAATATGGTTTAGTCTGGCCTTTAGATATAAGTGCTTTATATAATTGTGCAGGATTTCTTTTCTTTTTACTTAATGGTGAAGAGTGGTTTGACACCAAAGGTTTTGAAGTGAAGGATGGCTGGGCTGACTCACATGGAGCAGTCTTTGGCTGCTGTAAGGGGTGTTCAACACATGGGGAGGGGGGTCACGCTTAACGTGGACTCAAGGGATACAAGTTGATGACAAGCGTATGCGTTGATGTGGATTGCAATACCAATTTGTTAATGTTTGTCAAATGCTTCTCTTATTTGGTCCATAGTAGGCATGTAACGATTCACTCAACTAACGATACGATTCGAATCACGATTTTTTAAACACAAAATTATTTTCCAGACAAAATTAATGACCAAAACTTTTTTTAAATTATTTCTCTTTCTTCTCTATTTTATTATTATTTTTTACTAATACTGTGTTTTCTCTTATCCTCTTTTCAATACAGTAGCAAATGACTGAAAACTAATTTTTTTTAATCAATTCTCTTACAAAGATCCTGTATTTTCTTCTCTCTTTTATTACACGGCCTCTGCTTTTTGCATCGCAATACATTTTTAATTAAATCAATTTAAATTGTCACCAGTTTGAATGGATTTACGATAAATCGTTACATGCCTAGTCCATAGCAATAATTATAAATACTAAATATATGGCTAAATATATATCCTGGAATTGTAGAGGCTTGAAAAAAACTTCAGAAAACAAAACAGGTTATAAGTAGACTTAACCTTTTGCAATGGAAAAATCTTTATTAAACACATTTATTGGCAAAAGATTATATTAAAATGAAAAGGATGTGAAGGGGAAGTGTGTTTTCAGCACCAATACTATTCAATACCATTTTAAGTCACTAATCTAATTAAAGACAAGGCTGGTAGGCATTTGATTGTTCAGGGCACCCTTGACATTTCGTCAATGCATGCCTTATGCCACAAACAGTAGCGAATGTTTTTCCTTTTACCAGTTTTACATTCTTCCACCATTTACTGGTGGCTACTTTATATGTCCACTAATTTTTCATTGACACCAGATCTCTTCACCAATCTACAAGCTCACAACATGTCACAGTGTGAGCTTGTAGATCTGCTATTTTCGCAGAATGTTTGCCCAAATAGGGATGCTAGGGTCATGTGGTTAATTGTGCAATGGACAGGTCCTCAGGCATTGATAAATCATACACTAAGAGTAGGGAAGTTATAGCCTATTTAATTTTATTAAAGTGCTGAACCTGAGGGATATTTGGAGGGAATTAAATGCTGTTGATATAAAGTGTTCTGTTTACCCATGTACGTATAAATCCTACTCGCGTATTGATTATTTTTTAATTTCAGCTTATTTGGTTTGTAGAATAGAATTAAGGATTGTGTTCATAATAATATCCTTAAATCAGATCATCAAGCTCCAATCTCAAAGCTTTATGTAGAATTGTAGATATAAGGCTGACAAGAGACCAATCTAAATGTGTTTTCTGCAGAAGTGACTTAAGGACTATGATTTTCAGATGTTTTCTTTGAGACCAACTCATATGAAACAACAGTGTATGTCAGATGGGAAGCTTTTAAAGCCTTTATTAGAGACCAGATTATTAATGTAACAAATTCTAAGGCTAAAGAAGCATGCTAAAAAACGAAATCTCTGAAAAAGGAAATATTCCAAACTAGAAAGTTTATTAAAGGCAGAAACAAACATCTTCTGTTGAAGGTGAAAAACCTGGAAAGATAGTGGTGCATTAAACAGCTACAGAAGATGATCACTTACGTGCAGGACAAAATGGGGGATTTAATCCTGTAACAATAAACAAGGCTTTTAGACTTTTAGAATAAATACAGTATGTAATAAACTGTATATAATTCTGGAGAATATGGCTTATGAATTCCATGTCCATGGCCACCTAATGACGCCTATGTACTTGATACAAGATACATCATGTTCATTATTGGTCATACAATAAGGTCATCCTTATTCTTATCCTATTACATTGTTCTATGTCTCATATATTCTGGTCACGTCATGTGTCCAACACTATAGCCTATAGTATATGTATTCCCTGTGTGTAATAAACTGACAAGTTGACAAGTCTGCCTACTAGGTACAGGATGAAGGCCATAACCTAACATGCCTCACATTATGACATGCATGGTGAGATGAAGACGGACAATGTGGTTAACGGTTTGAAAACGAGAATACAAGTTCTCATCCTTGTGGTCCTGAGTGGTCTCAATAATCTCTGAATTTCAATACAATCTTATTTGTCAGGAAGGACACCAGATACTTACTATACTGATTACTATCACTAACATATAAGGTATCATCCTTATTTTCATCTTGATGTGGAGGTCAATGAGGTAATTGTTTTCTACCAACACTGTACAGTTCAGTAACAATTCCAGGTAAATATTTTTATACAGTAGCTTCCATATCTAAAACTATGACGGTTTTATATCAGAATGTGACTGGTCATGTATGAGTCAGCTGCAACGTCACCAACCTATGTAACAAATGCTGCACTTGCATGAAGCGGTTGCACAACTGCCCATAAAGTAGGAATTGCCCGTAGGCGGGAATTATTCCGCAATAGTATTCATGGATTCTTTCAAATTTCATCTTTTGTGGTTGAACATGTTCTTTGCACTTATGTTTTATTTCCTCAACATACATATATACACACACACACACACACACACACACACACACACGGTAGGTGGACATTGTACTGAACAAATGCAGGGGAAAAGTATATGTTAAAATGACATTGTACACAATTCTCTATTCAAAGCAAAGTAACAGCTTCACAGACACGTGGCTGGCAGTATCATAATGAACAGAAAACAACCTCAAATGTTTATAGTATTTTATTTTTATCGGAATGAGAGCTTCTGTTATGTACAATAGAGGACAGAAACAAAATGTTACAGCAATTTATAAATATATTTCTGCTCCACAATGAATGGTTGTATCCTGTACTGATTGTACCGGGTCCTGACAAACTGCAGATAGACCTTACAAGTTCAAGTGCCTTTGCCCCCCATGCCGCTCAAATCCAGAACCAGGTGTTGACAATAACCACTGTAATACAATCAAGTGGTAAATCTTTGATGATCAATCTTTGCTAATTACAGTGAAACTCTACACAGCTCTCCGTCCCACGGTTGATTACTGTGCCAGGGCGAGACAGGGAGGGGGGGAGGAGGCAAAAGAGAATGGATGGCTCTCTGTGGTGTTGAGCCAATGTGTCCCCGGGCAAGACACTTAACCAGTGGGTGCCGTTAAAATAAAATCATCCACCGTTCCTAACAGTTAGGATGGGTAAATGCAGAAGATGAAAACCTGGTATGTGCAAATGTACGTGGCAATACCTCTACAACAACTAAAGGGGACACAATCTATATTTTTATAGATTCTCAGATCTTCTCCCTTACAGTGACGTGAGAACAAGCGAGCAGGGGGATGGGGGGCTGGAGCAAACATTGGACACTTATGGAGCAACAACTTGAGAGAGAAGTTAAAACCTCAGCCAATACATGGCACTGCGCACCCGGTTGTAGTCAGGAAGCTGCTCGCAAGGGCCTGAGGGAGAGAGGCAAAGGGGTCACGGTTAGACTGCTCACTACTATTGCGTGCAGTGTGATTTCCATTTTATTGGATCGTTTCTTGCCCAATGTTTGAACCAAGTCTGCTCTTCAGGTCAGGTGACATACAATACACAAGACCTTATATTAACTCATTGAGTGCCAGAATTATTTCTGGCTATGTGGTCCCAGTGCCAGAGATTTTTCAATTTATCTTAGATTTTCAAGTAGTCACAGAATATTTATCTCCAGTATAATTGATCCCCTGATGGGTGCCATCACTGAGGGTTGCACTGTGTGGTTTCACAAATGTCAACGATGTCATCGCGACCTTGTTGACATTAATTGTCTGCCAAAAATTCATAGTAAAAAAAAGTGCTCAGGAGCTGAGATACAGCCTTTTTCAGTAATAAGTCAAACAAGAAGTGAATGGACCAGCAAATCTTCAGATAATGATATCTTGGGTTCTAAACTCAGTGGAACAGCACATTATAACTACCTGATAACACTTTACTTAAAGGTCGGGTCTA
This sequence comes from Gymnoscopelus braueri, assembly GCF_963280865.1. Lineage (NCBI taxonomy): Eukaryota > Metazoa > Chordata > Actinopteri > Myctophiformes > Myctophidae > Gymnoscopelus > Gymnoscopelus braueri. The sequence continues at coordinate 16,616,495 of NC_137612.1, forward strand.
TAATGTATCATAGTCCCATTTATAATGCACTTATAATGCTTCATAACACTCATGTTTAGAATTATGTATAACACGCATGGGAATACAAAAGTAGTCTGCAGTATTCTAAAAAAAAAATCCCCTTGCTGGGTTTCCTGAACATTTTTTTTGTCTACGTGAGTGCACATGCGCTAGGGTGGCATGGTATGGACAAAATGTCATTTACCTCAATATTTATGCCTTATATTCAGTGTGTACATCGTTAAAGTCACAGGTGCATGCATGGTTTTCATATCGTAAATATGAACTTTGGCCAAAATTGTGCGTTTAATCCACGTGGGTTCTTGTTTACTTGCAGCTTGTCGTGGAAGCTTCAACAGAAACGTACTTCCTCTCAAAACGGCGGATTTCAAAAATAAAAGCCACTTGTAAATAGTCAACACTAGTTTTACACATGCGCACCCCTGCTTATATTGAGTTTTGTTACAGAGAACATGGCAAAATACTGTGTGTGTGTGTTTGATCCACTCCTAACAGAACTCACCGACAGCGGCCACAGCCGGACATTTATCATAGATATATTTAGAGCAGACGTCACGGACCAACTTGGGTGTCACAGCCTGAAGAGAGAAATGTGGCACAGAAAAAAGGTGCGTGATGATTATTTTCACAATTGTTTAATCTGTCAATTATCTACAGTATATGCGATTCATTTAGACGATAAAATGACAGTAAAATAAGATTAAGTAAAACATTATGGTCAATGTTCATCACAAGTTATTTGAACCCACAAAGATGGTTTACGTGGCAGTCACAAAACATAACTATTTTAGAAGTCCAAACTCACCTCAATCCGTGCGTCCCACTCTGCCAGTGTAATACGGCGACCGTAATTCAAGACATGTCTTCCAATGTCGTCACAGATCGGTGTTGTTCCTAAAAAAGCGACAAGACTGTTTAGACTTGTGACTTGCAAAAGCCTGCGTGTTTTCTTAAATGGTTGCCATGTACTGTATACAGGGGCCTCTACATAAGTAGGCATGACAGAATAGAGGATTTGATATCAAAAGATATCTCTTCAGGTCCTCCATCATGCTGTATAGTGGATTTGATATCAAAAGATATCTCTTCAGGTCCTCCATCATGCTGTATAAGCATCCTACTGTGAGCCGAGCATGTTTAGCCAGTGTAATAATGACTGTGTTCGCCAACATTACAGCTAACACCACTTGTCCAAAAGGAGGGCCAAGCAGTTACCAAGGTACTGCTCAGTATCAGCCATTACAGGAGGCCGCTCAAATTGGAGGTTTCCTTTATCCATGATTTATGTCTGCTGTGTCTGACAAGTATGTCAACTATATCGTATGTCACAATGTTCTGCTGTCTAGGCACTTTGTAACTGGCTGTTTTCCTATTGTCTGACTGCACTGTCAGTGTTTATGTCCTTTGTGTAAGGCATTCTTGTATTTCTGTTTATGTGGAAATACTTCAAATGTGTGAGTTTAAGACGGATCGTACCATTCAGCTGTCCCACCAAGCTGGCCTTCAGAGCATTCTTGCCTCTGGCAACATCACTCTCCGTCACGGTCGTGCACAAATTCATCCTTCATGTACAGTGGAAGATTAAGTGGTCACACTTCACATCAGAAACCTTGTTATCATCTATAAAATAAGACGCAGAACACATTTTTAAATAGCATATCAGTGTAGTTGTGTGTGTGTGTGTGTTTCTTACCACGCGTTCTGCGACCAGTGCATCATGTCTTCAATGTGCATTCCGTCGCTCACAAAATAGATGCCCAGAAGGCCGGTGTCACCGTAGGATGAATGGAAGGCCTGGAAGCTGTGACACAGGTTGTAGTCCACTGCCATACGGGCCAAACGACTGCTCAGATGCTGCAAGCACAACGCATGCACTTTTAACTTTTAAAGACATCATTAAGGAGTATTGAATATCTGTTACACAATTAATGTTTACCGCAGGTACTTGTTTGCTATCGTGTGGAGAGTTTAGTTTATTACGGATCCCCATTAGTCCTCACCACAGTGAAGACTATTCTTCCTGGGGTCCAAACATTCACACTTTACAATACAATTAAAACATAATACAATGTAATTCTACCATTGCATAGTTAAAAACAAACAAAAAATTATTGAAGATTTTGATCTTCACAAATTTTTAAATATAGTTTATAAATGATTACATAGTATAGCACCTTTTAGTTTGCAAATCAAGAAATTAAACAAAACAAAAATAATTAAAAATTTTTTTTAATAAAATAGTATATACAATTAATCATAATTCAAACATTAAACAACTAACTAAATCTAACTGTTTGACTAATCACGGCTTCCTTCAATTTATTTTTGAAGCTTGATTTATTGTCTATCCTTATTATATGTGGTGGTAGCCCATTCCAATATGTTCCTGCTCTATACATTACTGTTTTTTTAAGTGCATTAGTTCTAGGTATTAAAGCCAAAGTAAATTGACCACCCATAGCCTGTCTTGTGTCATAGCCATGTCTAGTATTGGTGGGTTGTATCTGTGACAACAAATGTGCAGGTTTACCAGTATGATAGATGTTAAATAAAAATGTCACAAGACTACAAGCCAACCTTTGATCCACTCTCATCCAAGACAGTGCAGCATGCATCCACTCAACACTACTCCTCCCAGAGCAGCGCAGAGCGAGACGTGCTGCCCTGTTCTGAGTGAGCTGAAGTTTGTCCAAATCCTTTTTTGAAGCACTGGACCAAACCGTTGGGCAATAATCAAGACTGGACAAAACTAGTGATTGTAACACTGTTGAACCAGTCAACAGATGTACTCCTCTTCTTATCATTGAAATGTTACTACTCATTGTATTCACCATTTTGTTAATTTGCATCGTCCAAGACAGTGTTTCATCAATAATCACGGCCAACAATTTTGCCTCTTTAACCTGTTCAATAACAGCACCTTGTAAAACAAGACTTAGTTCAGGATTAGATCTCAGCATATATCTAGAACCCAGCATAATACTCTTTGTACTAGCTGGGTGGGGTTTACAGAACGTTCATTATCAATACATTTAGTTGTGGATGGCTCAAATGCCCACCCAATGTTCTGTCCATGAGTGGTTTAGGTTTTCATCAGTTATCATGAACAGAGATCTACAACAACCGTCACTCAAGAAAACACTCAGCCTTGAGTGGGCAAAGCTTGAATGGAAAACTAAAGTAATTACATATAAAATAGTAAGTAAGCTTTCCTGATCAGCATTAACTGAAAGAAGGGGTGTATCTGGTTATTATTCAATTCTCCTAACCTTTCCGCCACCGTAGGTGATGTCATAACTGCCGATGATGGAGTTGGCCACCATGAGCGGCACAATGTCCGGGCTTGACGTACTAGCTCCCTCCACAGCGATGGCGATGTGCGCCAGGGGCATACCGTCATCACGCATACGGACCTGAGAATCACAATACATTAACAATCTGCAGTTCTGTGACAAAAATACCCCCCTCTGACATTCTGCATTACGCTCATCATCTCATTCTCTCACACACACACACACACATCTCACCTCACTGCCTGTAAAACGGCAGGGGGACAGCACAGGGACGGCATCATCCTGATACTCGAAAGAGACACTACTGAAGTGAGTCTTGGCCAAGCTGACCAGCTCGTCATGGTTCACACCTGCACAGACAAACACATGCGCATTAAAGTTAATTGAAAAACTGACATCCACAGGCTGCCAGATACAAGACACTAAAGGTGGCATTAAAAAATGCCACAAAAAACAACCCTCCCGAGTATCGGGGGGGCGTGTCTACCCCAGCCTAGATCGGGGCAAATCTCGGTGTGAGGGTTCAAAGATCCAATCTGAACCCTCCCGAGTTGCTCACAGGACGGTCGGGGCCACTCCGATCATTTTCAAAATGTTTTGATATTTATCTGGATTGCTATTGTATGGAACACCTGGCGCGGGTCGGACCGAGAGAAATACGGCCGCTGTTCCAACGCCGCAATGCCACGCGCGCGCACACACACACACACACACACACACACCGACACACCGACACACACACACACACACACACACACAGGTTGTTCATGTAGGATGGACAATCAGGTGCAGCTGCGGTGGATCCATTTTTTATATTAAAATAAATTATTTTGATAATGATTTTATTATTTTCATTTTACAATATGGACTGACAGTCCTATAGGCTATTATAGCTATAATGTCCATAGAGAATATATGCCCACCTGAAAGATGCTTAATAAACTTTATAACTTGCCTGGTACCATTCCATGCTTCATCTTGCAGTCTAAAATTATATTCCTTGGCTTGCAAACAGCCAAAACTTGTGTAGCCGATGAAACACAACGGCTTTGCAGTTTGCATTGATGACACCAAAGAAACTCATTATGAAGTGCGTTTGGAAAAACAGCACTGAGCGCACTGGCCAATACAAACTAATAGGCGAGTGCGCTCTGGTGCGCAATTTCCGAACGCACATTGCTGTCCAATGTGTCCATATTCATCTTTACATGCCCTGTTTTCAGCACTGTCACATATCTTTTATACATATATTTTATACTCTTTATACTTTTGGATAGTGTCATTTCTCTTGTTAACTAGCAGATTAATGTTTAGCGATCTAAAGCAGTCTGTCTCTTCATAAGTAGCAGCTGCAATCCATCCAGTAACGACCCAATTTATGCTTCGACGTACAACGGTCAGTGCATGGTGGGAAAAGTACTCAGATATTTTACCTAAGTAAAAGTATCAATACTGCAATATAGAAATACTCCGTTACAAATACAAGTCCGGAATTCAAAATGTACTTGAGTAAAAGCACAAAAGTATTAGTATCAAAATGTACTTAAAGTTCCAAAAGTAAAAGTACTAATGTTTGAAAATAGCAGATCTACAAGCTCACAATGTGTTGCGATGCGATGCATTGTGAGCTTGTAGATTGGCTATTTTCAAATAGCCTAAGTAGGCCTATAAAATTGGGCTAAAAGTGGTTAATGTATGTTTTATAATATAATAATTGATAATAGCAAAGTAATAGTAACTAAAGTTTTCAAATAATTGTAGTGGAGTAAAAGTACAATATTTGCCGTTGGGGTGTAGTGGAGTAGAAGTAATACAATAGCACAGAAAATTGGCAATACTCCAGTAAAGTAAAAATACATAAAAATTGTACTTAAGTACAGTACTTGAGTACATGTACTTAGTTACTTTACACCACTGACAACGGTGTTGCGCCCCGAATATATTCAATCTGCGCTGCAGTGTGAGCTTGTGGATCTGCAAAGCGATCCTGATGAATCATGCTTAATAATGTGACGTTGTAGCCTACGTCTGGCATTGGATTTGGCAGAAGGGGTAGGCTATAATGAGAATAAAAGTACAATTATTGAATGATTATAATGAGGACGTAAGCTTTGCTACATGGTCAGTCTTGGAAGGGGGGAAACCGCTCGTTTACGGTTTATTATGCCACCTAATAGCTTACATTTTGATAGATTCTCTGTGAGTATCACAAATGTATGCCAAATATAAGGCGTTCTGTCTTGACTCTTGGAGTTCCAGTACATTTTTTAACTATCCATTTCTTAAATTAGCCTTTCATTATGTTCTGGCCCACCATCTAATGCTTTAGAAAAAAAAAACTTTCATGTTGGTGCACCCTTCATAGTTCTTAAATCCATGAATTTCGCAAGATGTTGCAAGGGAACTCTCTCTGTGCCAGCCAGGATTATTTTTCGTCGCACAATGGTTTCGAGTGGTTAACATTATGCGATATACAAGACCACAAGTAGCCTACCGCGAATGAGACGCGGTGTATGTGTGTGTGTGTGGCGGCGCAGCAGCAGCGCTGCTCAGGAGCGGGAAGTCGGGAAAAAAAGCAGAATTGACATATGAAAATGTACGGATTGTAATGTGTAACTTTATTTAATATCAAAATAATATAGGCTACGGATATAATATCTTATATAATTATAATGATTAATAATTAATAATAAAAAAATATATATATATATTTTTCTATTTATTATTGCTGTGCAAGCCCGAGAATCTGGATAGAATCTTGTAGTGTGAGATGCCCCCGATTTTGTGTAGTGTGTGCATGTTTAAGATAATCTGATAAGAGAATCTTGAAAGATTATCTTGCAGTGTGTGATGATACCAGATTTCAAAATCGTTTTATACTGAAAAAGTCTTGTAGTGTAAGGCCAGCTTAAGGATATGGATCATACATTTTATTACGGGCCGAGCACTGGACCAGTACGAAGACCTATTGAAATGCAAGGACTCATTTATTATTAGGGCCAAAGCACTGGACCAGTGCGAAGACCAATTTAAATGCAAGAAATTATACATGTTTGCACATATCAAATCACATTTGTGAGGGCCTGAATGTGCTTAAAAAGTTGTGCAACTTTGAAAAAAGTATCTATGATGATCTAAAAAGGAAGGCAAAATGGCTTAACAGCGCCCCCTACAGAATTTCTAAGTTGAAGCCCCACATTATGGCTTCACCTTCTGTACTGTATATGTACAAAATTCAGTACACACATTTATCATGTCCAACTTTAAGAAAAAGCCTCTTGGAGCCATGACCAAATCTCAAAAGGAAGTCAGCCATCTAAAATCTATTACGCCATTTGTAAGGGGTCGTACTTTAACTAAGTCCTCCTAGGAGGATAATCAGATCCAACTCAAACTCCTTGCTCCTTGTCCTTGGAGCAGGAATAAGACCTGGCATGACCATCATAATGGCAGACCGACTTAAACTTCCGGTTCAAGTGAGGATAGAGGAGCAAGGAAATATCAGGCAAGAGAACTTATTTAGCTCAACTTAGCAGTTAAGTACAACTGGACTGGACTTGATACAAAGTTGCCGTGTGCACACCATGCATCACGTTTACAGCAGTCAGCAGGAAATTCAACTGAAATAAAAACGTTATTAGGCAGTTGCTATGTTTGTGATTTGATTCATGATTTTGAGTCACGTTACAGGACCCGCTAGTCTTAAGAGCAGTATTGATCATCTCATTACCGATTTTCCGGTTTCAAGTCATTTGGAACTAGGTCCTTAACTCTTTCATTGCCACACTTATTTCAGACTGTGTCGTCCCAGTGCCACGAAAAATTTGCATTTTTCCTCCGTTTAATTTTTTACATTGAAGTGAATGGAGCAGCAATTTTTTGGATAGCGTTATCTCCTAGTTCCTTTGAGATAAAAAAAAAAGAGACCAAAAAATAAAAATTGTTTTTTTTTGTTTGTTTTTTATAAAAATAAATAAAAAAAACGTCATTTCCGTCCGTGGCCATGATAGCATCGGACAGGAATTCCCGTTTTGGGCAATGAAAGAGTTAAAAGAACCTCGACACCCATCCCTACAAGACAGACACTAGCATTGGACGGCCGGCAGGACCAGTTCCTACCTCCAGCAGCAGCCAGCACCATGCGGGGAGCCTTGTAGTGGCTGTTGATGTACTCCACCAGATCCTGACGGCTCAGATTCCTAGGTGGAAATCAAAACAAATATATTACTATCCTTTTACTCACGCTGGCGATAGAGACATCAACATGTTTTAGAGCGACTGCCAATGATTAAAATAATCAAATATAAAATGATTAATGATCTATTATATATGACAAGATGTGTTGATGCCATGTTGGCGTTAGAGCCAGCATCAGCAGCATCTTTAACTATTTTCCCCTTAATGGATTTGGATTCTGCTTTTGTTTACATTTTGTGAACGCCATTGTGCTGTTAATAAGTCATGGACGTTTAAATATTGCAGGTACATCAACCTTTTCTCCCATTTTTGTCTAGACTTTTCAACCAATCCACACTTTAAAATGCATTAATGATAACAAGCAGTGTTCCAAGTCTCTGCATGTTGATTTATTTCATACCTTAGTGAACTGAACTGAATCCAAAGACGTCCTCGAAAATCAAACAAAGTACAGTATGCTTTGGAAAATAGTTGGCAGTCATGCCAAGTATACTGTGAGTCATAGAGTCAATGGGCTAAAGACGCCAGAATGGTCCTTTAATGTAAAGTCAAGTCTTTTGTCTTGCTGAAAGCACTTTTGAGTGCGAGCGTTGATCGATCACACCGAGTGAGTGGGAGTATCTGGTGTGATCGATCATCTGTCTATCTATTATCTACTGTATCTATCCATCTATGTATCTAGCCATATAACTGTCTACTGTATATACACACACATACACTACCTTGCGTTGTTGGAGGGTCCTAGGACACTGTGTCCCAGAGGGGTGCCCTGGAAGGCTGTGGCATGCAGCAGGTCCAGGCACACCTCCTGCAGGTTGCCTTCAACCTCCTCTAGCTCCCGCAAGACCACACCCCTCTGCTGCTCAATGTCTGCCTCGCTCAGCGAACTGCTCTGCACAACCTCTGACAGCAGCTCCACGGCTACGAACGCACAACAAGGGGAGGGGACAAAGACAGGACCTATAAATACACAGAATCTCGGCATATCTGTCCCTGAGACAGATTGACTTCAAACATGCCGTGTGTATCGAGGTCCCCTGGATGTGATGTGTCCCTGGAAGTTGGAGGTCGGGTCGGTATATCCACAAATCTTTATGCATCCAGCCGTCTGTGTCCCTTTTATGCCCATCAACGACGTCATAGTACTGACATACTCAAATCAAACTTTATTTGTGAAGCACATTTATGACAACCATGGTTGACCAAAGTGCTGTTAGGTTCAAAATCAACAGCAGAAACTATGCTAATGAGCACTGCACTAAGCATCCTGACAACAGGTACTCTTGACAATGGGTACAACAGGTATTGCATAACCGGAGGTGCATGCATTCCCAACGGGAATAATAATGGAGATATTAATAGATTATCAACATACTATATATTATTTTCCAGCCCTAATGTTTTGCATGCGTGTCTGTTAGTGTAGCACCAATGAATGGAGTACAGAAGAATTACAGTAGTAGGAATATGATTGTTGTATTACACTGTGTCTTGTACTATAGTATTTTGTTTTATAGTATGGCAGATGTGTCGTCTTCTTTTGTGGCAATGTAGTACATCTGACAATGGAAAGAGGAATTTCCCCTCTGGGATAATAAAGTCCTCATCATCATAAATGTGCAGAAGGTTAAATCTTCATGTCGTTCTACACTAGATAGGTAATCTTCTCACCTTTGGGCAGGTCTTTGGCCAGGGTCTTCATGTAGTAGGCAGTGTGCTCCCGGGAGGTGTAGGCACTCAAGTGAGCACCCATGGACTCCACCTCCTTCTCCAGGGCGGACTGGGGGTAATTCTTGGTACCCTAGAAAGGCAAGACATTGATACAGAAATTACAGAACGGAAGGAATGACATGGATATAGAAGGAAAATGCAGTGTTAAAGCGCCTTTTATTTATGTTTTAAATGTACCAGTGATGTTGTTAGGTTTTCAATATAGTGGGTCCTGGGACCCATGCATGGTCATTTGCATTTGTTTGCATTTTGTTTTTATTTAAAAATAAAAAATAAAGTAGTTTAACTTGTGTGTGATGTTATCCTATATTCATATATGATGAAATGTATCTGAAATTAAGATCTGAAAACTTTATTATCATGACAAACAAAATACTAATAAAATAAACGACGTCCTCAGAATGGGCCTTTGAGGCGGTGACTACACAGGACAGTAAGAATGATCAGTTCTGTGCAACAGTAAGGCAATGTGTTACCTTATTTGACAAATCTATGCAGTTTCCTGTCATTTCTGACCATTAGATTTAACAAAAATGTAAACATATTCTGCATCCCATGACTGGATAGTAAGTTTAATGCATCCCTACAGATTTTAAGACACAGGACGAGTCACCAAGGAACAAGTTGTGACTAGGACATATCTAGACTAGGACAGCTGTTTGTAAGTATGTTAAGATATCTACCTTAAAAGCCATGTGCTCCAGAAAGAAACCGGCTCCATTGTTCCTCTCACTCTCATAGCGACTGCCAGCACTGATCCACAGTCCAACCTGAAACAGAGTGGAAGGCGTTATGAGTTAACACATGCATTCAATATTAACTGTACATCCATGATCCATCACATGAAACTGACCCACACCAACACCTACAGACATGATAGCAAAGCATTTTCAATGCTCTCCATAGCCTTACCTCTTATTTGAGGTAGGGCTGACACGATCATGGAATTTTAATTGATGATTAATTACCACACAAATAGTTGTGAGTAACGATTTAATTGTGTTTTTGGCATTGCACATTGGAAGATATAAATAAAAATTTTAGGCAAGAAATAACTTGCATGTTTAATTATTATTTTTTAAATAGATAAGATCTACAAGCACTTTTTATGTAAATGTTTGAATATTTTTCAACAGAGACGCACTTTGAGATGCGAAAGAATTCATCTCAAATAATTGCTATCAGCTGATTATGAAATAATTGTGACAGGCCTAATTTGGAGGTCTACAGTATGTTTTAATGGTTTTGGCATATATAAGCTGTAGTTCTTACCGTGCAGGTGCCATGTCCGGTCTCCTCGGAGGCGATCCTCAAGCCATTGTCCAGGGCAGTGAGGCGGGTTTCTGGAGCTCCTACCAGGCTCTGGGCATAGCTAACTGATCCTTGTCCGCGCCTCAAAGACAGGAGGATGGGCTGAAGTCAGAAATACACAGGCCAAAGGTTAATACACACGATACCTCCCTCGGTCCATTTGGGTCAGTGAAGTGAGGTTCAAATTGTTAATAATTGCGCCGCAATTATGGTGAACAAGTGGCCTTGCACGACACATAGTCACTGATGCGAGCGTCATTTGACGCTTTCTATGTGTCAGGGCCTTTGGGTTAATAATGAGGGTTTCTTAATCTCTAATCTACACCAGCAACTTCAAAACATGATACCTTTGCCTGGTGTGATGTCCATAGGAAGAGTGGATGACCACAGGCCACCATTATCAAAGCAGCTACATGGAAAATGAATACATAGGCCTCTGAGCAGCTTTAATTACGTAATGTAATTTGTTAAAAAATACATCCCCAGCTACTTCTACGTTTAACAGACATCATAACTTCCGCACTCCATAATCAATAAAGCAAAAACTGCCTTTTTTCTCTCTAATGAATACAGTGGTTCTCAAAGTGGGGTCAGGGGACCCCAAGCGGTCCTTGGGGTGTTCCAGGGGGTCCCCAGCTAAATTAGGGGCAGTTTAACCATTTAAGGCCTATTTCAGAAATAGTGAAAATAGCATAGTTACAAGCTCACAGTCACAATGTGTGATAGGACACAAAATAGGGACGGCAGGCTGAAAGTGATTACTTTCACTATTATATCTCCAGCTAAAAGGTAATCCAATGAGAGAATATAGTATACTGTAAGAAAGACTATATTCAGATCATAGGTTTCGCTCTCCTCACCTACAGTACAGACAGTTGTAGAATGATGTACTTGACAAACAATACGAGTGAACAAAAATCTTTTTCAGTTCTGTTTTGATGGTCCAAGGCAGGCAGGCAACTTGTTATTTTCAAATGGGGGTCCGTGGCTCAGTGTGTATTAGCCCTGAAACATGACTGTCATACCATGACAGTCATGGTGCTGAGTCCCCCTGGTCTAAAGTTGTGTTCGATTTTTTCACATTGCCATCTCTCACATAAACATAAACGTTCAGATTTCAAATATAAAGTGCTTACCACCGAGCCACGGATGTTACAAGGCGATGCGGACCGCGATGAGTACCCGTATCTCCCGTATTGTTCAATAAAAAGCATTTTAATCCCATCGCCGGCCATTTTCTTTTTTTGTTTATTTTTGTTTTGTAATGTATCAGAGTGCAATACACCTCCCAACCATTAGTGTCGCATGGTTGAAAGTATCGGAGACAATTTGGAGAAAATGGCCGGCGATGGGATTAAAATGCTTTTTATTGAACAATACGGGAGATACGGGTACTCATCACGGTCCGCATCGCCTTGTAACATCCGTGGCTCGGTGGTAAGCACTTTATATTTGAAATCTGAACGTTTATGTTTATGTGAGAGATGGCAATGTGAAAAAATCGAACACAACTTTAGACCAGGGGGACTCGGCACCATGACGCTTGTATACAAGCGTCATGTGAACCATGGCTAAGTGTGTATCAACTTTACAAGAAAATGTTTGAGAATCACAGATCATTTCAGACCTCCCATAGTTTAACAAGTCCTCCCATTTGCCAGAAAAGTAGTCGCACCTTGAAATGACATTTCACACGTCCACACTATCATTTCATAAGGCTGTGTATTTAAATGAGAAAGTCACGTTATGATTAACGAGTGCTGTAGAAATCTCGAAACTTGAACTACAGTTTCTGTTACTCTCGACATCTGTTAGACACAAGAAGTCACCTAGATGGAGTTGGCTAGATAGCGTTAGCTAAGGTGTGAGAGAGTGGGAGGGCAGATGAGGACAACTGACAAAGGTTGGCGTTAACAAACATGATAATGAGATGACCCCGATTAAAGCAATGGCCTGCTGGTCTGCATATCGCACACAAAAAGGGTATTCTACATGTCAAGTGACTCAGACAAGAGCAAAACCCCTTCCTTCACAGTTGACCTTGTGTTGGCTACCGGCTAACAAGCTGATGCTAACAACCCGGCTCGCAAAGCACTGGTGTGATGCTAGACGGCTAGGCTAGCAGCTAAAGACTTTAGCAAAGCGGTTCCGTCTACTTCGATAAACCTTTTTATAGAGCGTTTTCCTGAACCAAACACCGACCAAAATCATGTAACAAAAGGCACGCGTTGTTATTTTCTTAACTTACGTGGCGGCTTTTGTTGAGGGTTCGACCCAGAGTGCTACCGACTCGGCACACGGACGTCGCCATTTCTACTGTCTGGCTGGAAGAGCGGTCCTGTCAGAGTCACGTGGTCCTGGCTGAGCAGCAGTAGAGCTGGATCTGTGACGCGTTGATGACTCGTTGATGACGCAGCAGGGTTTATAAAAGAGATCTGATTTGTGTTTTTTTGCTGTGGAATCCACAGCAAAGAATACTTTTACTTAAGTAAAAAAAATTGAGAACCTCTTCTATCCACAGTGTGGATGGACAGTGTTGGAAGAAGAAAAACAACTCATTTTTAAACAAAGATGATATTGGTTGTACATTCTTACACCTATGCTATCAATTCACATGGTTCGTTTTTTGTAATGCTTTTAAAAATTATAAAAAAAACTATGTTTGAAGTTGTGAATCTTTGTCTAACCTGGTTAAATTTAGTTTGAAGTTCAATGGGCTTATATAAAAATGTATATCAAATATTTAATATCAAATCGAGCAAACGTTCTGGGCACACAAAAGCCTAGACGTTTAAATGATCTCAGAAGTGTTTTTACAGTGAAATACCCCTTTAAACCCTATAGGGGTCCCCCATGACAGCGGGCTATACTAGGTCCGCTCCTTTTTTCCCTCTATGCCAAATCTCTTCTGCAAAAATAGCCGATCCTCAAGCTTACAATTATTGATTAAATGGAAATGATCAACTCGCTCAGTATGGCTATTGACAGAACACAAAACAAGTTACATGTGAAAAACCACCTTTATTTCTAGGTAGACCAACAGCTGATAGCAAATAGAAATCTTGACTGAAGGATTGTGGTCTCGACAATCCTCTTTCTCCATCAAGAGTGCTTGTTAATTACACTACCCAGGTGGCAGGTGGGTCTTAATTTGTCTCTGATGGAAGCTCTGATGCCGCGGGAGGTTTCTGAAACTGTTCATAGGGTGTGAGACTCTCGCTGTGGAGATCCTGGCAGATTCCTTGTCTGGATCATGAAACGGGTCTATCAACGCCAAAGGTAAAAAGGGACCTTGTTGCCTTCCAGGGGCGAGATGGCAAACTTTCCCTGACCGAGGTTTCAATACTTGAGGCCTCCTCCAGCAATCCAGTGACCGTGTCTGGGCACTGATGGGCAGGTGGATGGAGTTGATCCTGCCCATGGGCATCAGCTGAAGCTTTAAAATCTCGAAAGACCTTGTTTTTTCTATCCAAGACTCCTTGACCTTGGAAGGGCCCCAGCGTCTCAGTGCAGGAAGTACAGGCCAATGCTCAGATGGTTGGGAAGGTTTTCGAGGAGGAGCAGGATGTGGGTATTTGATTTGGGAGCCCTCAACATTTAGGTTGATTCCGACATAATGTGGCACTTCCACTGCTGCCTGGATAACAAAGAAATGAAATAATAATTAATGGCAAGAAACATACAGTATAAACTCTATATTGCCACGGATATATAATAATAATTATACTGTAGGCCTACAATGTTACAAAATGAACTAAAGATTTTACAATTTATGCATTTAGCAGATGCTCTTCTATGTGCAAGGTAGTAAAAGTAAGTGCCATGAACCTTTGTCATCCAACAACAGGGTAAGGAATTAGAATACCAAGAAAACAAGTATGTGTTACAAAGTAACTAGTATAGAAAATAGACCATCAATCTAGCATCTATCTAAATAACATATTTAGCATCTGCCAACAAGAAAACAAAATAATTAGCATCTATCTATATACCGTCACAAACATCTATAGTAAACAAGCAGGGAGCGCATTTACAAAGATAATTAAGCGTTGGTAGAGGAGGTGGAGTCTGAAGAGAGGGATTTTCAGATGGTGAGTTAAGGCTACAACACACTGCAAGATATTTCCCCCGATTATGCTGTCGCCTACCTTTTTTGGCGATCGCCGACCCGATCTGACGCAAGATCGGTCTTCGCTCACCGAGGTTTTGTTTGCTGTGCGTGAAACCTACTGCGAAAAGATCCGACCGCGATTCTAGCACTTGCCGATGCCTCCCCGAGCATTTCTAGATATCTAGGTTTGATGTTTGGCTCTGTCACCGACTGGATCATACAGTATGAAAGGGGAAGAGATCTGTGCGTTGGGACCTGCAGGTAGCGATGGGCTCTACTCTCGGCGATGAGTCCTGTGAAATATCTTGCAATGTGTGATCCTTTGTCGGCGATCAATCGTATAGTATGAAAACAACAACGATATTATGACAGCCGATTTCAATTAGAGTCCTAACTCCTGACCAATGGAGGGAGGTCATTCCACAGCTTGTGAGCCATGGAGGATGATGAGTCTAGGCCACTGGCACATTGGCCTGGTTGTCATCAGGGAAGGAGGGATAGACAACCTGTTACAACCTTTACTGATCATAGGAACAGTCCAGCTCCTTCTTACCTGCTTGTATATGAGCTGAAACTCGCCGGTATTTGCTGTCCTGTCTTGTCTGCGGTCCAAAACAACCCTCAGTGTGTCCTCCTGCACAGCAGCACACAGACGAGCTGTCACAGTGGTGGAGGGGGCCATGGTGGGACTGGCGTTTATCTCTATCAGCCACGGGCACATGTCATGACCTAAAATATCAGAAGGAAAAAAACAGATCCTGTAATACATTTCATTTATAAGAAAAAAACAACAACAATTTAACGTTTTGAGAGAGAATTGGTTCTTGGAATTGGAAACTGGCTTCACTCTGCCTATAAACTTAGCATTCATGTGCTGACAGCTGAATCCGCCATCCCATTCTACCTAAAATGAAGTCAGCGCCATAGAGTTCAAAGGTGTTTTTGCGTGACTCCACCAGGTCTTGTGCAGTCTGCAGAGCATGGATTACAGCCATCTTCATTCCTGGGACCACTATGGCCCCCCACTGATCTGCTCTGCCCTGGCTGGACAGAAAGGTCCTGAACTGGTCACAGGACCACATATTGTCAGCGGGCACATCTGGATGGCGTAGTTGGGAGGGCTGCAGGAGCTTCTGAATTGAGTTATTACACAGGTGGACAGAGCTGGTGGAATGAGGGTGAGCAGACAAAAGAGGTACAGACCAGATAGTCAAAGAGAAGAAGAACAGAGAGAAGGACAGAGAGAAGGACAAGAAGCAGAGGTATGATTGGAGAAATGAATGAGGGATTATACAATATAATAAGATACTTTCATCACTTCATTTTTCTTTTTCTTTTGGCAGGAATTCATAAAATGCCAAATGAGGATATTGGGGTAAATTGGTCCTGTATATCCATGGGGTCATTCCTTACAGCTCATTGGATTTGTTCACACAGCATTGTAAAACAGGCATGGGTGGTTCCTGTTGTGCATAGGGTTACTGTAAATGGCATTTAACTGAGGTACTTTTGACCAAGCATCTGTTTTGAATGTCCATCCCTTTATTGACTAGGCCACTGGACCACTGGGCCACTCAATATGATGTTTCCATAACAACTACATTTTGGATTTATGATGTATAGCACCTTACGGTATATGCAGGCTGTGGAGTATCGCTGGGAGATCGCCTGTTAGGTAAGCACCACACCTCAGAGAGGGAGCGGGACAGAGACAGAGAGAGGCTTCACAGACACAGCAGCAGGCTGGGCTGCGTCATAGAGGGGCGTTACCTACCAATTGCCCTCATGAATCAGCCCCATCTGAGCGCACCTGTGTGATCGCCTAGGTGTGGCACCAAACTACAAAACAGTCGCTCTGTCTCAGTCTCAGCCTGGCTCTCTTGGTGAACAGACGGGTGCTCAGGCGGTAAGCGATTCTCCACTGTTTTCCCTCACAACTGTATGTGTTAGTGAAATGTAAAACTAAAGGACGTTCTCTGTTATCTTCATAGGCAACCTGCAGGAGGAATGACAACGGATGTTATGATGAATGACAACAGAGGTTATGATGAATGACCATGGAAATTAAGATACATGACAACAGAGGTTATGAAGAATGACCACAGATGTTATGATGTGATGCCCCGGACTCGGGAAGGAATTTATGTTGAACGTTACTATTATTTACCAAATATAAACAATGCTCTATGAGCCTGGCTGTTTCCTCCAATAAACGCCCTTGATTGGGTTTGTACCCTGACTTTTGCGTCTTGGCTTGTATCAGTTCCCCACATATGGTGGAGAATACGGGTAAAACTGATCCACGCCAATACGCACAATGATGGAGCAGGCCAATGCCTTAACGGCCCTGCTAAGAAGCCAAACTGACCTACAAACAGCGGTACAAAAGTTAATTGATAGAATCAGCCGAGATGTAGCCAGCACTCGCGCACCACGGGAGGTGCTCACCAAACTATCCCCAGAAGATGACATCGAGGCGTACCTGGAAGTGTTCGAGCGCACCGCGGCCCGAGAGAAGTGGCTGGTAGCAGACTGGGCCTCCCTCTTGGCCCCGTTCCTCACCGGCGAGGCCCAGCGTGTCTGTCGAGACCTGACCCTCGCCGATGCCCGGGACTATCGGAAATTGAAGGAAGCTATCTTGGCCACCCAGGGCTACAGCCTACCGGCTCGTGCGCAGCGCTACCACAGCTGGGCCTACAACTCGGCCCAACCACCCCGGCCCCAGGTGGCGGCGCTCCTGCGCGCCGCGCACGGCTGGCTGACGACCGGTGGAGAGCCCCCTGTAATCGATCGACTGGTGATAGACAGATGTATCCGTTCCCTGCCGCCTGACGCCCGAAGATACGCCTCACAAGTGAGCCCGAACTCACTGGAGGCGCTCGTGGCCTTGTTAGAGAACCACCAAGTGAGCGTGGACATGATGAGGACCACCCGTACCGAAGCAGCCAAAACCCCCGGTGACGAGAAGCCCGGCCGTGACCGAAGGAGGTCGACGGCCCCGAACCCGTCCACCGCCCGGACTGAAGCCGCCGTCGCCGAAGGGCCCACTCGGGGCCCACACCAACGGCGCTGCTACGTCTGTGGCCAGGCGGACCACATATCCTGGACGTGCCCAGAGAGAGAGAGAGATGTTTCCATGGGGACCGCAGCCAGCTCGGACGGCACCCGGCCCCGCCTCCACATCGGTACCAGCCAGCGACGCCAGACGCGCCTGCCGGTGAAGATTGGCCGCACCGACACCCACGCCTTGCTTGACTCCGGCAGCGCCGTGACGCTCGTGCGGTCCGACCTGGCGGGGAAGCTCAGCACGACCACAGTCCCCGTGACCTGCGTGCACGGCGACGTGCGCCACTATCCCGTAACCAGGATCCACATCCAGACGCCGAGGGGAGACGCTGTGGTGCCAGCCGGTGTGGTGCCGAACCTGCCCGTACCGCTCCTGATAGGCGCGGACAGCGTCCTGTTCGCGCGCTACTGGGACCCCGGTTTGCTACGTGGGACCCCCCGCCGCCGCCGCCGCCGCGCTCGGGGCCTTCGGGACCGCTGCACGCCTGCCCGGCGTTCCGTGCCACCTCGCCGGGAGGCGTGAGTGACAGTTCCCCGGGGGGAGACAAAAGGAGTGAGAGAGACGAACGGAGTGAAAGAGACGAGAGAGAAAAGACAGCCGAAAGCGGGGACGGAGACCAGAGACACGAGGCGGAGGAAAACCCGGCCCCGACAGACCGGGGAGTCGAGGACCCCCCTGAAGCCGCGGACCCCTTCGCCGAGTTCCCTGGCGCCGAAGTACTCGAACCACCCCGGGTCGGGGAGTTCGCCACGGCGCAATGGAGCGATCCGAATCTGGACATGGCGCGCAAGAATGTAGCCGCCATCAATGGAAAGAAATGTGACGGGGTGAGTGCACTGAACCCCCCATTCTTTCTAGTAAAAAAAGACCTATTGTATCGAGGGGTGTTAGACAAGGGGGGGGACCTAATTGAACAGTTACTGGTTTCCGAAGTCATATGTTTCACGGGTGTTGTACTTAGGCCACACGCACCAGTTAGGCGCACACCTTGGAGTGCAGAAGACATACGAGCGCATTTTGGCCCGCTTCTACTGGCCCGGTGTCAAGCGGGCAGTAGAAGACTTTTGCAAGGGCTGCCCTGAGTGTCAGAAAACCGCTCCACGGCCAACGTTCCATAACCCACTAGTGCCACTGCCGATAATAAATGTGCCGTTCTCACGTCTGGCCATGGACATTGTGGGCCCTCTGCCAAAGTCCACCCGGGGCCACCGTTACATACTGGTCATATTGGACTATGCGACTAGATATCCCGAGGCCATTCCACTCCGGGCGGCCTCGGCCAAAGCGGTGGCCCATGAGTTACTCATGCTGTTTAGCCGGGTGGGAATAGCGGAGGAAGTACTGACCGATCAAGGCACCTGTTTCATGTCACGAGTTATGTCACAATTGTACAAATGGTTGAAAGTGAAACGCATACGGACCTCAGTCTATCACCCCCAGACAGATGGGTTAGTCGAGAGGTTTAACCAGACGTTAAAAAAAATGTTGAAAAAACTAACTGATGTGGACGGAAAAGACTGGGACCAGTTGATTCCGTATGTGCTGTTTGCCATTAGGGAAGTGCCACAAGCGTCCACGGGGTTCTCGCCATTTGAATTGGTGTATGGCAGGAGACCCCGTGGGCTGCTAGACATCGCCAAGGAAGCCTGGGAGTGCCAGCCTTCCCCCCACCGCAGCGTCGTGGAGCATATCGAGCGCCTCCAGGCCCGGGCAAAGACGATATGGCCCCTGGTGCGAGAGCATATGGAGAAAGCGCAACGAGACCAGGCCCGCACCTACAATCGCGGCGCCACACTTCGCGAGTTCCAGGTGGGGGAGAAGGTCCTGGTACTGGTGCCCAGCAGCGAGTGCAAGTTCCTGGCAAAGTGGCAGGGGCCATACGAAGTCGTGGAGAAGATGGGGCCCGTGGACTATCGTGTGAGCCAGCCCGGCAGACGGAAAGGCCACCAGATATACCACGTGAACATTCTGAAGAAATGGAACTCAGCCCCTCCACTACCGCTGCCGGCGCTGATGGCCACTAGCTCCCCACAGACGCTGCCCCCGGTGCCTATCGGAGACGATCTGGCCCCCGCCCAGACGCAAGAGGTCAAGGACCTGTTGGGGCGGAACCGGGACATATTCTCCGAGCTCCCCGGGCGAACCACGCTCACCCGTCATGACATACGCACGGACCCGGGCAAGGTGGTGCGCCAGCGGCCGTATAGGATCCCCGAAGCCAGACACGTCGCCATAAAAGAGGAGGTTGCGAAGATGTTGGAGTTGGGAGTCATCGAGGAGTCCTACAGTCCCTGGTCCAGTCCGATAGTGATCGTGCCCAAACCAGACGGGACGCTGCGCTTCTGCAACGACTTTCGGAAGCTTAACGACATCTCCGCCTTCGACGCGTACCCGATGCCACGAGCGCCTGGGCCCGGCTCGGTTCGTCAGCACCCTGGACCTGACCAAAGGCTACTGGCAGGTACCGCTGACGGACCGAGCCAAGGCGAAGACGGCCTTCTCCACGCCGGACGGGCTGTTCCAGTATACGGTGCTGCCCTTTGGAGTGCATGGCGCGCCCGCCACCTTCCAGCGGCTGATGGATCGGGTGCTCCGGCCTCACCGTGAATACGCAGCAGCCTACCTCGATGATATAGTTATCCACAGCCCCAGTTGGAGTCTCCATCTGCAGCACCTCCACGCCATCTTGGACGCGCTCAGACGGGCCGGACTGACGGCGAACGCAAAGAAATGTCGTATCGGTCTGACGGAGACCGACTATCTCGGCTACACCATTGGACGAGGATGTGTGAGGCCCCAGACGCGCAAAGTGGAGAGGATCCGAGAGTGGCCTCGTCCCGTCACAAAAAAACAAGTAAAATCTTTTCTAGGACTCATGGCATATTATCAGAAATTTGTAAAAAAATATTCTACTATTGCAGCCCCTCTCTATGATCTGACGTGCCAGAAGCGGACTAACCACGTCCTCTGGACGGCCGAGGCGGAGGCCGCGTTCCAGAGGTTGAAGTGTGCGCTCTGCGAGGAGCCGGTGTTAAAAGCCCCCGACTTCAGCCTGCCCTTCGTCCTCCACACGGACGCGTCGGGCACCGGGTTGGGGGCCGTCCTCGCACAGGTATTTGAGGGCGAGGAACACCCAATTACCTACGTGAGCAGGAAATTGTTAGATCATGAGAAAAACTATGCGACTGTAGAAAAAGAATGTCTAGCGGTGAAGTGGGCCATACACCACCTCCGCTATTATCTGTGGGGCCGTACGTTTACTCTCATCACAGATCACGCGCCTTTGAAGTGGATGGCCACCAACAAGGACCGGAACGCCAGAGTGACGCGCTGGTTCCTAGAGCTGCAGGACTACCACTTTAAAGTAGAGCACCGACCCGGGAAGGACATCCCACACGCAGACGCCCTGTCCCGCATGTATGAGGTGGCAGAGATGGAAGCCCCCGGACCAAGCGGTGGGCTTAGGGGGGGGATATGTGGAGTATCGCTGGGAGATCGCCTGTTAGGTAAGCACCACACCTCAGAGAGGGAGCGGGACAGAGACAGAGAGAGGCTTCACAGACACAGCAGCAGGCTGGGCTGCGTCATAGAGGGGCGTTACCTACCAATTGCCCTCATGAATCAGCCCCATCTGAGCGCACCTGTGTGATCGCCTAGGTGTGGCACCAAACTACAAAACAGTCGCTCTGTCTCAGTCTCAGCCTGGCTCTCTTGGTGAACAGACGGGTGCTCAGGCGGTAAGCGATTCTCCACTGTTTTCCCTCACAACTGTATGTGTTAGTGAAATGTAAAACTAAAGGACGTTCTCTGTTATCTTCATAGGCAACCTGCAGGAGGAATGACAACGGATGTTATGATGAATGACAACAGAGGTTATGATGAATGACCATGGAAATTAAGATACATGACAACAGAGGTTATGAAGAATGACCACAGATGTTATGATGTGATGCCCCGGACTCGGGAAGGAATTTATGTTGAAAGTTACTATTATTTACCAAATATAAACAATGCTCTATGAGCCTGGCTGTTTCCTCCAATAAACGCCCTTGATTGGGTTTGTACCCTGACTTTTGCGTCTTGGCTTGTATCAGTTCCCCACAAGGCGTAGACTCTAAAGGTTGCCCACCTGCCCCTGGCAGATAAATAAAACTTTCGGGCAGGTGGAGTTTGCTTTCGGGTTGCCCGACCGGGCAAGTGCGCATTTGAGGAGGGCCGCAATCATAGCTATGTAAGTTTTGGCATAAACATTTAGGTATGATTTTTTTTATCGCACTGCAAGTGTTAAATTGACCACTAATTCAAATTTTACCTATCATTTTATAATGGAACATGACCTGTACTTGCCCGTCGGGCAAGTGCCTCTGAGACCTGGGTGTCAACCCCTGTATATGCCTCACCACTGACCACTGACACACATTCACACACACTAAGAGCAGAGGCAGCCATGCAGCCTGCTCATTTGGAGCAGTTAATGGTTCAGTCTTGCTCAATAACACTTCAACATGATGCTAGAAGGAGCTGGGTTCTACCAGGTAACCTTCCCATTACTAGGCGACCACTCTACCTCCTGAGCCGCTGTCACCCTGTATTTATTACCTTATTGTTGCTGTCTCACCTGTCTAGTGTATCTAGAGAGTAAAGCTGCGTGGAGAAGCGGAGGTAGCACTTCTTATAGAGCCAGATGGTCAGTGGGTTCCAGTCTGTGACCAGGAACCATTGGCGCACATCGAACTTGGTATCATGGACCAGCAGGGGGCGCTCTAGGTACTTCTGCACCACCCATTTGCTGTCCTTGATCAGGGTTGGGTCACCCTCCACCACCTGGAGGATCTCATCCAAACGTTTGGCGCACACAATGCCTAGAGAGCAAGGAAAACTCAGCTCAGTCAGGCTCAGTTTGGATGGTTGCTTTATTTATCTATTTATACTGTTCTTCCATCCTTTGTACCTCTGCCCCTGGACTTGGCTCCAGGTTTGATGATCCAGACATTGTGGATGCCATCGGTGTCCAGCTGTGGGCTGACCTCCCGCAGCCTGGACAGCATTGCCTGGCAGCGGTTCAAAAAGTGAACACTGTCTTCAATCTCCACCCCATCACTAGAATGGTATCAGAGAAAGAAAGAAAGAAAGGAAGGAAAAAGAGAGAAAGAAATGGCATGACACTGAGGAGCACACACACACACACACACACACACACACACACACACACACACACACACACACACACACACACACAGTACTTACTGAACGGCAAGGTAGTAGTTTTTGATCAACTCAGTCCACTGCTCCTGTGTAAGTGCTTGTGATGCTTCCAGGCTCATGTCTATGTCATTGTGTTCCAGACTGTCTAGGAAGTCCCGGCAAACCTTCAGTGCACTCTCAATCATTTTGGAGGGAACCAAAGGTGTGTCTCCGTCTCGCCGTTGTTTCTTCTTATCTAGGAACAAAATGTCAAATCCATGGAGATATATTGAGACAATTGCTCTCAGTGAGTTAAGACTTGAAACAGAGATTCTTACTCTGATTTGACTGATCCTTGCCACCACTTCCCTGATGACTTTGCGATCTCTCCACAACGCACTGCAAAAGACTGGTGCAGGCTGTCCTTCTGTAATCCTCTACAAAGTGACAATTATACAGTTACAATTTAGGCATTTAACAAGCGCTCTTAGCCAGAGCAACTTACAAGTGCAAGATCAGAGTAAATGATCAGACTATTATGCTCCTACAAGGACCTGGGTTTGAACATCCTCTATCTCTGCCCTTAGTCTCTCTAAACTGAAACACACACCTATCTGAAATAAAGCATAAAAAGGAAAACTACATGAGGAAGTATGATAGATGATGACGTTCTCACCAATGAAAGCATGTTTATCATCCTCCGCTCCAAGTCTGTAGCAACGTGGGAAAAAGGTTTCTGGGTCAGCTGAGTCAAACCAGCACAGGTTCCTTAGGTTCACACACAACCCCACCTGGGAAGAAAAGAGAGGGCAACGGATCAAGGAAGAAGGAAAATCAAACTTCATATAAATGCTCCTGAATGGTACGAAGGCTATCCACATCATGATCTCTTGTTCTACAACTCTCCGTTCCTGAGATATGAGTGTTTATTTACTATAAACTATAACCTTGATTGTGACATTGACCAGCTCTATATTTATTTTTATTTTTTTGTCAGATATTACAATAAAAAAAAATACATTTAGCCATTCTTCTAAACAAGTATCTTCGCTGCACCCACAACCATCCCCCTAACCCCACTCCATAAATTACCTTGATCTTTTGACCCAAAAAGGAATCATCTTTACAGGGCAGCCTACTACTCCCATTAGCCTTGGATAAAGATGTATTTTATCAAGTCTGACTTTTACTTTCGTATCTATGATAGTCTTGGTCAATATCCCCCTAATAGTCACTGGAAATCCATGCGTAAAGGCCGTACTTCTCCGTACAGGTAGAAAGAAATCATATTAAGTACCGAACCTGTAGCCACGGATGTTAACTCGGCATTCGGCAGTGTACACTGTATTAGTCTGTATTTTTCAATAGATATGTGTTTTAATCCTGTCTGTGTCGGATTCTGTCGGAAGTTCCCTGTATTCCTCAATGGGTGGTATTTTGTTCAAAAAGAGAGAGACAGATACACACACAGGAGCAATTACAACCCCCTGCCTGCAGGGATGATGTCCTACTTGTAATGATACCTTAGTGGTGAAGCTGCCTGCTTTAGCAAAGTGGTTTGTAATTTGCTCCTTGTGTAACATGCGGTTGTCGATGGCATCTCTGCGATTTGTCCAATAGAAATGCACTGTTTCATTTCGCACCATGCGAGACTGGGGAAAGACAAGAGGGGCAGAAAAGCTAATTATCCTGATGGACTAAATTAGATCCACCAAAAGAACAGCAAAGAACACATGCCTGGATATTCAGAAATGTTACCATTATGTCATACATTCCACCGGAATCATCCTCTTTCTCTACATCTTCCAAATTGTCTGTGGAGAGTGAGGAACAGAAAGGTTAGACAGATGGGTAAAATATCCACATTGATTAAAATGGAAAATCTAAGTGTTAACTCAACCAGCTCACAGTCATCATCATCACTGGCGTTAGTGGTGCTTCCTTCACTATACTCATTTCCATGGCGACGGTATGTATGCTGGCTGGGGCGTAGCATGCGACGCTCGACCCAGCCTCTGGCCCGTAACGCTGCCCTGACAACAGGGTAGGGGCCCTGGATGGAGAATATCATATGCATCTTGGGAGAGAGGGAGAGAAAGCAAACGATGGGGGTTTAAAACATGACGTTTTCAATACTTTGATATGGATGAAGGCTTTAATCCAGAGTATATGACTATTAGTCCATGAGCCAGAGCCCCAAAATTGAGCAATGATTATCGAAAGAGTGGGCAAAACCAAACCTATATTAAATTGTTCATTGGGTCAATACGAGTAAATAAATATATGATAACCTTTCCACAGGAGCAGCTTTTTCATGGTTATCACACATTTTGTTATTTTCCCCATACGTACATGACAGGTGAAAAAATGACAAAATTTTAAAAAGAGTTATCATAATGAAACTTCCTGAGTTGGTTACTTACATGAAGACTGATTTATCGTATTACAAGTTTTCTGAAATTGTATATTTAAATATGCAAATTAGGCATTAGGAAAATATGCCCAAATGTGCATAACTTTCCAGAATCAACATTGGAACATTGGAAAAAGCCAGAGTCAACATTCTTATTTCATTTTGTTAAGATGTTGGAGTCAAAGGTTTTTAACGAGGGAATATTCAATATCTGGCTCAATTTTGGGGCTCTGGCTCATGGACTAAATGCCTAATTTGCATATTTAAATACACAATTTCAGAAAACTTGTAATACGATAAATCATTGTCTTCATGTAAGTAATCAACTCAGGAAGTTTCATTATGATAACTCTTTTTTAAATTTTGTCATTTTTTCACCTGTCATGTACGTATGGGGAAAATAACAAAATGTGTGATAACCATGAAAAAGCTGCTCCTGTGGTAAGGTTATCATATATTTATTTACTCGTATTGACCCTATGAACAATTTAATATAGGTTTGGTTTTGCCCACTCTTTCGATAATGAAATCTTGTCTGGCTCATGGACTATATAGTATTATTGGTTTCAGAATAAAAAAATATGGGTACATTCACATGCCCTGAACCCTAACTGCTCCAGATGACCAGGTTGGTGCCCTGCATGGCAGCCACCACCATCGGTGCACTTTTGCAGATCATTTACCTTCGCTGCTTTGTCGACCAGGGCCTTGGCTGTTCTCAGCCTCTCTGGGTTAAGAAATGGACGGCCGAAAAGGCTGTGACATGTTTTGCTCTCAGGAGGTGTAGCTGCCGCTGCCGCTGTCACAGTCACACAAATACAAAAATGAAAATTAGGTGATTCAATGAAATTATACTACTATCGATAGCAAACTACAATAGAAATGTGAGTGATAAATCTAAATTGTAGATTTGTAGAATGGGAAATTACTACCATAGAACTACTATAGTAGGCTAATATAGAGCTGTGTTTCTCAAACTTTTTCATGTCAAGGAAAATGTATATGTATTTGGCCTCAGATCCCCATCTGAAAATATTTTGTGCCAGGGACCCCCATAGGGACCCCCATAAAAGATTTGTTAAAAATTTGAGAAATTAGAAATAAAGGATTTGTGTTGTTAAAATATTTGTTAAATGTCACAACACGTTGCGACACATTGGGAGCTTGTAGATCGGCTGTATATAGGATTAAAGTAGTGAAACTAATTTTGATGCTACATAAAAAATTTGGTGGGGGCCCCCTGGAACCCCCTCAAGGACCCCTGAGGGTCCCCGGACCGCACTTTGAGAACCACTGATGAAGAGAAACTATAGCTATTAGCTATCATGGAACTATAAGTAATATCAAGAAACAGTTATTAGCTATAGCTCCTATATAACTATACAGAAACTATAGCTATTAGTACTACAGAACTATACTTAACTGCCGAGTAGCTATTAGCTACTACAGAACTACAGCCTAATATAGAGAGAAGTGATAACTATTAGGTACTATACAACAGTAAGATAGAGAAGTGAGAGCTATTATAGCTACTTGATAGTAAGCTTTTCTCTCTGTTGACACTCTGGGGGGCTTGGTTGTGTCGCTGACCCATAACTACATTGTGCTCATCCTTAGAGGGGTTTCCCATCTCTCCAGCAGAGGCAAATTCTAGAAACATAGAAAAGATCAGATGAGTACAACAATTCATCATCACGTCACCACAGCCAAAATTAGAAAAGTGCTTGCAGATCCCCGCCAGGGCGGGTTGCCAACCCAGGGCTGTGTTGCGAGTGCGACCTGTTATAGCACCACCATGAGGCCGATATGAAAGATTTAGGGTGACAGTTTTTCCTGGGCCTGCCCTTGTAGAAAAGTGTGCGCAAATGTTCACAGCAATTGGATGCTGCGTTCATGACCAATACCTCTCCAATTCAATGATGCTTTCTAATGGAGACTGTGGTGTGGGGGGTTGGCTGATTTAAGCAGTCATGGCCTGAGTCAAACTACTCTTGAATCGAATTTTGCACCTATTGTAGATAGATCTAAATTAGATCTATCGATTAGATCATCTAACCGATGCAGGATGCACTGTTTAAATCAGTCACCACCCACACCACAGCATAGACAAATGCACCAAAGTCACCATTTTAGATCGATGCACAACAGGTGCACAATTTAGAAACACAATTAGTTTGACTCGGGCTAGGTATGCTTACATCAGCCACTACACCTACACCTACAGTGCCTATCCTTTCTTTATAAGAGATTTCCTTATGGGGAAAGATGTTAAAAGCATACGCTTACTTAAATGTAATCTTCTCCTGTGCTAAAACAGGATAATTGTCTACGATAAATATAGCTACCACACAGTGTTCACAAAACTACAGAGAGTGTAACTGTAACTGAAGCTTTAGCCTTGAACTCTTCAGCTCATGGGCCAAAACAGCATGGTTATGAAACTTTAATGCATGGCCTTTGCATCAAACATTTGACCATCTGGAATTTGTAAGTGCGACCTCATGATTCATTCAGCGTTCTCGATGTATAGGACCAATTTATGAACACAAAAACTAAATAACTCTGAGGGTGCAAGTCACATATTTCTTCTGATGATAAGTGTCCCTCCAAAGAAATTGATAGCCTATGGACACACACATCACTTCAAGAAGTTCAAGTTGCTGAAATTCAGGTTTCAGTTGTGATCTTTCAGCGTAATACTTTTTCAAATATTTATGAATCAGTAACCAGATATAATAAATAAATTAAATGGGATCAAAGTGGGTCAAATTGCTGTGCAGGAGACGGCTTAAACCTGTGACGTTACTATTCCCTGGCCTGGACAGGACAGTGTTACTTAAACAGCCAACTACACCGTTTAGATGCCCTTGAGAATGAAAGAGCTACGCAGTGAGCACACATCATACCCTATCACCTCCCAGTGAAGTAAAGTAACCTACTCAAAGCAGCTCCTTACTTTATGTTTAGTAATGTCTTACATTTTTTATAGACCTATTTACAGTGGTGGGAAAAGTATTCAATTGTTTTACTTAAGTAAAAGTAGCAATACTGCAATATAGGAATACTCTGTTACAGGTAAATTATTGGCATCAAAATATAGAAATATATGTACTCATTATGCAAAATGTCCCATTTCAAGTTCTCAAAATGAATGAAAATCTTTAGAAAATAGCAAATCACCCCAATGTGTTACAAACAAGGCTTTGTGAGTTTAAAATAGCCTTAATATATAGGGCTGAAGTGTTTAATGTATTTTGTAATAATAATCAAATTCTACAAAGTAACTAGAGTTTTCAAATAATTGCAGTGGACTAAAAAGTAAAATATTTGCCTCTGAGATGTAGTGGAGTAGTAGAAGTAACGGTATTGAATATTGTAAATACTCCAGTAAAGTAAAAAATACCTCAAAATTGTACTTAAGTAGGCCTGCAGTACTTGAGTAAATGTACTTAGTTACTATCCACCACTGCCTGCTATTTATAATGTTAATCATCTGATTGAAAGTCTTCTCATGAGATAACAAAGAAAATAGAAAATGTCTCAGTCTGCCTGATTGACACTAGCCTAGCTTCTCACACACAGCACACCTTAAAGCTATCGACTTAAACATTAAACCAAACTAAACAAAAACATATTGCTTACAACTGAACTCACCCAGAAATGCACGGGGAGAACGTCAGGTTAGTGGGTGCTGCAGGGTGCTGAAGGGTGGGTGCACGTTGCATCAGACCAGACGGCGCGCCCACGGTATCACACGGTGTCACCTCACTCACCTGTTTACCGTTTCCATGACAACAACAGTGCAGGAAAAAAGAC
Source organism: Gymnoscopelus braueri (assembly GCF_963280865.1). NCBI lineage: Eukaryota > Metazoa > Chordata > Actinopteri > Myctophiformes > Myctophidae > Gymnoscopelus > Gymnoscopelus braueri. The sequence goes on from NC_137612.1 coordinate 16,645,639, forward strand.
TCAAATTTTGCACTTAAGTAAAGGTATCAATACTGCCATGTAGAAACACCCTGTTTAAGTAAAAGTCCTGTAATCAAAATCTACTTGAGTAAAAGTATAAAAGCAAAAAGCATCAAAATATAAGTAAAAGTAATAAAGTATACTCATTATGCAGTATGTGTGTCCCGTTTCACAAGTTATCATATGTATAAAAATATTTTTTTAAATAGCATAAGCTCACAACACAACACCTTGTGAGCTTGTAGATCGGCGATTTTCAAATAGCCACAGTTTAAATAGGAAATGGTTTATGTATTTGTAATACCTAATGAAAATCTACAAAGTAGCGAGTAACCAAAGTTTTCAAATAATTGTTTCAAATAAATACTCCAGTAAAGTAAAAAATACCTAAAAACTGTACTTTTTGAGAGTACAGTACTTGAGTAAATGTACTTAGATACTTTACACCACTGATGATTTTCTCTTCCATCGTGTGGAGTCTGGAGGAAGGAAAGAACATGTTTGATGTGAGAACATTTATATATTGACCACTAGATGGCAGGCAATACCTATTTAAACACAGCCCAAGTTGCCCAACTGGCGCCAAATCCAGATTAAACCAATTGCACTTGTTTTACAACCGCCTGTGTTTCCTTTCCACCATTTCAGTGTTTCCGTTGGACATGGTTGGTATAATGGAAAACGATGCCATGCCATGCACTGCCACCAAAGTGTGGAATGCCCTGACAGACAGACACCATCCCTTAAAATGTTTGGATCACTGGCATCTTTCAATCAAAACATAAACAGGCCTGGAAATCCATCTTTTTGGTGTTATTTTTATGCTATGTTCATGATTAATTGAATACATAGGACCACAATGGAAACAAGTCATCCTTTTAGCTCAAATGTATGACTGTACCTCGTGCTGTTTACATGTCTGTCTAATAACGTATTCAATCAATCAATCAATCAATGTTAACCGATTGTTATTAAAAGGTAGCACGAGGGAATCCCCTCCCTCGTGGTTACACACACAGCTGAGCTATCTGTGGAAGCAGAGTGTAAAAAGCCTGGTTTTATGCTTCGTCGTACGATGGTGTCGCGTGCTGAAAATAACCCCTCTACAAGCTCACACAACAGTCTCGGACGCAACGCCTTGTGATCTTGTAGATTGGCAATTTTTGTGCGCGACACCGCCATCCAACTGAGTATAATAAATGAAGCATTACTGTCACTGTGGAATGTCAGTCATATGGACCTAACTGACTGACAATCCACTCTGGGGCCTGAAGTCAGTGCAGCCACCCATCAGTGTTGCCAGATTCTGCGAGAGAAATAAGCAACCAAATCCATGAAAACAAGCCCAAAAGAAGCGACTGGTCTACGGCTATTTGAAAATAGTAGATCTACAAGCTCACATCGGGATCTGCTATTAAAAAAAAAAAAAAAAAAAGGTAATTTTGGAACATTTTTACAACACAAATCCCTGGCACAAAATATTTCCAGGTGGAGGGGTTTGTGGACAAATACATATTAACATGGGGGTGCTTGCCATGAAAATGTTTGGAACCACTGGTTTAAACAACATTTAAGAAACAAGTCCAAATAAGCAACTACCAATATTTACATTCAACTTTACAAGAAAAGAAGCCCAAACAAAGTCGCTTATAATAAGCGGACATGGCAACACTGCCACCCATCCAGGGATATCACCATGCAGGGACAGAAAAGAGGTGGTTAGGCTAATCAAGTCACATAGCTGGCGAAGCACACTGTTCCTAGTCTGCTCTGAGCCTGATGAGTGATGATAACACACCGAAATAGACATGATGTATTGAAATAATTCTAACTTATTTTCTGTGTGGCCTTATATGTGGATTTATACAAGTAAAACGTTCTAGCTGAAACCCCATGGCTTAACCACCACCACATGTAAATCATCCTCTGTGAAGATCTGTCTCCTGTAGGCAAATTCATAATACCACCAGCAGCCATCATTATGAAAGCTTTATTAACAGGTGGACCCATTGAATGCCCAAAGGTGAATGTGAGTCTGAACAGGTGACTGTGGCAGCAGCCCCTCAAGGCTGGGCGTATCACTTTTGTTGTATTTGTTCTCATGTAAACTGAAGGGCAGGTGGGCTTTGTGTTGATTCAGAGCTCATGTACACACTCAATGATGCTCATCCGCTGTTTGCACAGCCCCACAGTGAGCTGTTTTTAAAGGCTAGACAGAGTCCTTTGACTAGCCTAAAACCCAGGTGGTTTGCTCCTCTGAGCTGTCATGTCCGTGAGGCAATTACTTTGACCTCAGCAGTCACACATAGGCTATCTCTTCTCTAATGTGAAATTCAGCCCAGAGGTGAGCTTATTCACTCCTCCCTGTCATCATGGCCTGTAAACCTTTATGGGTGTTTGAGGAAGAGGGCTCCCTCAGCCAGCGCGTTGGGTAAATACAGTAGATCAGGGGGTCTTCAACAGGGGGTCCGGGACCCCTAGGGGGTCCTCAGAGACACTGCAGGGGGGACCGTCCAAATCTTTGTGTGATAGGGACTTTATTTTTTTTATTTTTTACATTAACCACTTGAACCCTTGCATTCTGGGGGGAACATTAGCCAAAAATAGCAGATCTACAAGCTCTACGAGCTTCAGCAAAGAGGGTTGTATTGGTGTACAGGGAAAAAAGAGCAGACCAAGTACCGAGCCTAAGGTCAAGTTTACAAAGTATTTAAGTGGTTAAATGTCTGAAAACACACATTTAATATGAATCCAATATGTAGTGGGGGTCCCTGCTTCATCTCTCTCTCAGCTAATGGGTCCTTGGCCTGAAAAACGTTTGAAGACCCCTGCAGTAGATGTTCTTTTATACTGGACATTACTAGCCCTTAACTGACACAACATTATGGCAGGAGGCACACAGTGGCAGGTGTGTTGCCAGCACTGAGAATGTCTCCTCAGGGGTTGGAACTGTGGACGAACGCGTAGTAGTGCATAGCTGCTTCATCTGGGTGGACTGTATTTGTGTTTGTGTGCACACGCCATGCATGCGCTTGTGTATAGCCTATCGACATTTGTCTATGCTACTATCTCGCCCCATATCTTTTCCAAGTGGGGGTGCATCTGTCCATTGTACCTTTGTTTGGCTGACTGTATGAACCATTTCTCTCTCTCTCTCTCTCTCTCTCTCTCTCTCTCTCTCTCTCTCTCTCTCTCTCTCTCTCTCTCTCTCTCCTCTGTCTCTCTCTCTCTTTCTCTCTGGGTTCTCCTCCTACTCCACCTCTGTCCCTGCGTTCCAGAGCCAGAGGGGGGAGAAACAGAAAGTGAGAGAGAGAGAGAGAGAGAGAGAGAGAGAGAGAGAGAAGGGGGAAAGAGAGAGGTTGAGACAGCTGCTGTGGCCGGCCGGCCGGCCCAGTGAGAGAAGCCTCTGTCCTGCTAGGCCACGCCTTGGCTCCTTTCCTTCACAGACAACCATTGTCTTCAACACTGCTTCTGCTATTGTGATGTAATGTCGTTTGTCATTCCCCAGTGGTCTGCTGTTGCTGCTGTGGTAAAAGACTGACCAACACTTTAGAGTGTGGAGTCAAAATCACAAGAGAATGTATACACACACTGGGTAAAGCATCATTGATAGAACAACTCTTTCTCAGTTCATGCTTCTGACGGTCTTATGATATGATGTAATGCTATGACACGGCAGCTTTAGTGCCAATCCAGTTTTGCTCATATCAAATATCAAGTTCAAGGTTCAAGAAGTTCAAGGTTTTTCTTTTTACTGTCACATGCACTTACAGTACAATACAGCTGTGCATGGTAACATTGCACTTGTGCTTAAAGACTTGTCAAAACCGTTTGACACCAATAAAAATACTATAAGACAGTATAATCTGCAGTATTAATTTAACTCAGAGTAAAATTGACCCTGTAAACCGTGTGAATTTTACAGTGCAGTGAGTGTGAATGTCATCAAATGCCTTGACATACACAGAAAAGCTCTCATGGTTCTTTTGTCTTACTAACCCTTTCTTTATCACACATCATTTGAATATCATTTGCATTTCATTTGACTGGCAGTTGAGTGCTTGTCTTGTATAATTCTTGAATTTGACAGCAGATGCAAATCAGACTCTTTTTTCTGCTTTGTTCAGCCTACCAGGCTGGTTTGTACTGTACTGTGTGAGAAGGTACAGATGTTTAAAAGTGATTTTTGAATCATGGCTACTCCATGTCGTTCCTCCAGGCCATTGTACAAAATTAACTGCAGGCTGTCACAGATGTGCCATACACTGACAGCGATAGCATTTCAACAGGCATTACACTCTCTGAGGCTTGACTGTAGGGTATTTATTGTTGACAATATACAACAATAAATATCTTACATCTAAGGCCCTACACCTGACATTTAGACAAAACTGAATTGGGACAACAGCACTTCAACCACATGAACTCTACTATCCCTATTCTGGGCATGTCATAGGCAAAAATAGTTTGTTTTAGGTGAAGAGATTTGTTGAGGGAACAAAGGAGGGGACCAAGACCCCCGGGGGACCCCGGTCAACAAAGTATATAGGGTTTAAGTGGTTAAATTTGACAATTGGAAAGTGTTTAAACAAAGAATCTTCCTTTTGTATCTTTTATATCTCCCAACTGGGCCCCTCGGTGGTCCTGGACACATCCTGGTGACAAAAGCGGTTGCTCCAGTGACAGGAAAAGACCCACAACAAAAATTGTCATGATGTGGTGATAACACTCAGAAGCTTTAACTGTCAGCCCGTGTTTATCTTCATGTTTATATGACTCTGTTGTGTTTCCTGAAGACTTATGCCAACCCCATGACCAGTAGTCCTTATCTGAAGTTAATCTACATCAGGATTGTTCTGGACCAATAGTGAGCCTTGTTGTAGCTGGCATGATGCCAGGGCTGGTTGACTACAGTTGCCGAGTTTGTTAGAATCACCAGGTGATAGAGATAACAGAGAATGATAGGTCTGAGCACGCCAGAGCAGAGCGCTTACAGATGGTAAATATGGCCGACAGGTCAGACCTCTTGAGAAATATGGGTTGCTGTGTAGATAAGACAAGATATCAGGGTTATGTAGAGGGTGGCTGTAGGCTGAAGAGCCTCGGTAAACACTAAGCCAGACTATGTATGGAGATGTACATGCATGCATGCGAGTGTGTGCGTGCGCTTGCACACACACACACACACACACACACACACACACACACACACACACACACACACACACACACACACACACACACACACACACACACACACACACACACACACACACACACACACACACACACATGCACCACTCGTAATTTCAACAATTATGGCCTCCTCATGACGCACACACAATATAGATAGATAGAGGGTGGGCTGGAGCTGGGAAGACCGCTAAAGAGGAAGGAAAAAGACAAAGACAGTCCAGTGACCACAGGATGGACCCCAGGGGGCCGTCAGTCCTCTCTGGAAGCGGTGGGACAGACAGAGTAAGACAGGGTGGGCTGCTGGCATGCAGGGACACAGTGTAATTTGGCTAGTTGTGAAGACACAATCAAAACAAACTTGTTCTTCACCTCTGTCATGCTGTCTCTCTCTCTCTCTCTCTCTCCCCTTCCATCTTTCTTTCTTTCTTTCTTACTTTCACTGCGCTCTGTTATTATCACACTGATCATTATCAGTCATTACTCTCATCTTGGATGTGCTCTGGAGGAGAGTCGGCCTCCCACAAGGCTTTGGTGACTGGTGAGAGTCCTAGCAGCGGCAAAGGGGGTGGGGGTGGGTTTGAGGGGATGGAGACAAGAGGCCCAATAAAGTCTGTCTATATATAGAGGCAAGCAAGTTTTCCCCCCTGTCCTTATAAAGAGCTGCTAGTGAATCCATGTGGACTATCCTCCTTGCTCTGCTGCGAGACCATCACTCCCTCCAGTACTGGGAACACACAGCCACACAGCCACACACACACACACACACACACACGCACACACGCACGCACACACGCGCACACACACACACACACACACGCACGCGCGTGCACACAGGCAGTCACACAGGCATGCACACAGCCACTTTAACAGAGAGAGAGAGAGAGAGAGAGAGAGAGAGAGAGAGAGAGAGAGAGAGAGAGAGAGAGCATGACAGAGAGAGAGAAAGAGAGAGAGATTTCTTAACAGAGTTTTTATCTTTGCAGTGCACAAACATACTAAAATAGGAGTTGGTTGAGGAAACCACCAAAAGAGAATGATGTGGAAATAAGGTACAGTGACGGAGTGAATGGGTGCTGGCCTGTCAGAGTGAGATAATGTGGGAGATTAGGAAGTGACTTTCACATGAACTTCTGTCCACAAATATCCCTATGTGGATTATAATATCCATATTCACGGCAGCATAATCTCTAATCTCTGTCCCAAAACATGGTCCTTGCTGGCCGTCATACTGCAGCACAAGTGTAAACCTCTTTCTCGCTTGGAGCGATGAACCTTGATCCAAAAGAGGAGTCATTTTGTCAAAACATAGCTCTGTCCTCCCCAGAAATGATTCCTTTCCCACCACCTTTGTTCTCCCACATATTATCATTTCATTATTTTCCCTCTTTTACATCTAAATTGAAAGAGACAGCTTCATACTGTAAGTGACATGTTATTTTGTTCTTTTACACACTGATCTCAAATGTCCCAAAAGTTCAAAGTAGAAACACGGAGTCATAAATTAATTTACATACTGTAGTTGTTAAGTAAATTGAAGCACTTCCCCTTTTGATTCAGCGATCCTTTTCAAATTGTAGATGTCTCGTGATTTCCTGACATGTGTATGTGTTTGAAGTCCTCTTATCAGTAACGACAGACTAGAATAGCTTGATTCTGTCGTGTTGTTGCTGTAGCTGAGATGGCCTTATCTGCTAAATGCTTAAATTATAAATTGTATTTGTACTGACATAAGATACAATAGGCACACATAAATGACACACAAGACACATCTCTCCTGTTTCTGAAGTAAACGCTGTATTATCTATACAGCTGTCCCCATCTGCTGACAAATGACAGCCAAGGTTCAGAAGTCAATGGCAGACCAGGTTCATTATGCGTGCTAAATGTCTCCTCTACACCTGTTGCTCACACTCTCCTGCCTTGTATGTGACCACACACTGTGAGGAGGTCTGTCTCTCACACACACACGCACGCACGCACACACACACACACACACACACACACACACACACACACACACACACACACACACACACTCACACTCACACTCACACTCACACTCACACACAGACACATACACACACACACACACACACACACACACACACACACACACACACACACACACACACAGGCCCAGAGAACCTGAAGCATCCATCCGTATGTCCCTGCATCCATCCATCCATCCATCCATCCATCTATCTATCCATCCGTCGGGCAAACAACACTCAACAGCTTCTCTGCAGTAGTCTGACAGTCAATGTCAACATTTGGTACATGACTTCAGTTGGACTGTAGGGGGTGGAAGCATGTGTGTGTGTGTGTGTGTGTGTGTGTGTGTGTGTGTGTGTGTGTGTGTGTGTGTGTGTGTGTGTGTGTGTGTGTGTGTGTGTGTGTGTGTGTGTGTGTGTGTGTGTGTGTGTGAGAGAGCGTGTGCATGTGTGTGTGTGTGTGTGTGTGTGTGTGTGTGTGTGTGTGTGTGTGTGTGTGTGTGTGTGTGTGTGTGTGTGTGTGTGTGTGTGTGTGTGTGTGTGTGGTATGTATGCATGTGTCAGTTTGTGGTCATGAAAGCCCCGCTGAGAGAGGAAACTCAGCTGTCAGAATTCATCAGACATTGGCTCTCTCCCTAGCTCCTGGTTGGTCATGCTGTGGTTAACCTTTCCTTCTGTCCTGCATCCCCCCCCCACCGTACCACCACCACCAACTCCACCACCATGCACCCAACCTCTCTTTTTACGAAACAGTTTTAGTTCTCAGAGGCTGGGTTTGGGGCAGAGGAGGAGGCCCCGCCCCTCGTTGTGAGCATGTTACTTAAAGATAAGCAAATCAGACAAGGAAACCCCCCTGTGTTGAGCACACACACACGCACACACACACACACACACACACACACGCACGCACCACTCACACACACTCTCTCTCTCGCTCTCTCTCTTTCTCTCAATCAAGGGTTCTAATATTGGGTGAACATGAGACCACAGGGTAAAAATATGTCCTCTGTGGGAGAGGGCACCTTTTCTTTTACATATACATACTGTATGTATATTATATAATTATTATTATTATATATATAATTCATTTCACTATCACAACATTATATCCTGTTCTTGCTCTCCTCCCCTCCTCATTGCCTGCTCTCTCACCCAGAGCAAATGGATTCACGTGTTTGAACTGGTTTGTCCTGTGTGTGCCGTGCATGTAGGCGCACGCGCATGTGCGTAAGCACTGGTAGATCAGTGTGGCTTGATGTGAAAGGTAATGCCTAATTTGTGCTCAGACCGTGTGAAATAGCAGATCTACAAGTCACAACAAGTCACATCTGTGACGCGCTGTGACCTTGTAGATCTGCTATTTTCGGTGGACGGCACCATTGTATGATGAAGCATAAATCATTCTTTAAGATGTAAAGCTAAAGAAGACCTGGACATTCTGCAAATGGCTTGTCTCTGGAGAATATGAGCTCTGTGCTCCCACCTCCGCAGGCTGTAATACGGTGAGACAACCTCCGATCATATTAGGCCTGGAGACATGGACAATCTGGTGGGGAGACACAACCAACACCCCACACACACACACACACACTACTGTATCCACACACAGGGAGCGACACGGTGCCTGTGTTCTTGCTTTGATCCTCATCATGTGAATACATGAGTTTGTATGTGTCACGTAGAAAAAAGTTGAATACAATTCAACTCTTGACGTGGGCGTCCATGTGCCTGAGTCGAGGAGCACGAACGGTTCAATCTCACGGGACACACAGGCATCGATCAAGAGGACGTCCCACACCTACAGTACCTACGTGGATGTGCTAAAGAAAGATGCTGGTGCGGAGAGCACGATGGAGGGCTCGTCTGAGGACAACGTAGAAATAGATGAAAATGATCAAACTCTGTTCACCGTAGTGCCTAACCATTGTTATGAGAATCAAACAGTGAGAGTTGGTTGAATTATTCCAAACACATCATCACTGTATACGATCTGGCAAGGACACTCCTATTCCCTCTCTCTGGAAACCAATTAAGCGCTCTCCACTTCCATTTACTGTAACGGCTTTTGATACATAATAGCCAACAGTATCACTTCCATAGTCACATCTGTTCTGGTTTTTCTCATTATCACAATTCACAGTGGAAGTGCCAGCAGGGGGTTAGAGGTGTGAGAAAGGCGTGCAGGGCCATTAGAACAGCTGATAATGAGCAGGTCTGTGTTTTTGGTCCCAGCCTTGGAAACCCATTCTGACCCTGATTCATAAATTCCATCCTCATGCTTGTTTCAAGACCTCAAACAACTGACTGCAATTTTTCATCAACATCCTACATGCTCTTCCAGTTACATGTATTCACATCTAGCTGGCCAGTAATCTCTGCATACTAGATTACTAATGGTGCCTGACCAGCTCAGAAACCTCCTACCACAAGAACGTTTTTTTAACCACTTAAACCCTATATATTTTGTTAACCGGGGTCCCCAAATTGACACTTATTAGCCCGCGGACCCCCATTTGAAAAGATATGCCAAGGATCCCCATAAGAGAAGATTTTTTTTATGGCTCTAGCAGTGATTCTCAACCATTTTAATTTCAAGGACCCCCAGTTTGACATGCATTAGGCTACGGACCCCCATTTAATGGCATTTCTATCTCTGGAACCCCAATGTATATTGTAAAATCAATGTTGATTTAACTCTGAGAGTGTACAAATGGAACCAAATGGACCCGTTAGGGTCCATTTGGTTCCATTTGTACACTCTCTGAGTTACAGACCCATAAGGGTCCATATGGTTCCTAACTATCTATCATTTTGCTAGGGACCCCCTGGAACTCCCCCAAGGACCCCTGGGGGTCCCCGGACTCCACTTTGAGAACGGTCTACACAACGAAACTCTTCACTGAAAATGGCCGATCTACAAACTCCAATATGTTGTGATGCGTTGTGAGCTTATCCAGAATAGGGATAGGGATGTTAGGGTTCATGTGGTTAATGTTTAGGCTACCACAACCCTGTTCATCTCTCCTTGCCCAATGACTTATTGTCATTAGCAATACATCAAGCCCTCCGACTATCCCCTCTCCATATCCCCATAAAAACATTCTTAACATGCTAACCCTCTCCAGACCTGTCCATGTTATCTGAATGAATTGTGGGCCATGGGAGAGGGCTTAGTTGCTTTACTGGGGTCTGACCTGGCCACTTCTTGTTGTAAATATAGCCTGTATCTGTTGCCAATCTGACCTGTCACCTGGCAGCCGACAGTCCCCAGGCCCAGACGGGGCCACTGCAGACTGGGCCACATGGAGCCAGACAGATAGGGCCAAACAACTAAGGAGAGTGGCTGGCAAGGTGCGAGGTACCCGGCCGGCATGAGTCTGTGACAGCATCTAACACCTATAAACTATCAATAAACTACGAAATGAATGAACAGAAAATAAATTAAAACTCATTGAAAGTGTTATTCATTGATCTGACAAAACTGGGGTCTGAGCCACAGCCCAAGAAACTATGAGGTTTTATGGGTTATTGATAATGATACAGTGCCAATTGGGGGGGGGGGGGGGGGGCAGAGGTTATATGTCAATTCTGGAGATTCCTTCCATGTCAAGAATCACACTGCATGGCGAGAAGTGTGTGGAGAAAGCAAGAGTTGACTATAATGCTATATATACATATATATATACACACACACACACACACACACACACGCGCACGCATATATATATATATATATATATGGAGCGAGAGAGAGAGAGAGGCCTATGGTGACTCAGCATAACATGCTTCGCTGGGCCTGCATGACCTCGTTCATCAAGCTGACACTCAGCTCTGTTTCTCGCTTCTGTTGTGATTCACAGGGAGATGGTGAGAAGCGGGGAGCGCAGATGAGGAGGGATACTGGGAGTCCAGTGAAGGAGGGAGGGAGAGGAGGAGGGAAGATTGGTGAAAGTGGAGGGAGTGAAAAAGAAACAACACCAGCACATGAGGAGAAACAGCAGCACTAGCAGACGACACGGAAGAGTGTGTGTCAGGGACATGGAGACAGGTTGTGTAAATAGATGTACGAGAAAGAACGCAACAACAGAACAGGGAGGTGAGGCAGTTGGGGATAAACAAGAAAAGGAGAGATAAAAGATAAATGATACATAGTCCAGAGCCGACTGAGACTTTGTAATGTCCAGTAAACATAGCAAACAGTGCGGACATCAATTCTCTCAGCACAAGTGTGTTATAAAAACCGTTGACACAAGCCAGTAATGAAAGCTACAAACTGTTCCATTCTTTTATCTTCCGCCATGCTTCATTTTAACACAGGAACATACAGTAAGTTATCTTAACTCACTATAACAACATGCTATAGAGCACTTTAAGTACACGCACCTACGCGCACGCGCACACACACAAAACTAACTAATCTCCCGACATTAAAGAGCCACTTTATCTACACACAACCCAATAGATTCTGTACATTATCTCACCCGTGTGAAATAGTCCACTGACCAATGCCATACAGGGGACACTGAATGCAGTGTTGAGATAAGAAAAGAGATACTGAAGAAATGGCACGGCTCAAAACCTCCACAACGAGCACCATTTAAAAAAACAGCTTCTAAGTAGGCTAATTAAATTGTGTTGCCTACTGTGTTGAATGAATAGTTTCATTGAGACTCAAACACAAAGCATAAGCATAATTAAACTCAAGGTCAGATAGAGGGAAACGTTCTGAGGGAGTGACAGTTACAGCAAGATAAGAAGCAATAGTGGATCCATTGGATGCAAGCTGTAAAACTAGTGTTACAACAGAACGTTATGTGACACGTTTTATAAACTGGCTGATGTTAAGTGCAAACGTGTGAAGCCGCTACTAGGAACCAAGCTAGTCGAGCCCGTTTTGTTTGTCAGCTTGTTTGTTAGAGCATAAAAATAAAGTGTTGCTTGCTGGCAGCTCTGGCTGACCGAGCTTTAAACCACATACTGACAAACCCCTCCTCTTCTTCCACAACGTTCTCCCCTGCAACAGCGTGTTGGGCTGAGGGAACACCCTGTGCCCCTGGCAGGTGGTGGTGTTGTGGGCTGATAAAGCGTGGGCCTCTCGCACCCCTAACGCCCCCCCCCCCACCAGCCGGCTGAACACAGGCAGGCGGCTTGATAACAAGCATGGAACACACACACACAGCCATGCAGTCCTGCCTGAACCCTCTCACCCTGCAGCGTTTTCCAAAGAGTCATGGTGGAAAGATTGGTTGTGTTGTAAATACAAACTCACTGCACAGACCTGAGACATAAAACACACACAATATGCAGTAAACAAATGCACTTTTGGTGAAAGGTTTTAGTTAAGGGGCTAAAGATTTATGAGAAAAGCTGCACAGACCTGTGAGACATAATACACTTTCGGTAAAAGTTTGTTTTTAAGGGGTTAAAGATATACGAAAAGCTGAGAAGGGTCCCTTTTTCTAAAGTTTAATTTAGAGAGTAGACAGACAGCAGGAATCCAAGGGCAGAGGGGGGAGAAATGCGAGACAAGACAGGAGTGGGACTTGGATTCAAACTCTGGTCCTCGCAACTTAACACTGTAGATTAACGCTTTTTGCGTCATACTTTTATAACCTTTGACTGTACAACTTGTACCGTTAAAGTATTCAATCAAAGCAACCAGGCAGCCCAGAATGTTCCCTTTTTAAATTATCCAATTCATCATTTCACCTCCACAGACTACATCAAGGAACACAAGTCTTCACTACATTTTTTTATACAAATTCTTTATTTACTTTTTTGGTATGGCTTCCTTTAAGGGACCGAAAAATACATTTCACTGGAGCAGTCCAAAGAACATTTCTGCTCCAGCCAGTCATACTAGAGGCCTACAAATGAGCATCTAGATACTGAGCACCCAGGCAGATCCACAGATACCTATGGTGACATGGTACAAAATAAAATAAAAATAAACTATACGCAGCCCATGAAATGAATAAGAAACCATACTAGCAGATCTGCCAAGTATGCCTCTTGCAAGTTATGTGGCTTCAATTCCACAACTATAAAACATACACAGTAAAATCCAGAGTGTTAACTCTAAAAGTGTAAAAATTGACCCGTAAGAGTCCCACAACTCTGAGTTAAATTAACACTCTAGATTTAACAAAAAACTTTTTTTTAACTTAGTATCTCCTATAAATACCTAGACATAAATATTGTAAATGTACTTTAACTGAAATATTTTAAAATGCTGTACATGAATGTCCTTTTCAGAGCAATAGTTTGTGACAAATTCTGATTAACAGTTAGAAAAGAGGAAAAATTGCTAAATAAAAATGGAGAACCTACACTGCTGTTTTTAGCTCAGTGTCCGCTACCTTCCAACATCAATAACCAGCGCCCCTGGCCCCATTGACTCACATACTGCACAATGATTATCTATACATCCATTTGGAATCAGAATAAGGTGTCTCATCTGATTATCATTTTATCTGAAACAGTAAGCATCTAAAGCAAGTCCTGTGGGAGTTGGGGTGAGAGGAGCGCTGATAAAAAAAAAGAGAAAGAAAATAAGTTTTATTAAGGCCTCTTCAATTACAAAAAAGAAAGAAAAAAAAAGGTAGTGCTGACATCACAGTCTCAAAATGTTAACTGTGTGGGGAGGGGGTTGACTTGGGAGTCTTCTACTGAAACGCTCAATTTTGTCCTTTTTTTGGAATATTAACGATCCCAATGAGAGTTGTTATCATCCCACTGTGTGGAGCTGGACAATGGGGATGGGATGGAGAGTTCTCCGTCCTTCAGTAGATGGGACCCTATGTACCTGTAGATGATGTGAGCAGCGGGCAGAGGCTGCCAAACTCACCGTCCGGTTCTCATGATGCACACTGTCTGTTTTGAGAGTCCTAAAAGCAGCAGTGCCTTTCTTTCACCCCATGCTTCAGGGGTCTTTTATCCCAAAAAGCCTCTAATCCCTCTAAACGCAAGTAACAAAAATAAGAAACATAACATTGGTAATAATAGAGTACTTACAAACATTGACAGCAACATTAATACAATAATAATAATAATAATAATAAAATAACAATAATAAAGTGTCAGCTTCTGGAAGCCCTTGGAAGTGACCACATTATTTTAGGCTGTTTAGCTTCCCAACCTGAAACCCTGACACAGTCCTCAAACCCTTCCCATCCTGCCCTCCAACCAATGGGGAAGGGGCTCATCCTGATGGTATAGTGCAATAGTCCCGCCCTTTTCCTGAAAGCCCCTGCTGATGGCAGCAGGTTCAACTTGTAGGGCCCTTCACCCCATCCTGGGTGCAAGGCTCAATCACCGCCACTACTTTCCCCCATCACTACCAGCACCCTCCCTACAGCCTCACTCCCTCACTGCATGCGGTCTGGCTGGACGTGCTGCTGTGGGGCATAATGGAGGAAGGCCTGGGCTGCGCCGGCCGCAGAGGGGTGGACGGCCGCTGCGGCGGTGGCTGCTGTGGCTTGGCCTGTGGCGGCAGTGGGGCTGGGGGCATAGCTGTAGCCCAGGAAGCTCGCTGGGGAGGCGGCATACGGGTACTGCTGCTCGAAGGCGGCCTGCGCGTACTGGCTGTAGGCTGCGCTGTAGTCCAGGTATGGGCTGCTAGACACGGCGGTGGAGACCTGAGTTGGCATCACCAGGCTGGGCTGGACAAAGGCTTGGGGGTAGACATACTGCTGGGCCAACCTATACACCCACACGGAAACAAAGACAAACAGGTTTTTAGTTTTTTTTTGCAATAGTAATAGAAAACTTCCAAGGCCCGGGTTCCATAGTTTTTTTACATCGTTCCCACAGGACCAGCGTTAATCTTTCTTTGTAGGCGTCTTGAAGCTACCGTGTCATTATCACACCCTGCCATTCACTGCAATACTAATGTGTAAAAAAAAAAAAAAGAGCGGGTTAGGAAGGGAAGGTGACTCAACCCTCTCTCTGTTTCAGTTAGAAAAACCTACAAAACCTGTTGGGTCGGGCCCCTAGAGAGCGGGGAGGGGGGGGGGGCTTTTTGGGTGATAGAGGCAGTCGAGGCAGCCGTTACTGACAGGTTTTCAAGCTCAGGCACCATCCAAGTGTTTTAACAGCTGCTACTCTTCACTCGCTGAGCACACTCATGCACACACACGAAAAAGGGGAAGTGTGTGCTAAAGGCAGCCGGGAACTTTTAGACTTGTAGTTCCCATTTGGCGTATTAAATCTCATACATACGAACTGTCAAAGCCTAATGATGATGATGGAGTCAGCAGTGATGAGGGGAGCTTATCGGGGCGAGGTGTCAAGGCTCTGCTGGGCCTCACGGCCAGGCTCTCAGATTAGAGCTGTGGGGGTCTGGGGACTGTACTCTCTCCTCCCTTCTGTCTTCACTTTGCCACTCCATCCATGGAGTGCGTTTGTGTGTGTGTGTGTGGGGGGGGGGGGTTGTCTATTTTTACCCAGGACGTTGAGTACCTCTCCTGGGATTGTTGCTCTGGTGTTGGCAGAGAGGAGAGGACCCTAATTCCATATAAAGGATGATGTAAGTTTGATTGCTTTGAGAGCCTTTACCCTTGGCACTACAGCTGGGGGAGAACACCCACAGAGACAGAACGCTGTTCACGGCAAACAACAACAGCAGCAGCAGTAGTAGTAGTAGTACACACACACACACAGAAAGACAGGAAAGTCATCACAAATGTCACTCTGAATCACACCATCGAGCTCCATCTCAGTACAGAGGAAAAAGAACATTCCTCTCTCAGGCTGGGTTTTCAATATTGCCATTCTGTCAGATTAGTGGTCAGGAAAACAAAGGAGGATTGTAATTGACATTGTAATGAGAAGCAGCTATTAAAGGGCAACTTTGCCCAATTTTTAACCTGAATCCCATTGTTCTATTGTGAGCAGGGACACGTGAAAATATGAGGGAGCACTTCCCGGTTCTGTGTCTCAAGAGCTTGCTCTCAAAAGTAACCAGAAAAATGATCATTATAGGACGATAGGATTCAGGTTAAAAATCTGCAATGTTGCCCTTTAAGTCAACACAGCAAAAGGTGGAAGCATGCAAGGACAGGGATGCCAGCACATATTTACTCCTGTCCACCCCACCCTGACACACACACTTCAACTTCAGCCAGCAGCACCCACAGTCACCACTGCAAACCCCAAACCATGCCATAATAGGGAAGAGTTACCACCACAATCAGTATAAGCTCTTCCCTTCATATCACACACACACGGAAAGATAAAAGTCACTTCAATCCATCACAGCACACTGCACTGCACTCTCAAGCCATCACTAGCACCTTGAAGAGGGGGGGGGCACACAAATTCTGCAAACCCTCCTCTGGACTAACATGTCCTGCACTGCGGGCATCTTCCATCCCCCCTGGCGGTGGACTGGTCAGCTGGTAGCACAGAGTAACCAAGACAGGAAGGAGTTGATAGGAGAATAGTGATTATTACTAGTTAGCAATGACACAAAAGGTCACTGGTATCAATCAGTCAATACAGGGGTGTGATGCAAGACACAGGAATAAGATTAGAATAATAACCAAAAAAGACTAAAGGGTTAAAGACGACAACAAAAAAACTCCCATTAGTGATTGCAAGGGAGTCACATAAAAACAAATCCAGGGGATAGAAATTATGACATCTAAGCGCACACACACACTTTTGTAGCAGTTCAGAATAAAATATTGAGAGATAATGGCAGCTGTAGCTGAGTGAGTCCCAGGCAAAACTGTCCGGTTTTCCAGCATGGGGTGGAATATTCAAATCACACCATCACATATTTCACTCAAAACAAGGGGGCTGTACAGCCATGTTAAAGAGGCCTACTGTAGTTTGCAGAGATATGCAATATACATATGAGTGAAAGGAACAGCACTACAGTCTACGTACTACTACTCTGACTTATAACTAGTAAGCAAATGAACGCAACCCCCACCCACATACACAATCTACACTTTGCCCTTGCAGTGCTACCAAGCTACTAACAAAGAAGCATTCACTCACAGCTTTCAAAGATGACCATACATGAGTGCTGTGAGGCACATCTAGCCTACATTCACATACATGTATAATGAGCTGGCTTTCTCTGTGCTGTTAGCAGTGTGTGTGTGTGTGGGTGTGTGGCCACAGGCAGCTTTACTTGACCTCGGCTTTAGATGAAGTGACCCGTCATGCAGTAGAGAAGTGCATGGCACAAAAGCAGTCCAACCCTATAGCGATAGAAGATGCTATCATCCTAACAATTTAAATACTGAGGCAAAAGGGATGTACACTGTCAAATACATCAAAACGAGCGATGGCTGGCTAGCATAGAAAAGGGGAATGGGGAAAGGACATTGACACTGGTGACGTGCCCGCTGGGTCAATTAAGGATCTCTGACAGTGCAGTGGTAGCGCTGGACTGTGCGACAGTGGCGATGGGGAGAATGTGGATGACGACCAAAAGATCAGGGGTCAGCCGTTTTTTAGCTGACAGTGTGCGAGAGTGTTGGCTGACAACATGTCACTCAGTCGAAAAGACTTGTGCTATTCCGGCTGGACTTGAACCACAGACGTTGTGGTTATGTGGTCAACGCAGTATCTGGTTAGCTACCAGCACACCCTTATGCATCATCAACGTTAATGTGCATTTTGTGGTTGTGACATTTGTGGTTGTATGATGAGCTAATCTGAGGAATCTGCACGATTATCGCACCCGGTAGCCAAATATTGCTAGAAGATAAGATAAATACCTCACAGTGCCTGACGTCTCACTGAAACACAAAAACAAAGCGTGAAGACAGACAGTGGCTAGCAAAGAGCCAAGCAAAGTACAAGAGCTCAATACTCCCTGCTTCCCCTGCAGGAAAATTTAAGATTTGTGGAGATTGTTTGAGAAAAACCTCTCTTTCCCTAGGATTGTCATAATGAATGCTTTATTTGACACCTGTATGTCTCCTACTGAGAAACATTGCTTCATTAAGCAAATTAATGCTTCTACAGGAGCCGGCATACACCCCCCCCCCAAAAAAAAAACAACCTTCCCCATCTCCCTTTGCACTTCACCCCCACCTCCCTCCTGAATCCACCCTCCTCCTTGTGTCACAGAGGTGTCGGTTTTCAGTGGCTCTGTCTAATCGCTCTCTGACACCCCGGTAGGAACAGAACACTGCCGGGAGAGGACTTAAAAAAGAAAACCCAGCTCCTTCCTCCATGGTCAGTTGAGCACCAGGAAAAAAAGAACAGGGGGAAGAAGAAAGGGAAAAAATGGGGGGGGGGTACGGACGGACGACGACACCAGTAGATGAATGGATAGAGCGTGGACCACATGATTGAAACGTCCCTGGTTTGGTTCTGTCCTGTGGGTCCTTCCTCCTCTATGCCCTAAGTTTCATGTCTGTCTGCCGACAGCTGCTGTGACAGCTGCTGTATTGAGAAAAGTGTGGAAGAGACGATGTGTGAAAGATGAATATGTTAATTCTAAGGCACATAGCCCTGCTACATTCTCCTCTATCAACACAAAGTGTCCCCTAGCATTGGTGACACCTTCAAGCCCTCAGGGTTCAAAACTTCTGCTGACCACAGCTATGCTTTCTCTCGCTCTCTCACTATTGCACACAGAGCAGTCCAAACCTGACAGAATACTCTGCTATATCACTGATCGACAGCCCCCCACTGTACAAAACACACACACACACACACACACACACACACACGGGAGTGGGGTTTGATAGAAAGGCCATTTGTGTGCTTTATGTCTTAGTGAGGGCTGCGTCTGTCAACCAGCATAGAGGAACCTCAGAGGCAGGCAGACAGGTGCTGTGTCTCTCTCTCTGGGGCGGTGGTCACGGGAGATTAAGGGGTGTAAAAGGCTGTAATAAGAGCCAGCACCTGTCAGACACATGCCACTGAGCGGCACACTGCTGCTGCAGCCTTCAAACCCTCAGGGCTCTGGCGCCATCCCTTGTTACCTAGGCAACGAGAGCATGGGCACGGAGGGACTTCCTGGTGCCCTCTTAAACTCTTGGAACATGAATGGATAAGCCCCCAGCAGGTCTGGAGAGGTGAACCATGTATCCTTGTTTCCCTTCTTGTTGAATATTTTTGATAGATGCTAGTTGTAATATGCAGATGTTTTCACATACTTTGTCATTTAAGATAGATTGGTTTCTTGACCACAAATGCTAAAGATGTTATTTAGATAGCATGTCATTTAGACAGATGCTAGGTTTGATGTTTACATGGTATACTAGTTCTTTGAAGCACTACGGTAATTTGTTTTTCCTTTGCCTCTACTCACGTGACCCGTTGTTTGCCAACTAGAGTTCATGCCATTGACTCTGATCTCGTGTCTTCCAAATGCCCAAATTGTGAATGTCATGATTCATCTGAGACTTTTCTATGGCCTCCCCAAATCCCCATTTATAATTTGTTCCTGTGGGCCGTGATTATCCTGAACCTCTCATCCAACCCCCGCCCAACCCACTGAGGTTGATCCGAGTTTGTTTGGTTTGCTTTGGACCTTTACCGTGATAGGATGACGTCAGAGAATACGGGTAGAGACGTCAGAGAATACGGGTAGAATGTAGCCTAGTTTATACATTGTCAGAGTGGTGTTGCTTGCCGAAGCATAAATTAGGCTCGTCTCTCCCGTGGTGACACGGCCATTAACCGCTCAGCAGACCATGTAGGTCTCATCTCCATCCAAACCACTTCTACAATACTGCCATTTGTGGGCAGCCCCTTTGCCAGTACAGCACAGGTAAAATAACTAAAAGACTCAGTATACTCATTCACCTCAGGAATGTCCTATCTAACTTATCTTATTACCACAGATATGTTAACAATTGCCCAACCCCTGCAATGCTCAAATATGTTAATAGAGTACTTGTGGAGTTTCACATGGACGTGAAATTGACGTGCACTTTCCAACGGCCTTGTTTGTCAAGAGAAATAATAGCCCAGTGGCTCAACAGAGGGTAGTACAACTGAACACAACAAGGGAGTGCCTACTCCCACTCGCTTACCCATACTGCCTCTGGATGAGTGCTGGGTGAATGGGCTGTACTCCGATAGATATGCCTGGAAGACAGAGGAAGCCAGCAGTCAGACACGCATTTGCATTTACAGAGGAGGACTGCAGAACAATGCACAGAGGCCACGAAAAGAGACTCAACAGAGGCAGGGCTTGTTTCAAACATGCCAATATTACCAAAAGAAAATGGAAGAATATATTTTTCTGTGGTATAATTTTAAAATGCACATTAAACAATTGTAATAAATAAATAAATAGAAGATAATATGTATTATCAGTGATGGTGATATAAACTGCTTATTTCGAACATACTATAACATAATAAGGGGGATAGTTTTTTTTCACCACTATCATTCTCACCTGTTTGCATGCTGCGAGGCTTGGCACCGAGGTAGGCCAGGTTGACGTTGGCCTTCCTCCCATCGATGATGGGGTTGGGGTCCTTGCAGGCCCTATCCGCTGCCCCTCGGTCTGTCATTGTGACCTGGGGGAAAGAGAGACGTGCTCATCAGCATATTACTCTCAAAAAGAGCACATTTCCTCTCAAATCAAGACTGGCTGAGGAAGAAGCGCGCACAAGAGAATAGCACCATGCTGTGGCTAGGGTCACCTTGACCCCCTATGCACAAGAACAATACAGTTTGAAATGAAAACAGACTCCATTTGTCTGTCATCATAAAAAAAATCCCCATAGGTTTTCCTCTCCCTTTTTTTCAGAAAAGAGGAAACTACAAACAAAGAACAATGATTAGCTGTTGGAAATGACCCATGAAAGCGCAAATCAGCCAGACAGCCACTTGACAGCTCAGCAATGGACAGACAGACATGCTGAAATATGGATCTGGGAAGAATAACAGGGGGGCTTATCCAATCTTAAGATATTAAGAAGAGTGTTAGGTTCACCCACCCCCCCTTCTCTCTCCTCCTGGCATTAGATAATCCCTTCTGCTTTGATTGCCCTATTGTGCCAACTCAGTGGGTTCAGACACCTCCATAAGTGTAACGTCACTAACGTGCAACATTATTGTTTTATGGCTGGCAGCCATGTCTTGCATCGTTTCAGAGGCAGTTTACCACTTCATGTTGGAGGAATGAGACCACACTGTGTTGTGTGAACACAGAAGAAAAGGGGATTTTAAAGGAGGCCATGTTTACATTGTGAAGATCTGTGCTGAGGGAGTGGTTTACTAATCCACTACTGTTGTCTTTTTTCTTTTTTTTTTGAAGCACCCCCCCCCCAATCAATCAACCACCTCCACTGACGGGAGCACTCAGCAACAGGATTAACAGGTTGCCCTGTGGGTTAGCAATGAAAAAAAAAAAAGTGGTACTGGCTGCCTACTAGCCAGGCTGTACTGCACACGTTGCAGAGCACCTCAGTGTGAGTATGTGAATTAGTCTCTCTCCTCCTGGCCCCAAGGGAGGCCCACATCGCTGTAAGCCTGTCCAACCTGAAACACCAGGCCCACTCAGCAGCCGTTGACACAAACTAGATTCACAGGACCGTTTTCCTTGGGAGTTGGGGAGCTTATGTGTAAACACAGAGAGCAATTGTCTTACAGTTCTCTAGTTGGATGTAAACACATAACAATTTTCCATTCCATCTTTAGCCGGCCCGTGCTGATGCATCTCTCCAAAGTTCTGGTAAATATTTGCATGTCTTGTTATGCTTCTGTTCTTTGTGTCAGAGAGTATGACAGTTTTTTTTATCTGTCTCAAACAAATTTCATCCCTCAATGGAGAGAGTCAAGACATCAAGCAGTTCCTTGAAGGGTCTTTCATCAATTACGAGCAGCCATGGCCAAGAATCAAGTTATGGTCAATGCTGTGACCTCCACAGTTCGCCTCTAGATCAGATGACAACATGTAGGTCACAGACGTGCTCCTCTCAATTATCATTTTCTATCCAACCACTTAACCAGACCTTCCAAAGACACTACTCTGTTTCCCCTGCGAGTCTGGGACAGTCCTCGCTATTGAGAGAAACTGAGTCAAAGGGAAACTGTCTGTGACCATCTGAGGGGGTGGTGGGGTGTTGCAGGCAGGGTGCTGCAAAATAAAGTACTGCTCTAATAGCACGTGTAGCCAATTAGATCGTTTTAGGTAGAGAACGTCCTTCAAAATCAGTGATTTATTGCTTGGAATGGCAGACTGAAAGTGAGCAAGGTCGACCACCGGTCTAAAACAGAAAAAAAAAAAAAAAAATCACCATATAAAGCAGTGAGCTGAGTTCTACATGCACGCGTGCGCGCACATGCATACATACATACACACACACACACACACACACACCCCTACAAAATGATAAGCTGTACTGTTCAGTCACGGGCCAGTGAGGGTGGTGGAGGGCAAGTTTGTGGATGGAGGCTTTAGGGGGGTTGTTGTGGGGGGTGGGGGGGGGGCATAGTAGACATATGTCGAGAAACTCGAGATATAATCTTCTTAGTCTTAGTTGTCCATCAACTCGTGATCCCTCATCCTCATTAAGCTAAAATAACAGCCAGTGTGGCAAAAGACCGTGTTACTTCAATATTAAACTTCGATTCATGGAGGATTAATTTCTACAAAAAGAGCAAGTATCTGAATGATGATTAGCTAAAAAAAAACGTAACTAGCATCTTGTAAGGTGTAGTGTGGTGTCTGTCCACACATGTTGGCCAAAATCATGAAGATATAACATACAATAAAACCCAAGTTATGCTAACATTACTGCTTTAACCTATCAAGTTGATAAAAGTATATATATTTTTGAAGAAGAAAAAAAACATACAGGCGACACCAAAGTTGTGACTGGTGTTGCCAGACTTTGAGAGAGAAATAAGCAACCAGGTCTATGAAAACAAGCCCAAAAGCAGTAACTATAGGCCAAATGAGCATTTATATAGCCTCTACATATATATATATATATCGCGATGCAACGCGTTGTGAGCGTGCAGATCTGCCATTTCCTTTTTTTCTTAATAATGAAATAAAATGTTAAATATTTGGTGCTCCCTGACACAAAACATTTTCAGATGGGGATTAGGGACAAATACAAAATATTTGACAACCACTGGGGTTTTCCATATTTTTTTGGAAGCAAGCCCAAATAAGCAACTACGCTTTAGAAACAATCCCAAAAAACCGCAACCACCAATATTTACACGCTACTTTACAGAAAAAGAAGCCCAAAAGTGCTTATAATAAGCGAACATGGCAACACTGGCTGTGACAGAGCGGAGGAGCAGAGAGAGAGAGAGCACGCGCCGCTCCGTCTCAAATCTTATGACAGACATTAGTGTGGAATCATGGTGACTTCTTTCTTTTCTTTCTCTCTGCTACTTACAAAGCCATATCCTCTGGACTTGCCGGTCTGTCTGTCCGTTATCACCACGGCCTCGTCTATGTCCCCGAAGGCTTCGAAGTATTTCCTCAGGGAGGCATCGTTCGTGTGGTACGGCAAGCCGCCCACGAAGATCTTGGTGAAAGTCGTGTCTTTTTGTTGAATGGCCGTAGGATGCATGACTTCTAGGGCTCCGTTCATGAACTGGTGTAGAAGCATTGGGTCACCCCGGGAACAACGCAACACAAAACCAGTTACGCTTTTTAAAAAAAGAAATTAACCACTTAAACTTCCCAGCATCAAATGATAAGGCAACGTGTGTTCTAGTTTCGCTTAGGTTTGTCCTTCTATGGGTTGCAGAGTCCTTAAAGTTGTGTCAACCTGATGACATCTAGCTACGCATCACGCTGCTTTCATATAACACCGTCACGTCAAAACCAGTTGCCTCTAGTGTGAAATGTTCCGGGAAGTTTTTATACTCCGGCACTTTGACCACGCCCGCTACCGACTCTTGGCCAATCAACACAGAGTCAGGGTGTGAACTTGGGACAGAAGCCCCTCCCCTCGCCCCGCCTACCAGCCGTTCTTCTCGTGCACCTGCTTTTGTCCTTCTTTTACAACACAAAGAAAAGCTTCTGCTGTATGACCGGTGTTGCCATGTCGGCTTATTATAAGCGACTTTGGGCTTCTTTTTCTGTGAAGTTGCTTGTAAAGATTGGCAATTGTTGCGTTTTTTTGTTTCTATAGTGTACTTGCTTATTTAGGCTTGCTTCCATTTTTTTTTTAAACCAATGGTTCTCAAATATTTTCATGAAAATGTTTTGTACCAGGGAGCATTTGTGTTAGAATGTTTCAAAAACATTAAAAATATTCCACTTTTTTTTTTTTTTTTAATAGCCGATCTACAAGCTCATAACGCTTCGCTCATGTGACCTATTAATTGTAAAGTTTCTTCTTGCTTGTTTTCATAGACCTGGTTGCTTATTTCTCACACAATCTGGCAACACTGCCAGAAAGCGCGCCTCAGGCACGTTACATTACATTGCACTGCGATAAAGAAGTTATTGTCTCGCCGGTTAGTTACTCTGATAAGGTGACTTTTAAGAAATCAATAGAGAACCAATTTAACTATTTAAAAATGTGTAATACTTACCCCCCCGCGGCCCCGCCAGTCACTGATGTCTGTCATTACATTTTTGATGAACTGAGTACAAAGGACCGCAATATCCAATCAATCAAACTGCCTAAACATGAATCGTTTTAGCTGGATAAACCAAAAACTGCGACGCACATGTTTTTTTTAGCCTTACTAATAACACGTATAGGATAAGTTTTCATTCTTTGTTTGAAGATCTGTGACTGTGTGACATGCTGACCCCAACAGCACACTATTTGATATAGCTTATTGTTTATAGGCCCGCCAGGGCAGGACGCCTTCAACTGTGATCATGTCATAAGAAAATTACTATTTGCTCTAGCATTCATGACCCAGAGGAGGCAAATAACTCAAACAACATATTACCCTAACAGTAAATTTTCACAAAACCTATTGTCTCACTTGTTCAAAATAAAAAACAGTCTCTCTCTGGACCCAGAGCATAGAACATTCTGGTGCAAATAAAGTGATTTAAAGATTTGTGTCAACCTTGCTTCTAGCCAGATAGGTCAAGCGAAGCCGGAGTCATTTGTGTTCTGTTGGAACCAGGAGACTGGTACAGTTTGGTACAGCAATTGAACTGTACTCCATTTTCATTCAAATTAAAAGGGGTAAAAGGGGAATCTTGCCAAGATATTGATTCATTACCCATGCCCTGGTTGTATAAAGTACAAGAACCCATTGTCTCGGTTGCTAGCTCCATCTGACTGAGGGCTAACCAACAGTACCTTCCCAGTTCTCACCCTCAGTTCCTTGGAGTTCCACTGCTAAGTACCCAGGGCCAGGCTAACAGTGAGGTGACACCCTAATGACCTTAATAAAAAACGGTTTTAATTCACACTTTCCTCTGTTTGAGCTGGTTCACTTCTCACACTGACTTATTCATATCCTCCTGATAAACTCCCTGCAATATCCAACACCTTCCCTGTCAAAAGAACCATACCTGCATGAAGAATTCAACTGCCCTTCTTTGATCCTGTCTGTCTACCCCCTGACCACCTCTACAGGTTGCTAGCAGGCCCAGGGCCACTACTAAGACAAAATGCTCCATCTGCTGGTGACTAGGATGAAAACACAGACACACACATGGTCATCATCATGGTTGCTGTTCCAAGGTTTATCCATTTCATCCCATGATGAATTTGATGTACAGGAGAGGCCCATGTGAATTAAGAAATGTACAGCAGTGATATGAGAACCTGGTCCATTCCACATAAGAGCATGCACAACATAGTTCCCCAAGTACATTCCCAATGAACACTTACTTTACAAATAACCACAAAGGTTTCCTTATTAACCTACTGACTCCCTCAAGTTGGAACCAACGTGTAAAGACCCATTATGTTATTATTTATTTTACATATCCATTTCAGTATTGGAACTAAACCACAGAGTAACAGCATTTCAGAGAATGTAAAGTCTTTGGAAAGCTGTAGAAAAAATTAAGAGCTGAACATGATAAAAAACAAAAACAAAATAAAACATCAATATTCATGACAAAATAAGCCCCCCTATCCCCTTTCCACGATGACCTCTGAGACAAATGGTCATGCAGCTGTCATCAACACTGGGTTGGGTAGGCCCCTCTGATTGGTCCATGCATGGAACACAGCGTCACGGCGTTGGTCCAGGTGTTTGCCAAAAGGAGGGAGTCTCTGTCTTGAGCATTTACACACACACACTAAAGCAGCAGGTCTTCCATGTTTCCTCACAGGAGATGCAACTCGGCATGGTGAATCTAGAGACAGGAGAGAGACAGGAGGGAGCAGTCAGTCACAAAGAACATCTTCAAAGTATTTGTTTTGTTTTCCATTCTATTTCTGAAACGTTTATCATGTGTCATTCTTCCAACAGATAAAAACATTAATACCTAAAAATCAAGCTCAAGTCATAGACAAATTTAGTGTTATAGCCAATATTTGCTCGACAACTAAAATCTATTCATTCTCCATTAAATTAATCACAAAGTCCATAAAAGCCTACATGTATTGAGGAATGCACAGCAAATCCTCACCACTGCACAAGTTTTAAAATTCAAAGTCAAATTCAGTCATGTATTGTCCAAAGCAAACAACCGTGTCACAGAAAAATCATGGTGGCGCACATACTGTAGATCTTGTTCCAATCAAGTCAATGTGGCAACAATCTCATAGAAAATGATTTTCGAGCTGTAGCACTACACAGCAGCACTGAAATTCTTACTGCCAATTATCCATACATGCCAGGATGGCCTGACAGCAAGTGTCACAAGAGTACTGAGGAAGCAGGGCAGCCCCCGTCTGGGCAAACCATGATGGTCTCCAGGTTCATGGACCACTGCCGCCCTTCTCTCACCATTTCTTATTCCGAGGCTTGAGCTCCTCGGCAGCGTTCCGAAGGAAGATGTAGTTCTTCTTCTGGGGGTTGTAGTACTCATGCCCCTGGGGAATAGAGTAGCACAGAGTAAAATAGAGTAGAATTCCATCAACTACAACCTAGATATGTAGTGAATAGTGAAATATGAGTCCTTTGTATATCATAACTCTCACCTTGGACCAGTCATAGCTGGAGGCATAGGCGAATATGTTGCCGTTGCTGTTGAAACAGCAGGCGGTAATGGGCTGGTCCAGCTGCTCGGACGTCTTCAGCTTGGTGCGGGCGTCTTTGTCCCAAAAGCTGAAGCGTCCGTCAGAGCCCACAGTGGCCAGCGTACCGTGGACAGGGTGGAAGGAGATGGCATTTACCTAACGAAGCGATAAGAATATGAGGGAGGGGTAGAAAATGTTGAAATATAATGAAATAGCAAAGTGCTGTTCAGTCACGTTGCTTTAACACCATGTTGCTTTAACATTGTCTTGTGAATGTTCCCACAAGACAAAACCTATAGCCTATAATAGGCTCGTTCTAGGCTACATGACACATACATTGTTTTATTACAGTCTGCCTGAAATAAAAATGGGAGAATGTTATTCAGAAGCAAATCATGTCCTACCAAAGCATTTCAAATGATTACTTATTAACACACACATTTTTACAAATGTTGGGTGAAAATATATTCTTAAAGGATTTATTTATATGAATTACATATGATTTATACAATGTTTTGGTCTGGTTTCCATCTAAACTTACACTCTGCCAGAAAACACCCTAGTCTCAGACAAGGATTCACGACTTAAAACATTATTTACATTTTTTGTTAAAAGCATAAAAAAACCCTAACCATGTGTATTGATAACATAGGTGTAAGAATGTACTATTAACTCATTGAGAGCCATTCACGCGTTTCACGTGTTTTACAGCTATGGTGCAACGTGCCAATCACGTGTTTCACATGTTTTTGAAAAAGAAAAGTAAAAAAAAAAAATTGTTCAGAACCCAAGATATCATTATCTGAAGATTTGCAGCTCCATCCACTCCTTGTTTAACTTATAACTGAAAAAGGCTGTATCCCTAAGCACTTTTTTTTTACTTTGAAAAAAAATAAAAAATAAACTCGCACTGGCCAGAAATAGACAGAAATAATTCTGGCACTCAGTGAGTTAATATCATCTTTGTTTAAAAATGTGTTTTTCTGTAAAAGCTTTTGCCCTTTAAAGTTGTCCAAGATCGTTGTCAACTTCGAAAGCTGCCAAAGGGATTTCAGCCCTTCTCTAATGTGCAATAAGCACAAGTGTGGAATGTTTAAACACCTATTGTATACGTTACTGATCAAGTATTATGCAGCCTCATTTAATTTCAACCCATCAGCCATCAACAGTACATCAACTAAACAAGTACATCAACTAAATAACTCCCAGCAATATTCAGATGAATCGTGCAGTTTACATCTAGGTTTTGCTTATCTTTATATTCAATTTAATAGATATAAATAATTAAAAAATGTTTCTACACTGTTGCTTTCAGTGTAATGCAGCAACCTTACTGAGATCGATTCCTCTAACAGTATATGCACCTGGCAATTCTGATATTCATATTTGAAAAGAACACCTAATTTCAGAATGTATCCTGCGAAGTTACAAATACAATGACAGAAAAATTAAATAAAATATATGCATAGGTAATATGTTAATTTTGTAAACATCATGTTTTAATCACATCTCATTTCAGTCACATTTACTCAAATTATATTATGACCGACGGGCTCAGAATGCAGGTGCCACTTACAGCATAGATGTCCTGTGGGGTGGCTGTGTTGGTTCCATTAGACCTGTGGCACTTGAAGGTGAAGTTGTCCTTGGCTCTGTTAGATTTGAAAGAAATATGGAAATGTATCTACACAAATATCATTGATCAAATGACTACACAGTAAAATTCTCAGTGTTAATTTAACAATTTCAGAGGACAAATGGAACGACGTAAACATTAACAAACCAAAATCCATTATTTCGTTTAGAATGGATCCCAAGTCGCCACTTACGGGTTGGGAGGGCTTATATAATGGATGGCCACTCGACCCTCAATGCTTCCCAGGGCAAAGCCTGTGGGCTTGTTCTGCTTGTCCTTGAAGATGGCTACGCATCGGTGCTGCAGGATGGACACATACAGTACACGGGTCAAAGGCCTTTCATGCATAAACAGCAGAAGCTGTCTTAAGGATTGCCTTTGTACTTGGCATGGTTTCAAGGACAACGAATTAATCAGGCTTTATACTAAGATAAAAGGATAACAGGCTGGACAATATACAGAAAAATGAAAAGACTGCAAGACAAAAAACAAAGAAAAAGCTGTTCACCTGATGCTTGAGAGGAGAGTCTATTCTGCGAAACTCTGAGGGCTGGTTTTCTAGCTGGTAGACAATCAGTCCTCTCTCAGCTGTAGCCACCACTGCCATGGGGTACACCTGGATATAAAAAAAATTACACTCAACAACTTGCCAGGTTCATGTTAAGCTTAATTATACTTCGTACAACCACGTCCCTCAACCAAAACAAGTGAATTTTCGCTAAAAATAAATACCACATATGTCTTTTCAACTTACCACATCAGCACAGTAGGATCTCTCTGGCATCGGCAGAGACATCATGGGGTTGGGAGAGCGGGTGTCCCAGAACTGAACAAGAAAACACAGAGCAGACTCAGGTTTGCAACTGCCTCTCTCAGGGAATGGTTATAGTGATGTGATGATAGGGGATATCTAAACAATTGCTTATGTCTGGTCATAAAAGACTATGATTGGTTGTCAGTACGGAAATTCTCAGAATATTTCTAGCTTTTTGAAAATTTGCCGGTGACGTGTTGCCGCCTTGCCGGTCTGATCCATTTTTTTTTTTCACTTACATTTTATTAAGTTTTCAAGAACAAAACACATAAAACAAAAGACAAACAATAGACATCACATATGTTGCCAAACATCATCTTATATAATAATAAAATAAAATAGAAGTAGGGCACAGGTGCTGTTCAATGTTAATAAACGATAGCACATGAAAACTGTACATTTTTTGTTCAAAAGGTTTTAGCTCGTTCAATTCTTACAACAACCATTTTCATTTATATCATCTCACACATAGTAACTTCTCCCTCGATCGTCAGAAAAAAACCAAAAACCAGTATACACATATATGAATATATATATATTTAAGAAGTCATGCGTTGTGTATATACAGTACATGAATATGTATGTCATGGGTTAAGTACTGTATCAAGACCAAATACATATATTTATTTGAAATAACTATCCTATTCCCTAGACCTCTTGTCGCTCATAGTCAATCCATTTCCCCCATTTGTTCTCAAATATCTCTTTCTTCATCCTCAAGTTAGCAGTCATCCTCTCCATGTCATAAATCTCAGAGACTACCTGAAGCCAATCTTCCGCAGATGGAGATTCCGTCTGTAGCCATTTACGTGTAATGGCTTTTTTCCCTGCAGCCATGAATATTTTCATAAGATATCTGTCACTTCCTGAAATTTCCTCTGGTAAGTCTCCCAGGTGGTCTGATCCATTTCTAATGCATTTAAATGCTTACTTGCTTAGTACACAAGACCCTACATTACATAGTTGGGTTATTGTGGATTTGGTTTTCCAAGGGCTTTAAGATATTTTGTTTACAGATGCACAGAGACACACAGACAGTGATTATAATACAGTGTATCCTGTAGGCAGGGCAATAACTAGAGAGAAGGTTGTACCTTCAG
Source organism: Gymnoscopelus braueri (assembly GCF_963280865.1). Classification (NCBI taxonomy): domain Eukaryota; kingdom Metazoa; phylum Chordata; class Actinopteri; order Myctophiformes; family Myctophidae; genus Gymnoscopelus; species Gymnoscopelus braueri. The sequence continues at coordinate 16,676,436 of NC_137612.1, forward strand.
TGTTTTGTCCCAGCTGCCAGTCATGATACAGCTGTAGTTGGGGGCTTTAATCCAGTGGATTGATTTGATTGGGCCTTCATGCTAAAATGAGAAAGACAGATAAACAGGTTCATAATATTTTTTATTACACAGCTTGGTTGAATGCGTGATTCTGATTGGTCAATCACTGAATTCACCGGTGTGTTATTTCTGGATAATGACCGATGAACTCAATAATCAAAGGCTCAGAGCACCTGCTGCGCTGCTTGATATTATGCCGTATCCAAGCCATGTAAACAAACACACAATGTCATTTACAGCTAAACATTGCTCTCAAGAATGTTTTTGAAAACATTTGAAGCAAGAAATAGTCAACGCAGTAACCGAAAATTGATTCTATTTGATCAACACTTCTTTGTTGTTCATTGTTCCTTGTGTTGCGCTGACCGCACCTGCCATAAATGTATGGAATACTTTAATTACCGTAAGAAAGGAAATACTTCGTTTTGTTGTTACTTTTGGGTCAATTTATACATTTATGTATTAAGTAGCCGACTAGCCGTGTAATAAGCGAGATAATTGACGGGAAGCGGTCATCGTTTAGAAATAAACCCCTTCATCCTGTTTATTTCTCAACAATGACCGCCGCGGCCGCGCCGTCAATTATCCTGTGCAAATAGCAGTCACTTATTTTGAGCTGCCATCTAAGTTCTAACCTGTGCAATCTGCATCGACTGGTTGCTGTTCAGGTCCCACATCTTGGCTGTCTTGTCACAGGAAGCGGTGAAAACTTTACTCCCATCCTGCTCAAACAGAAAAACATAATATTGAGACTTCATACAGTGCAATGGATGGCTCATTCATGTTTCTTTGATGCTACGTTTGACAGGTGATGAACTACAAGTCTCACATCGCTCCAACAGCAGTCCAGCACTGGCCCAGTGTGCATCTGCTGTGCCTTGGGGACGGTCTGTCCATTGTCCTGCACCTCCCAGCACCGCACCTAAGGTGAGATGGCATACTAGTAAAACATTTTGTGCATTTGTAAATGCACAATACAACATTGTAATATGTAGTCCGGCTGTAGACAACAGTGGAGTGTAAGTCTTGCCCCTACTTCAAGACTGTGAGCAATTCTCAAAGCTCATTGCACTCACATCATTGGCCCATGAACCTCCAATGAGGAAATTTCCTGGCATGGTCGGGGGGCTGAAAGCCAGGCAGCTGATGCTGTCATCTGGTGGAGAAGTCACTTCAACATCCTGCAGCACAAAAAAAAAAGAAGTTAGAAACATAAATGAGAACTGCAAGCTAACCATACTGCTGTTGGTTTTCATTTCTACAAAAGGGTGTGGTGATGATGAGGCAGGTCTACTTCTTGGGAAGAGCAAGTGTGTCATTTTGGACTAGAGTATGTCACATAACTTACCTTCATAGGATTATGGCTGTCTGTTGTCGTACTTCCAAAGACACCGGTTCCTCCTGTTCCGAACCCAGTACTTGCCCCAAATAAACTCATGATGGACGAATTGTTACCAGTAACCTAGAGCAAGGGAAGACGCTTATAAACCACATCTGCTGGGTAAAGGTAGTCTAAACGTTAGGTGGCCAAGTTACACACATTACTAGTTGAGGTACACATTGTTTGTTCCATCTGTCTTTGTGTTCATTCATATATTCAAGTGTTACATTTGATTTGAGGATGTAAACATTCTTGCCACAACGTAAATAAAAAATATATAGGTCTGTTTTACTCCAATGTATAACACAAAACTAATTATCAGTGATTACTGTCATCTAGGGTAGGGTTAGCCCCATTACGAACCTCTCCCTCCATTCAACCCGGAAGAACCCCCTACGTCTGGTGCCAGTACTGCTCCCGGTTCGGCTACAATGGAAAACATGGCCACAGGCTGACTAAATAAGCGATTTAAGCGGTTGTTTCGCCCAGTTCTAAAAAGTTAGGTCTCCATAAAAATTGGATTGGAATCTCAAAATAAAGGTGGTAAGGTTATTGTTGAATGCAGTTAACACCAAAAACACCCAAAGCCCAACTGTTTACTGTACACATTTCTTTTGATAATAGTGTTTTATTGCTACTAGTGCTGGTGATGTCTAGGATAGCATTGTATATTATTGTACGTCTTTAAATGTCTCTATGAATTGAATACACAGGACCTAAATGGAAACAAGTCCTCACTCCTCAGGACGTTTTTTGGTGTTATCCTTTTAGACCAAGTGTATGACTGTACACATTTCTGTCTAATAAAGTATTCAATCAATCAATCAATCAATCAAAGGTATCTCACAATGATTTGGTAAGGTTCTGTCACACCATATATCAAGGCACAATAACATGCTTTCACTGGACTCAAGTTATCCTTGGGGCCTGGCTGTGCTGTTGACAAGCTAGCATTGTAAGCCAACTGGACTAGCGTTAGAAAGCCACAAATAATACTTCACAACAGCGATTTAACAAGCAAGCTAAAGCTAAAGTTCATCTTAACGATGAAGTGGAGTGACACATGAATCCTTACATCACAGCCAGTGCTGGGTTGTTGTGGTTATTTATTTGAACTGTTGTTGTTGTTGGTATTGATGTATCTTTTCTACAAGCCACTGAACCAGTGCTCACATTTGATTGGTTTACTTGTAAAGGCGGTTATCACACAACGTTCATTATTATGCAGTTAAACATCATTCTATAACACAGCATACTAATTAGATAAAATATACATACCCCCAAAATGTGTGCGTTAAGTCTCAGTAATTTCAACAAAACAGGATAAATACCTCAATTCTCCGCCGGCGCAACAAACATGTGGCGCATGCGTCCTATGCTGTCGCGAATGGATGACGTTCCGTTGCCCATATATATAATAATACAAATGGCCACAAGGAGGCAGTGCATGACCAAGGTATGGAATCTTTTATTGTTTAATTTTCACCATCAATGCAATGTAGAAATACTCTGTTACAAGTAAACGTCCAGAATTCTAAATTGACTTGAGTAAAAGTACAAAAGTATCGGTATCAAAATGTACTTAAAGTACCATAAGTCAAATTCTGCCGAATGTCCCATTTCACACGTTTTCAAATGTATAAACATCTTTTAAAAATAGCCGATCTACAAGCTCACAATGCCTTGCATTGCAACGCATTGTGAGCTTGTAAATCGGCTATTTTCAAATGGCTGAAATGTGTAGGGCTGAAGTGGTTCTATGTTTTCTAATAATAATCCAAATCTACAAAGTATCTAGTAACTAAAGTTTTCAAATAATTGTAGTGGAGTAAAAGTATAATATTTGCCTCTGAGATGTAGTGGAGTAGGCTGGAAGTAAAATTAGCCTACTGAAAATTGGTAAATACTCCAGTAAAGTAAAAAAATAATCAAATTTGTACTTAAAGGTATGGTAAGTGATTTGCTTTGGTTAAAATAAGTGTTAAATAGCTCTATATTTTGATAGTACTCATTGCTATAGAGTGTTTGAAACAGAAAATGCATTTTTGTTTCAGTTTCAGTTTAATTTCCAATTTTATCCAATCAGGATAGAGAACTCAATCAGGATATAGATTAAACAAGTGAAATTGGAAGTGATGACACTAAGAAATGAGCAGACAAAATTGGAACTGGAACACTATACAAATTAAGCTTAAAAAGGGGTACTTTCTCCTGATTGGCTGAGATTTTGACACCTACCGGAAAATGTATTTTCTGTTTATTAAAGAGCTGGAGAGACAGGGAGACATCTGTTACTGAACAAACACTCTATATCAATGATTACTATCAGAATATAGTGCTTTAACCTTTTAACAAAATACTTTTTGTTTTAACCCAAAAATATCACTTACCCTACCTTTAAGTACAGTAGGCCTACTTGAGTAAATTCACTTTCTTACTTTCCACCACTGCAATTTACTCTTGTTTAAATTCAAGTGAAACTACCAAGGAGACACCGTCATAGTCTAGCTAGCTGAACTATGGTAATGACAGCTTTTTAATTTTTTAACGTTTTATTTTATTTTTATACAGCCTTGCCATATCATTCTTTAGAGTGGCGCAAACCTAGCCTGGTTCCAGACCATAGACCCCGCCCACTCTCTGAGTGGACTGCTACTCTTGGTCTGGTGTCATAATGTGAGCCTATGGCTTTTCACGGTCGAAGAAAAACCTGTCAAATCAGAGTCGGAGGTGGGGGTGGTCTAACGATAAGCCAATCAGTGAATATCTGCTAAAACAAGCTGTGCGATGACGTCAGATGTAGGCGGATCCGTGGATCTCTTGTGATTGGTTTAGGGAAATTTGAATCCCCTCCCCCTGGTAATCGCGGACACTGCCGCCAATGTCAGACTGACTGAAGCTCCACGCAGCTTCAGGCTGATAATCAAGCCAGCGCAAACCAGCTACCTGACTGTATAAAAAGTAGTTTGAAGTCATCTTTTGTGTGCAATCTTTTCACACAGACAGACGTATCACAAAAAAGAAAAGTGATTTTACTGACATGTAGGCCTACAGCATTTGTTTGGGAAGAGAGAGTACTCACAACTGGGGTTCCCCAAGGCTCGGTTCTGGGTCCTCTTCTTTTCTCTCTCTACACTACATCTCTGGGTGCTGTCATCCACTCCCATGGCTTTTCCTACCACTGCTATGCCGATGACACCCAGCTAATCCTCTCATTCCCCCCCTCTGATACCCAGGTGGAGATACGCATTGCTGCTTGTCTGGCTGACATCTCGGAGTGGATGTCGACAAACCAGAAGCTCAACCTGGACAAGACCGAGCTGATGTTCCTCCCGGGGAAGGGCTGTCCGCACCGAGACATGGCCATCACCATTGATAATGCTGTGGTGACCTCAACTCGGACTGCGAAGAATCTGGGTGTGACCCTGGACGATCAACTGACGTTCTCGGCAAACATCGCATCAGTGACGAGGTCCTGCAGATTCCTGCTCTACAACATCAGGAGGATTCGCCCCTTCCTCACGGAGAAGGCAGCCCAGGTGCTCATCCAGGCTCTCGTCATCTCCCGCCTGGACTACTGCAACTCCCTCCTTGCTGGTGCTCCGGCATCTGCCATCAAACCCCTGGAGCTTGTTCAGAAAGCTGCGGCTCGTCTGGTGTTCAACCGCCCCAAGTTCTCCCACACAACCATCCTTCTCCGCTCTCTACACTGGCTCCCCGTAGCGGCTCGCATCCAGTTCAAAACCCTGGTGCTAGCCTATAGGGCAGTGAAAGGAACAGCTCCTTCCTACCTCCGGGCTATGGTCGATGCCTACACCCCTGCCCGACCACTTCGGTCTGCCACCTCGGGCGACTGATTGCCTCATCACTCAAGGGTCCTTCTGGCCGATCCACACGGTCACGACTCTTTTCTGTTCTGGCCCCACAGTGGTGGAATGAACTTCCCACTGATGTTAGGACAGCAGAGTCACTGCCCATATTTCGCCGCAGGCTGAAAACTCACCTCTTCAGGAAACACTACCCTTCCTCTCTGCCTGACCTACTTGTTGTTAACTAGTTGTACGAACGCTTGTTTTCTATTGCTGTATTGTTTATTGGATTATTGGATTGTTTATTGGATCTTGTTTAGTCGATTCACTTATTTGTTTTAGCTCATGCTCATTTGATTTAGCTATTTTGTCTCATCTGTTTAAGGAAATAGGTAGCTGATATATTGCACTTTTACCTTAGCGCTAGGTATACTCTTGGTTGCTTGTTTTTGCAGATAATGCACTAAAGACTTCTGGTGATTAGTAGTTTTCGTTCCCTACCTATGTTGAATGCACTTATTGTAAGTCGCTTTGGATAAAAGCGTCTGCTAAATGACTGTAATGTAATGTACTTAATGACAGTTTCAGAATACTGACTGGAAACTTCTCTCTCCTGTAGGCCTATATGAATATAATCACTTGGTTCTCAATCTTTTCTGGGTCAGGGGCGGGGCCACTTGAAAATATCGAAAGCGTTAGCGGCCCACACATCAATCAATCGAATTGTGTTAGGTAGTATAGGCCTACTTAAAATTCCTATTCATCCGTATAACAATGAACACACCTTTTTGAATGAACGAATATTTTTTTTTATATTAATGTTATATTTTCATTTAAATCTTTTGCCACTTGTTGTATCCTCAGGCCCACCAGTGGGCCCCGGCCCACAGGTTGAGAATCACTAGCCCTATACTCTTCTCTTTTGAGGCTGTTGAGCACACAAACACCAAACCTACTTGCCTTTAGACACACAGCTATAACACAGGTCCAACCCCAAAATTCATATCCCACACGTTTGTTTGTTTGTTTTTGTTTGTTTGGCCTGAGTTAGGCCTACACTTCGTTGTGTTCTGGTGTCGCTCACCACGATCTACAAGCTCACAACGTGACGCGATGTAAAACATCCCGTCCACCAGTTTTACTACTGTGGTAGCCGTGCTCTGGTTTGGAACTGTGTGCGACTGTGCGTGCCAATAAAATAGTCCATCGCTATAACATAGCGGTTCCCTGTGTGTACTATGTCGGTAACGGGGAAAGGGCCCAGAATGTCGACCTCCACATTCCAGCCCCTGTGACAGTTGTCACTCTTGTAGATGTGTAACTCCACATCTTGCTTGCAGTTCAGGCAAATAGAAGAAGGCCTGAAGTTGTCAAAGGTCCTTTGACAACTTCAGACATAGACTCGGTGGGGGTCTATGTCTCAAATACCCTATGTCATAGGGTATTTGAGACATAGACCCCCACGAGCCATGGACCATCTTGACTGGAGCACAGTAGACAGAGAGGTGAAGGCGTAGGCTACGTATCCCTTTGGGGAAATTTGTCCTGCATTTGACCCATCCTAACTACGTAGGAGCAGTGAGCACCCACTGTGCAGCGCCCAGGGACCAACTCAAGTTGTAATGCCATTGCTTTGGTCAAGGGCATTGGCACGAATATGTAACATGCATGTTTTTTAGTGTGGGAGGAAACTCAACACGAACACGGGGAGAAAATGCAAACTCCACACAGAAAGGCCGCCTCAGCCGGGGATCAAACCCAAGACCTTCTTGCTGTGAGGGAACAATGCTTACCACTGCGTCACCGTGCCATCCGTGGTACTTACGAGCTGCTGTATCTTGTCCCCCTCTACGGGGGTCTGCCACCTGCAATACAGCGATGCTAGCCCACTGTGAGTAGTAGTACACCTACTGTAGACCACTAAGGGCACTTAGTGGTGGCCGGTGTCTTGTCTGTCTGTGGCAGGTGTGCAGATATGCCCAATTGCACATATATGGACTGGACATGCCAGATGTCAGCTCAAATCGGCACATCGATTTATTTAGCTTTTGACCTGATTCTTTCCTATGTTTTCTCCTTGCTCTTCCTCTTCCTGTCCCCCTTTTCCTGAAAACGAAATGATGGAGCTTGCACAAGAAAGAATTTCACCCACTATTTTACACTTGTAAACTTGATGTGACAATAAAGCTGGACATTGCTGGGTACTGAAACCTGAACATGCTGATTGATGGGTTGTGAAGTGATGCGTTGTCAAGAACAGAACTAGTGACGGTATCTATAAATCCATCAACCTCTGTATCTGTCCGTCTGTGCACTTGTGTCCTTTTATGCCCATATGGAGATCGATAATGTCATCAATATGGCATCATAGTACTGACATCTTAGTTTGGCCTCCATTTATATGGTAATGGTTACTGTACTCTGACAATGCATACAATGGGTACTGCATAACCGGAAGGGCATGTGTTCCTAATGGTTATCAACCCATCAATATGTTAATTTCATTTGACATGGACATCACAATTGAATTGGACTCGCCAACTCCTGTAGTGGCCATCCTTCCGATGCCAACGCAAAGTAAACAACCATTCCGCTGCCGGACCAGCCATTGAGTTTTGGCTTTTCCATCCTGGATGCAGTAGATGCGGATATAGGCCCATCTCTGTTGTACCGAGCGGCGGAGAGCGGTGTCTGTCATCATGGAGTGGACCCCTGGCACAGCTATCAGCAATGACACATCACCAGTGAGACTGAGCAGTGAGCACCCAGGCGCAGGGATGGCTGGCCAACCAGTAAAGAAATACTTGAGAAATACAGTTTCCCCAGCAGCAAGGCTTATATGACAGCTACTGCAGAGCCCAGGAGTTGGCAGTGTGAATCCCAATGCAAATTTGTCCCTGCCTGTTGGTCACTCTTGTCGGTGGTCTTGGGCACGCATACACGCACATCATAGGTGCCACAGTCTCTCTCTGTCTCTCTGACAAATTGTGAAACAGTGATGTTGGATTACGCACACTCTCTCTCACTTGTAGTAGATCCCATACATTGGACGGACTTGTACCCGATTGGCTAGTTCCACTAGATAGCCTTGTGGACACATGTAGTTGGCGAGATTATCTGCAGAATCACAAACACACACACACAAGCACGCACGCACGCACACACACACACACACACACGCACGCACGCACGCACGCACGCACGCACACACACACACACACACACACACACACACACACACACACGCACACGCACACGCACACGCACAAAGCAAAACACAAAGTAAGGATCAAGACAATAAACCCGTCATAATATATTCATCATGTGCGCACTGTTGTTTTGATTTTAGCCATAATTTGAGTCCTTAAAAATATTGCCATTGGTCTCTAGTTTTAGATCAGTGGGTAGAGTGCCAGAGTGTTTCGAAAAGACAGACAGAATGACAATCACCATTGTTGGAAGCTTGTGTTGTTTCTCTAGTAGAGCTCTGACATCTAATAGTGAATTCAGATGCCATGGGTGAAACATGATTATATAACAATAAAAAAAGAGAGATCTCCTATTTGTATTCAGTATGCATTAAATACATACAAATATACACATTGTTTATACTGTGTAGAGGCTGTACACACCCACACTTATTACCACCCCCTAAACCTTCCCCCTATTTCCATTCAAATGCTTTCTGTGGAGTGCTTTCCTCCTAGTGTAATTAATTCAAGACATTGGCATGTTCCTTCATGTGTCTCCACCACTGCTGTTGATCATTCCTAAACCCCTCACTAACAACAAGGGTGGGCCCAAGTCCATTGTTCGTGTTCCAAGGTGTCTGTCTTGAACGAGGGATTAGGGGATTATCCCTCATTACCTATTGATTGACCACAAAGGAAGAGCCGGAGTCCTTCATGTGAGCATGTGTGATATGTAAACACATCACATCACATGCCTATCCTGGTTCAGGAGATCACATGAAAACATTCCAGGTTTGCGCATAATGCAGACACATTTGGCAGCATGTTACACACACAAGCAGTCACAATATTCACATACAACAGGGTCTTCAAACTGGACCATGTCCTGCAGAGCTGAGAAAGACCAGTTCACTGAAACAATATTATAAGAGCACTGCAGTGCTCTTATAATATTGTCTGAGTGAACTGAACTTTTCAGAAGGTACACTGACAAACAATGATACAGATCTCCATTTCTATCCAGAAAACGAGAGCCTGTCAGTAAATGAGTATGTTGGACTCCTTTGACCTTTGAGCTGGGGAGTGAGGGCAGAGGAATTCCCTGGGGTGGTCACAGCAGAGGAGGGCACAGGGTGGGAAACCTGGCACCCACAATAGGAAGCGAGACACAGGCACAGTGGGAGATAGACGGAAGGCTTGCTTGCATCTTGTCCCACTAGGCACATGTCTGTCTCTCTCTCTCTCTCTCTCTCTCTCTCTCTATCTCTCTCTCTCTGTCTCTCACACACACACACACACACACACACACACACACACACACACACACACACACACACACACACACGGTTTAGTTAAAAATCCTATAGCCTCATGGACTTCTGCTTTTGCCTGTAGGTTGCAAGTTATAGCCTGTTGTACATTGTTAGGACCTGTATCGGTGTGTGTGTGTGTGTGTGTGTGTGCGTGTGTGTGTGTGTGTGTGTGTGTGTGTGTGTGTGTGTGTGTGTGTGTGTGTGTGTGTGTGTGTGTGTGTGTGTGTGTGTGTGTGTGTGTGTGTGTGTGTGTGTGTGTGTGTGTGTGTGTGTGTGTGTGTGTGTGTGTGTGTGTGTGTGTGTTCGTGCACGTGTGTGTGTGAAAAAGAACCAATACTGGGAGATAAAATAAATGGGCCTATCTATATGCCTGAATAGTGATCAGCCAACCCCTACATTATCCATTAGAGCCCACTTGCATCATTGCTTTGGACTCTGCACAGTCATCTTCCAAACAAAGACAGCTCTGATAGGATACTTATGGTTCGAAGTGTTATCGCAGGGAAAGACCACCCCACCTATCTCATTACCAAGATAGAGGAGAAAACGTCATTACGGGGACATTGATCCACTCTCACCCTACTTTCATCGACTGAGTCACCCCTCTCTCCTTCCGACTCACTCAACCACTGATATGGGCTGTCCCACTGTTTCACAAACAGTGGGTCGGGACCCATCTTTGGGTTGCGCACCAATTTTTCCGTTTCCTACATTTAAAAAAATAAATTATTTCAAAAGATTTTAAAAAGTTTAAACAAAAAAAAATACAACTTTTCATCAATCAAAAACATTTCCAACGTTTTTCAAAAGTATTTCATAAATAAAAATCTAAACATTTCCATAAAAAAAAAAAAAAAAACATTTAAGAAGTAGTGAAAATAGCAGATCTACAAGCTCACGGCAGTGTGAAGCTTCGCCTTGTAAGCTTGTAGATCTACTATTTCACCAGTTTGATTACTGGGCAAACGTCTAATTTCTCTTTTGGGTCTTGAGCTAAAAAGTTTGGGAACCACTGCATGGGCTATCCCATCCTAATCCCCCCCCCCCCCCCCGCCCCTCCCTCCCCTGGCACAGTCAGCAGCACCTCAATAAAATACATTCACAACTTTCCTAAGACACGAGCGCGCGCACAGCAGTACTACTCTACGCAAGAGGGGAATTGGGGTCGCCCTGTTTCCCAGAATAACGAAAAGAGTTCTAGCATCTTCCTCTTTTCTATTTCCTCCTCCCGTCATTTGTCCTTTTGACTTGTTTGGAAGTTGTTTGGAGGTAGTAGCCTAGTAAAAAAAGAAAGAAGGAGTTTCTGTTGTAGGCTACAGGTTTAGGCAATCAATAAAACAACCGCGCGTAAAGTCGCAACAAAAAACATGGTGACCAGTGCGTGCGCGTCGTCGGCGGTGGTGCTCTGCGTTTTAACATGGTGTCACTGCACAGTGGCCGAGCTCTCCTTCTCCTCCAACGTCTCTCTGGACAACGAGGTCCAGTCCAGCTTCATCCAGCGGCGGCTGCGGAGCCAGGAGCGCCGGGAGATGCAGCGGGAGATCCTGTCCATCCTGGGGCTGCCGCACCGGCCCAGGCCGACGCACGACCATCACACCAAGAACAACGCGGCGCCCATGTTCATGTTGGACCTGTACAACACGATCAACACGCACGGAGAGCCGCTGGGATATTCTTATTACAAGCCTCTCATTACTACGACCCAGGCGCCAGCACCGATGGTGGCGGCCCTCACCCCCCAGGATAGCCGCTTCCTCCAGGACGCAGATATGGTGATGAGCTTCGTCAATCTCGGTATGTCTCTCTCCAGTTATTTCCTAAATCAGTGGTTTCTCAAACTTTTTCGTGCCAATTAAGGACCCCCAAAATTATGATGTATTTCTGGCCCATCAGAAAATATGTTTTTGCCAGGGACCCTCAGAAGCAAAGATTTGAGTTAAAAATGTTTGCTTTAAAAAATATATATAGAAAGATTTGTGCAAATTTTCAGGATTTTTCAAAAATAGCGTGACATGCAATGAGCTTGTAGATCTGCTATTTTTGAATAGCCAAAGTATAAAATAAAAGTTTAAGTGGTTAAAATGAAAGTTAAAGTGGTTAAAATGATTGTGAGGCTATATTAACTAATTTCGCCGGGGACCCCCTGGAAACTCCCCAAGGACCCCTGGGGGTCCCCAGATCCCACTTTGAGAACCAATGTCCTAGCCTAAATCACTCGAATGCTTGATGGTTCAAACACTATAACCTACTGTGTGGCTTGTGTAAGACCAAATGTTTATGATAATTACAAACATTTTTGTTAATATTTTCATATCAGACAGAAGGTGCACAAATTAGTCATGCAAAATGCATTAGGACTCCCCTTAAACTTAAACAAAAAAGTGTGTTTAGCAAGAGATGAGAATATTAAGTGACACACAACATCCTCTATGCTGCAAAGAGGTCAGACAAGGTGAGGCAGCCTATTCCCCTCCCTCTGGACCCAACCTGCAGGGAACTCAGGCAACTCTAAAGCAGTGGTTCTCAAACTTTTTCATGTCAAGGACCCCCAAAATGATATGTATCTGGCTGCGGACCCCCATCTCAAATATTTTGTTCCAGGGACCCCCAGAAGCAAAGATTTGAGCTTATAAATATGTATTTTCAAAGGTTTGCACAAATGTTCACGATTTTTCAAAAATAGCAGATCTACAAGCTCATAGCGTGGCACTTGGTGCCGCGCTATGAGCTTGTATATCTGCTATTTTTGAATAGCCAAAGTATAAAAGGTCATAATTATTGTGATGCTATATTAACACATTTTGCTGGGTACCCCCTGGACCCCCCTCAAGTAGGCCTACCCCTGGGGGTCCCCGGACCCCACTTTGAGAACCAATGCTTTAAAGTGACTGCAATATAAAATATGTAAAATAATAGAAAAAAAAATCTGCCGACTGATTTCCAGATTATTCGATTAAAATGTGCAATTTATTTAGACCATAAAATGAAGATAAATGCTCATTACAAGTTAGGTTCTGAACCATACAACTTCTTAATATGTTTACTGGCAGTAAACATAACATTTGCTACTAAGGGGTGGTCAGGGACCAACCCTCCATCATTGTGTCTGTGGGGTGCATGTGGTGACATTGTTTTGCCGTTGTGTATGTGTGTGTGTGTGTGTGTGTGTGTGTGTGTGTGTGTGTGTGTGTATGAAAATGGGAGGAAAGGCTATGATAGGATGGTGAATGTTGTTGCTTTTTGTCAATTATGTTTGCACAGGGTCAGAATGAGAACACAAATCAGGGCTGGAATGTAAATGACAGCGGCCCCCATGCCTGTCCAAATGGACATTACAATATAAAGTATTTAGTGCAGATCAGGCCAAAACATGACATCCAGCGGATCAGTCAGTTTATGAAAGGAGGCTCATTCAAACTTGACAATTCTGAGAAATTCCCAAGTGTTTTTTTCCCAGCATGAGGTTTTTATTATTATTTTGTACAATTTGCAGCATGCTGGGGAAACATCAGTTTAAAAGTTTGTTTCAACCTGTCTATAAAAAAAGTTTTCCGGGAAAAACTACAGACATCTGTAGGATTGCTGGACTACTGAAACATGTTCAGAAAAAAGGTAATAATTGGGCATTTCTTGCCAGTCCTGCCCTCCGCTGGAGCTTTACGCAGCAGGACCTCATCCCAGTGCTAAACAGGGCTAATAACACTAATACATTCCTCAGTTTTAATTTAATTCTTGTCTTGCCATCGATTGTAAAAAATTGTCAATTAACACTGAGGATTTAACTATGTAGTGAGTTAGGCTACCTGTATTAAGTTTCAGTGTCAACGTTTTTAGTGTCTCCTTGTTTGTTGCCGGGGTCTACAGCACTAATGCTAACAAAGTGCATCAGATGAAGTGTTTGTGTCTCTGTGATGTTGGAGCTTTCAGACACAAGAGGCTTTCAGGTCACTTTCTCTTTTCCTTGAAATCGAGCTGTCCTGCATTCCGAGTTATAAATGTTATGACAACATGCCTATATCCGATTTCCCCAGAATCCCTTCAAAGCCCTGGGAGAGAGGCTTTAGTATGGCTTTGTTTCGCATGGCTAGGATTTGGATGGACATTTTTGAACCCCTAGGGAGTGGATGACAAGTTTTGACTAAGATTGGGACTCTCAGACAAACATCCAAACACATTTAATTGCTGAATGAATCCCTGTGTGTGTGTGTGTGTGCGTGTGTGTGTGTGTGTGTGTGTGTGTGTGTGTGTGTGTGTGTGTGTGTGTGTGTGTGTGTGTGTGTGTGTGCGCGCGAGAGCGGGCGCATGTGTGTGTGTGTGCGCGCGTGCGTGCGTGCACATGTATGTGTGTGTGTGTTATGGAGGGTGTGAATCAAAGCGTCATACTCATAGGTGGGATTCAGGGGTCTTCTGCATTTAAAAAGGGCAAATCCTGCTTTTGTTTCCTTTGGAGATGTTGCTGTGGCTCTGATATCACTATGGTGAAACAGTAGACGGCCTGGTGCCTGCAGCTCTGATCCGGATGTGGGGTTTTATCCAAAAGCAACCCTCCTCTCTTCCGTACCGGCCTCCTCCTCCTCCTGCCTTCAGGCTTGGAGGAAGGTTACAGGTCATTTTCAATATGAAGGCTGTTCATCCCAGAGATGTGTCTCAATTTGACCTTTCACCTTACTCTCTGTGTGTGTTTATGGGAGTGCAATTGAAGACCATAATTAAAATTAAAAAACACGATAGACCATTTAAGGAAAAAAGTAATACCATAATGAGTGTGGTATAAATCCAAATCTTTTGTAGTTATTATTATATATACGTATACATAAAAGTAACAACTTTAAATAGACAGCATTTTAACTTAAACTTTTAAGGTTGAGGTTTGGAATAGTCACTTGTGAAAATCCTTAATAGGCTTATGTGGTTCTGCGTCTGAAAGGTTCAATATGGAAAGGGGGGGGGGGAGGTTATGAAGGGAGACACCCTGAGAGGATATTGTTCCCCCGTCAAGTGGGGGTCTCTCACCATCGTGTTGGAGTCAGTCTAACTTGGTGGTCTCCAGAGTGAGGGCTTCAAGACCAAAATGGATAATGGTATTTCCTCTTCATAGACCACAGCTTCCACTGTGAGGGAGAGCACTGCTCAACTTCTTTCAACCCCAGTGCCCGCACACACACGCACGCTCGCACGCACACACACACACACACGCGCGCACGCACACACACACACACACACACACACACACACACACACACACACACACACACACACACACACACACACACACACACACACACACAGTATATATGTGTATATATATATATATATATATATATATATATATATATATATATATATATATATATATATATATATATATATATATATATATATATATATATATATATATATACACATATATATATATATATATATATATATATATATATATATATATATATATATATATATATATATATATATATATATATATATATATATATATATATATATATATATATATATATATATATATATATATGTATATATAGCCTACATTTGTATGCATTAGAAGTGATAGTAATTTTTCATTAGACTTGCTTTCCTAGCTTTCCTCATTTCACATTCACTTAAGCATTAAAGGGACAATTGGCGTTTTATGTCATGCATGGTTCCCGTCATGTAGTCTTTTATTTTTATTTTTTTGCAAATGGAGTTTCTTGGGAGTTTTTCATCAGTCATTGGTTGCTTGGAGGTATAAAGTCTACACACACATGTACACACCCACATTATGCTGACATTGGGTGCGTTCGGAAATGAGCACCGGGAGCGCACTCACACATTAGTTTGTATCAGTGCTATATATCCGAACGCACCCAGTATGTCTGAATCTCAAACCATAAGTTCTATTCCCATTGTGATATGTTCTTCTCACGCCTAATTCATGGCTTGGTGAATAAGTGCAGTGTGACAAAAATGATGCATAATATATAAATGAATAAATTACCAACTATTATTATGTGACTTGGACTATCCCACATTATGTAGCTTTAAACTTTTGATAATAAATTCATAGAGTGAATGTAGTCCCCATAATGTAAAACCCACAGGCTCAATTTAGTCTGTAATCCGGGTCCTTTTACGATCTCAGAGTTAAAGTGACACTTTTTTTGTTGTCCATTTCTGACTTTAAAACATACACTGACTTTACAGATCTATCAATCTTTGTTCTGTGGCTGTCCGGCAAGTGAGCTAAACTCTGTTTGGACCTGCTGTAGTTATACAGCACAAGGTCTTGCCTTCGGGAACACACCAATAGAGCGTTCTGCTATTTTCTTACTTTTTAGTTTTGTACTATATTGAGCCTAAATCAGGCTTCAGGCTCAGTACCTTCCTATCTCTCGTTGCTTTTCATTGGATAATGTATCTCTTCAGTGGTTATTGTTTATGGAAGGTTTGCGTTCACTGTGCATATTGAGCCTACTTGAGTCTGAAGTTCAAGCTGCATTGCAAAATCCTCAGTGTCAATTTAACTCTGAGTTTAAAGAATGGACCTGTAAGGTGGTGTAAGAGTTAAACTGATACTTTGAAATTGGATTTTGCAGTGTGGACACTCAGGAACAGGGCTAGTATTGTCATTCTGAGAAGAAACAGGTTGAAATCTCACCGTTTTCTTCCTACAAAGCTGATCTGTAGGCAGCATAAGGAGATCACATTAAGGTTTTTTTTTTTTTACTTCCTCCAGAAAATCTCATTATCCTTCCAATTATTTTTACATCCCCATGTGAAAAGATGTCTTTCTTTTCCCTGTTAAAGCCTCTTATGAAATACTGTCACCCAGTTACTGGCTCTATGACTTTTTCTCTTAAATTAGAAGCTCTGTATTCAGATAGTAATCATTGCTGTGTAGAGTGTTTGTTGTTCAGTAACAGGAGTCTCCCCATCTCTCCAGCT
Organism: Gymnoscopelus braueri; assembly: GCF_963280865.1. NCBI lineage: Eukaryota > Metazoa > Chordata > Actinopteri > Myctophiformes > Myctophidae > Gymnoscopelus > Gymnoscopelus braueri. The sequence continues at coordinate 16,693,132 of NC_137612.1, forward strand.
CTTTAGTAAAGAGAAAATATTTTTTTAGGTGGCGTGCGTATTTCATCCAATCAGGAAAGAGTACACGCATCCGCTTAAATTTTATAGTGTTCCAGACAGTTCCAATTTTGTCTGCTCACATTTTTGGTTCATCACTTCCAAATGGTATCCTGAACCGAAAATGTATTTTCTGTTTACTAAAAAGCTGGAGAGACGGGGAGAGTCAAATTTTAACCAGAATCCTATCATTCTATTGTGAGGATGTGTGAAAATATGACTTCCCGATGTGTTTTGTGTGTTGAGAGGCACTGGAAAATCCCCACCAACTGACGTGAAACAACTAGTTTCAGCATGTTTTACAAAAAAGTGGAAAAAAGGAAAAAACAGCTGAATGTTTAAAACTTTTAAATCTTTAAAACTACTGTCTTGCTTACTTATTTTAATGAATAGAACCAATCTGTATGATCGAGTGTGTTAATACATAATACAACTAGCACATCAGCAGTGGTTGGAGGAAGTCTAGCCTTCCATTGACAATGTCAGTAAAGTTATTTGAAGCAGATGGCACACTTTGGGTTGGACACTATGGCCTTCCATCTTTATTGTAGTTCGAACATTGTTGCAATTTCCTCTTTCCTTTGGGAGAGAGACACACAATTGATATAAAACCTACGGAGTGTAACTTCATCCCATTAAAACCGGGAAAGCATCTGTGTCATTTTAGATTTTTGCGTTGGCTATTAAAAAATAGCAGATATACAAGCTCACAGCGCGTCACTTCGTGGCGCACTGCGAGCTTGTACATCTGCCATTTTTGAACATTTTTAAAAAATCTTGAAAGAGTGAGAACTACTGATTTAGAAGGCATTCGTAGAATCGGCCTCAGGTCTTAATGGGTTAAATAGACAGAATAGTCGTTTTTGTTTTTTTAAATAAGAAAATGTAGATGACAAAAAAAACACCCACATTGACTCTGATTGTAAACGTACAGTAGGTTAATGATAGTGCCGTGGATCACGATGTGTGTCCCAGCAGTGCTCAGGAGTACTCTGAAGTGTTGAAATGCCTCCCTGAGGGAAGTTTGCATATCTGAGGTCTGATCTCTGGAGCTAATGGTCCCTAACGTAAACACACCAAGTCCTTACAAGCAATTATTTCTTTCATAAAACGCCCCCCGTTCACTTCCAGCATTTAATTGCGGTTAAACAAATGACTTGCAGGGTTCAGAATGCACTCTTCTTTACGATGAGTGGGCTGTGTGTTTGTGTGCGGTTAGGAGAGAATTTGGAAGAATGTGTGTACTCTTTTGTTTCTCCAAGCAAATGTATACTTGGACAAAAATGATATATTTTCAACTTATAATCCATACCTTTTGTCAAAGCATAAATTAAGTGTGAGAAAGTTGTGGGATTGCCGTGTTAAATTGATTTGTGTGCTGTATGTCGTCGCTGTAGTGTCGGGACTAAAACCTTGTATGTAAAACCGTTACTTTTCAGGAAATTGAAAAAATAACCCGTGTTCCAATGGATCCAGTGTATAATTTTGTCACAATACTTTTGCTAATACTTTTCTTGGTACGATATTTATAAAACAGACACACTTACCGACCTAGAAGTTCACAACGTGTCGCGATGTGACACGTTGTGAGCTTGTAGATCAGCTATTTTCGCTTTTCTGTGACATGTTTGTATGACAAAGTAGGGCCTATAATTTCCCCCAAAACTCAAAAAGTTGAAATATGGAGATACAAGGTTTTTGCCCGACAGCAACGATATGCACATGTGTGCCTGTGCATAAATCTGTGTGTGTGTGTGTGTGTGTGTGTGTGTGTGTGTGTGTGTGTGTGTGTGTGTGTGTGTGTGTGTGTGTGTGTGTGTGTGTGTGTGTGTGTGTGTGTGTGAGTGTCTGTGCTCAATGAGCCACTAACTAAAACAATAGTGGGCCAACATTGAGAAGGCGGGGTGATGTCATGCTGATGTCATGGTCTGTGCCAGTGGGCAGGATGTGTTTAAGGTGGCTAATCGCTGCTCCGCTCCGCACACCGTTTGCGGAGACCTCCTCGGCTGTTTCCAAGGACAAACACTTTGGGCAACGCTGTCAAAACACAATACTGGAAAGCTCCAGGAAACCATCATGGGGTCTGCCTGACCACCATTCTTCTGGAAAGTTTGAGAGTTGCTTCAGGCAGCGTGGAAATCCGAAAGGCCACAGTTGGTGATTTTATTATAATCACCAGACGGGAGGAGACAGTGAAATGAGTGGACAGATAGCTAAATGATCTCAGGGGGCGTGGGGTTGTGGAATTGATGACCATATATACCCGTGGTAGTTAAGTCATGCATTAGTGAGGCTCTCTACCCTTTGTGTGTGTGTGTGTGTGTGTGTGTGTGTGCGTGCGTGCGTGCGTGCGTGCGTGCGTGCGTGCGTGCGTGCGTGCGTGCGTGCGTGCGTGCGTGCGTGCGTGCGTGCGTGCGTGCGTGCGTGCGTGTGTGCTGGAAGCTGGAGTTTCCTATTTTCGACAGGGTGCTTCCGAGATGTGGGCAGAGCAACGTGGATCAGTGAACTGTTTCATTCATTCAGCACATTATAAACCACTGACCAGCAGCAGGCCATCTGATAAGCAGCCTCAATGTTGGCGCACATATACTGTACTGATATCCTCCCTATCAATCAGGAGCAGTAGTATTATTTTTCAGTGTGTGTGTCCACTCAGAAGGCAATGAACCATTTATGAATCACAAACGTTTTGGCTGGATTCTTGTTTTGACAAAATAAACCAAAGCCTCAAACCAACGAAGAGCATCTCACCTCCATCTCTATTAGAACTGATTGAGTGATTGATTGACGTTTTTATTGACAAAAATGCATATACCTGAACATATATTTTTTATATATCTGTTATAAGAATAAAACCCTCTGAAATCAACTAATCCTTCATCTTGGGTTCATATCACACTCTTCCCACTACTCCACCTCTCTCTCTCTTTCATGTCTCTTAGTTGATCAGGATCCTGACCTCATACATCAACAGCATCGAAGGGAGTTCCGCTTTGACTTAGCTCGTATCCCAGAAGGAGAGGCCATTACGGCTGCAGAGTTCCGGATTTACAAGCACCACATCCAGGAACGCTATGAGAACGAGACGTTCAGAGTGGCTGTCTACCAGGTCGTGCAGGAGCCCTCGAACAGGTGAGGCCAGATGATTATATGCAGGCTGTGGTCAAATATCCTAGTGGATAAATGCATGGATTAAATATGTTTTTGATACATGATGATCTTATGTTAGTGAAAGAAATGGTCTGGATAAGCCAAAGGATTTAAATAGGCACCCTGTGTGCTGACATAAGCTTGTCTATGTGTGTACACCTATGTAAAATGCTACTTAGACTGCTGTTTATACACTGACCTGTATGCTTTAGCTGAGTTTGTCTACACAGGGTTACTTCTGCTGATGTTATTTCCAGGTCAGCTTCTCACAGCTCTATAGCAGCAAAGGGTGTTTACATAGACATTAGTGTCAGTGGCAGACACCCAGTCTCCAGTAACCCTTTACACCGTCAATTGTAATGGAACAGAAAACATTCACCCAGGGGCTTGCGTGTATCACATGGAACTCTCCAACCACTAATGACACTCTGGATGCTTATGACGGCTTTCTCGTACATACTATTATATGTGCTTGTCTATCTGTCTGCCTATCTGTGTAATTCTTCTTTAAATGTCAATCTGCCCGCCACTCTCAATGTCTCTGTCTGTTGCTCTGTTGCTCCAAACCACTTCAAGGATTAGCACACCACATTTAAAGACTTAAGAGTAATTTTATTCCGCAACACCTCCTCATTGCATAGACCTCCACCTCGACCTACCATCTCTAGTGGAACGCTCCTGTATTGACAAATGATACAGTTATTTCAATAGATTCTAGTAATATTATGTATTATACATATATTATATTATGTAGATGGTTGCTAATCGTATTATTTAGATAGATGCCAGGTTTAATGTCTACTCGTTATCCTAGTTAATGGTACATTTTTACATTTAGCATCTGCTGAATACCAAAGTGCATTATACAAGTATCTGGTCTTTCTCCTTACCTCCTGCTGTCAACAGTTTGCTTGAGTCTGTTCTAGAAAGCAGATTCAGGGATGGGGTGGGGTGAAACAGTTGAGGATGTGTTCCTTCTGTGACGATGGTGTTAAGGGCAATGCCATTGTCATTTACAAACATGCTCCTCCATGCAGACGAGCAGACGGCTGAACAAAGCTCACTCCCCCCACCCCCATCCGCCACCCCCAGGGTCTGCAACTCAATCTGTAAATGAAGCCATTGTCTGGGAGAGCTGCCCTAAAGCATATACCACCAGTCTAGGAATCCTATCAGTGTTGGAATTTTCATCTGAGATGATAAGAGGGGTTTTAATAAGTGTATTGCTGTTTGAGATTGGCGTCATATCTCTACTTAGGGATTTCCCTTGGCCTCCAGGGTCTAATTGTTTTCAACTACACATAAAGAACATAAAGTACTTGTGATGTATGGGTTTCCTCAACTGTCAGAGCTTATTTTTCACCACATCGGAACCAGTTGATGACTGGATTATTATGCTTCTCTGCTGAATCAACTTGCTTTGTCTCCAGTTAGTGCAGGGTAACCCTAAAGGAAGTTGTACCGAGTTTATCATCCAGAGTTGCAAAGCCAAACCCCCCCCTTGATTAGGGTGACCATATTTTCAAACCCACAAACCGGGACCCTTAAATGAATGTGCACATTCATGCACTCGCACTGCAGTGCACACCCATACCACCCACGACCAATGCACGTGCACATCTATGTGCACCGTAGGCATTACCGTTTCCAGTTGAATTCAGTGGTGCGCACACATTAAAAAATATGCATTGTTCATGTTTTCTGATTGGTTAGGTAATAGTGAGCATGTAGGCCTAAATGAACAGAACGCGCTAAATGTCTATGCAACCGCTGAAAACAACTATTATTGTTTTAATTGTGGCGGAAATCAGGACAATTTTGTTGTGAATGTTTAAAACCGGGACATCTTGGGACTCTGGACGCACAGCTGGAAATCGGGACAATCCCGGGAAAACCGGGACGTCTGGTCACCCTGCCCTTGATGTCAGCACTGACTGACATCAAGGGCAGGGTGACCAGACGTCCCAACAACCTCATGTAGAGCAGTGGTTCTCAACCTTTTCAGTCCACGACCCCCTAAAATAATCATATTTGAACTGGGGACCCCCCCCACCCTGACAAGCACTTGGAATTGTAGGAGTTGAGGCATTACATGTAGTTTGACTCGGTTCCACAGATAAATATTGTGAAAATAGCCGATCTACAAGCTCACAACGCCTCGCAACGCTTGTAGATCAGCTATTTTCAGAACTTTTGCCTCTTTCTTATATTATTTGACGATTTGGCCAATGTTTGACCAGTTTGTTTAGTATAGTTTGTTGATTACAGGCAACAGTTTGACAACCACTGATGTAGAGTTTGATTTAGTTCTCTTACCTGTCCCTCCCCAGTGAAGTGGCACTGTTCCTGTTGGACCAGCGGACCGTTTGGGCCACTGAGGAGGACTGGCTGGTTTTTGACCTGACTGCCACCAGTAACCACTGGCTGGTCAACCCCGACCAGAACCTGGGCCTGCGCCTCGTGCTGGAGAACAACGAGGGTGAGTCACTGTCATGGACCAATCGACACGGGCCAGTTGTTATAACCAAATGCAGAAAGTCCAATGGCCACAGTGTTTGACCACAACAGTGGTTCAACCCATTAAAACCGGGAAAGCATCTGTGTCATTTTAGATTTGAACCACTTTAACCATTATTTTATACTTCGGCTATTCAAAAATAGCAGATATACAAGCACATAGCGCATCACTTTGTGCCGCGCTATGAGCTTGTAGATCTGCAAAAAATGTTGCGTGAAAATGTGTGCAAATCTTTGCTTCTGGGGGTCCCTGGAACAAAATATTTTGAGATGGGGGTCCGCGGCCAAATGCATATCATTTTTGGGGTCCTTTGAGCACCACTGATATAGCAACATGTGTTTTTCAGAAAACCGTTAAGATTTAGAAGACATTCGTAGAATCGGCCTCAGGTCTTAATGGCTTAATACCCCTCACATCCTGTGGTCACAATGAATTTCACATATTGAGCAATTCTTTAAAGGGGTTTGTAACAGAGCTTTCGTTATGATTGTGGTTATGGTGGTCCCATTAGGATGAATAGAACCGTGACAAACCCTGAGGATGCATTCATTGTCATTTCTAAGGGTTGGTTGACAGAAACTCTTGTTCCACCCTCTCTTGTCTCATGTCTCCCCCTGCAGGCCAAAGTGTGAACCCCAGGCTAGTAGGGCTGGGGGGTGGCGGTGGGCCCCAGGACAAGCAGCCCTTCATGGTTGCCTTTTTCAAAGCCACCGAGGTGCGCTTTCGCAGCGTTCGCTCAGCCCATGGCCACAAGGGCCGACACTCCAACCGCTCCAGAACTCAGAAGACTGCTCAAGACGTACTGAAGGCAGTTGAGGCTGCAACAGGTAGGCTAATACCATTTTATTTTTTATTTTAATTAATTAATTTCAAGTGAATTTATTTCACGTGCCCTTACGGAGATCCATTTGCATTACAGTCATGTTTGCATGTTTTTCAATTCCAGATAACCTCAGCAACTCCAAACAGGGGTGTAAAAAGCATGAGCTCTATGTCAGTTTCAGAGATTTGGGATGGCAGGTATATAGAATTCAATATAATTACATTTATAGAGTCATAGTTTCATTTAATTTAAATGAGAAACAGTCCATGATGTGCTGTTATGCTCTTCCTTCTGTCAGGACTGGATCATAGCACCAGAGGGATATGCTGCTTACTACTGCGAAGGAGAGTGTGCCTTCCCTCTCAACTCCTACATGAACGCCACCAATCATGCTATTGTACAGACTCTAGTAAGTGAATGTCTCTGATTTGTTCCCTGGTCAGATATCCAATGTATTTTTAATATCGTTTTTTCTTTTGTTCTATGACATAAATTACACCCGTTTATGTCTCAACTGTGAATCTTGATGCTGATTTTCAGATTTTTATGCTTTTTGTTTTAACTTATATGAATTGCGTATGTGGTAAAAAACTAAACAAAAAGGGTTGATTTGTGTAGATTATCTTGAACAAAACGTGAATATTATGAGCCTTAGTTTGCTGCTGAGCTTAATATTTCTTAAAGTATTCAAAACACAAAGCAAAACCTCCATTGAAATTTTGCAGTGGAAAACCATGGAGGAAGTAACTTCTGCTTGGCCTAACGAAAGACAACAGTAGCACTGTATTTAGGGCTATCATGACATTTTACTAGAAGATGAATTGCGATTAACGGTTTAACTGTGTTTTTGGCATTGAACTTTAGAACAAAAAAAAAATGCATTTCTGTTTGGCTTTTAGCCTTCGAAAACAAAAAATTCACAGGGCAGATATGACAAATAACTTTAATATACAAATAAATTATGACATATTTAATAACTATACTTTCGGAAAATAAATGTATATTTAGAAAATGTCAACATGGAAACGATTATGACGATTGATTATCTCAAATAATTGCCATTAGGCGATTGTGTGATAATCGTAACCTAACTGTATTATGGTATGGAATAAGTTACAGTCTGAATATGGTTGCATTTATCTATGCCATGACCTTCTCCTGCCCCACAGGTGCACTTCATCAACCCAGAGACGGTGCCTAAGCCATGCTGCGCCCCTACCCAGCTCCACGGAATCTCAGTGCTCTACTTTGATGACAGCTCCAATGTGATTCTCAAGAAATACCGCAACATGGTAGTGAGAGCCTGCGGTTGCCACTGATTGACATTTTGTCTCCAATGCGTTGGGGTTGAGAGACTAGAAGTGGGGAAACCTGAGAGAAGAGGACTTCCTGCCTTGTCTAGAAAAAGCTGTTGCCACAGCACCAGCTTTAAGGTAGTGAACTGTGAAACAGGAATCAGGATTACTTTATTGCCAAGTATGTGGTTGACGCCGAACTACATAAAGGGTACATGGACTTTCAGGAATCTTGTGAGCTATGGATAAACTATGCACTGTATACTGTTCATAAAGTACAGTATTTACTACTATCACAAGCTATTCTATAATGTCAAGTCTCCTTATACATTGGACATAGAGATCAACTGGGCACAGGACAACCCCCAGTGCAAGAAAGCATGCCTTCGACACTAGAATTGTACAGTGAGAAGACAATATCAACCTTCTCCTTGCCACAAATGTGTAATATGCCTGTTCAATTGACAAAAATATTTTAGCTTGAATTTGCATGTGCATCCAGCACTTTGAGTAACATATGGGTCCGGGTGGAAGTGTGCATTTGACAATGGATTTCATGGCACATATAACTTTATACATTCATCTTCCTGTTGAAACACTTGAACCTTTCACTGCGCAGTTGGATCAACTCAGGACCCAACAAGAAAAAACAACTTGTTCTCTATTCTCCTATCAACTTCACTGTTACCCTGAGAAGCCCAGGAACATCACATCTGTTATAAGACATCTGGCTGCCTTGGATATCGATGGGGTATGACCGTCTAGAATGTGTGGCAGTGATAGGAGTGGTTGTTGGGTCTAGTTTCCTTGAGGTGTTACAGACATACTATATAGCTGTGAGAGGCCTGTGTTATATATCAGTAATTCTGTCCACAGCAGGTGGCAGGTTGTGCACCTGCGAGCTCATTCTTGATGTCAGAAATCAGACCAAACCTGCAGGTAGGCAAAGGACATATGTTTTGTGTGTGTCAAAAACAAATATGAGCGTCACAATAAATGAATAATAATAATGAAACTGATACTGTTGAAAATGATACTGTTAATATTTTACTGTGTGTAAAAATGTTTTTCTTCTACGCACTAAGAAGTAAATCATGTGCATGATACCAAGTTTAAATGCCTTTATTTATCAACCAACTCAAATGTGTCCCATGGTTGTCTGAATTTCACAAGCGGGCGCTGCCACACTTTGTATCCTACAACAGTAGAAAAGATATTTATAGACACTATAAAAGGCAAAGCAGCATTCTGCTACTTTATACAGCACATAGGGGCATATAGGGACATTCAAACCGACATTCAGTGACAGGCTGTCTTAAACAGAGGTAGAAGAGGTCTGATAGTACATCCTACAAATGTTACCCTTAAATAATCATTTACAGTTCCCTCTAGCTTTGAAAACTAAGTTTAAAATCATGTTGACTATGACTTAGACTAAGACTTTATTGCAGTTAGTGGATATTGCTTATACAATATATATATAAACATATACATATATATGTGTATTTCCAGATACATCTTTTTTGGAAAGAAACTATTTTCTCCCCTTTCAGTTCCCCCCTTTTTATCCCCAATGTAGTTGTCGATGCCAATTCCCTACGTACCCCTGTCGTTACCGAGTTGCCAGCCGCTTCTTTTCAGCTGATTGTGTGGAGTTTCATCGGGAGAGCATAATGCACGTGGGGGTTAATGCTATCTCCCCCAGATCCCTTCCCTGCTGAACAAGTTCCCTTAACAACCATCAAGCAACAAGCTATCGACAAGCAGATGATCCTTTGCCCGGCACCGCTGCCCCGGTCTCTACTGTGGTGGGCAAGTTTTTGTTATGGCTCCCAGACGCCTGAACCCCTTCATTAAAGAGATATATATAATAATAAATACTCTCACACGAAGCTGGAGAGAAGATAGATATGATTAAATCATGACATATTATCAATGCAGGTCGTGGGTAATCTTTTATCTTTCTGTTTAAAGATCCACGTTTCTCCCCTTTTTACCAAACATACTGAGTCTCTAATAGTTGATATTGCCTGACAAAAACGTACATCAATGGCTGTGCATTATGTAAATGATACAAAAGTTTCTCCTGAGAGCCAGTGCCAGTGCCAGTTTCCTAGATGTAATTCCTTTAATACAAGAGAAAACAACAGCAACAGAGAAAGAAACAGACTATCAAGCACAGAAAAAGACAGGCTTTACGAGGTAGAAGTACAGTACAACAGCTCTAGCTTTAATATAATGTTGCTTGGTCCATGTCTGTGGAACAGTAACCTGGTGTTTTCAGCTCAGGGGTTGACCACCGCCCTTTTCTGCCCCCCAGTGGGCAGATGGAGTCGGGTGGAGCTGGCTGAAAAGTTCTGTATATGAGGGCATTGTGGCTTTAGTTTAGAGATTCCCAACACACTCCCTCTTGTGCAGTGGGTCTCAAACTTCAAGGATCTCCATAACTCTCAGAGTTACAGACCCATATGGGTCCATTTGGATCCCCTTGAGAGAGAAGCTGATAAACAGCCAAAAGACACGCACATCCCAGACCTACTCGGCTGGGTGCTGGATCAAAAACAGTAACAGTATTTAAGAATAAAAAATATGCACACTAGTATTGCTGCTCCCAAATGCAAGTTTACTTGTGTAACGTTTGGAGCCACCAGGCTCTTCCTCAGACGATTCATTTGGATCCCCATCATCCCCCCCATACATACCCCACTTAGAATCACCACTCAGTCTAGTGCTTTGAGTGTGGTGTCGGGGCTTTGGGGCACCTTGTGACAGTGGCTGGGGTTAAGGAAATCCATTTGGTGGCACAGGGGTGAGAGCCAAGCAGACGTCCCCCACACTGAGCTGACGGCACTGCAGGCCACACAGCCGGGTTGTCCCCTGAGGACGACAGGACGACCAGCCTTGACCGCGCACGAAGAATGGGTACTCCGCGTACACATCCACCGATTCCTGTATGAATGGAAACGCAGGATAATGTAGATTAGGGCCACAAAAACAATAATCAATGTTGAGCGTAAAACATTAAGACAATAATGTAACTTTTATGAGTAGTTATTTAGTAGTAATGGTATAGAGTAATAGTAAATATTACTTTAATATTACAGTTATTATGTTATGCTTGAAGCCTCACAATGTAACTTTTTTTTATGAATAAAATGTAATTTTGTCCAATCTGTATGGTATGTTAACAGAATATAATTTATTTACAATTGGGGTGGTTGTATTTTGTCTCCCTGCTCTTCTATTGAGACATTTAGATCGTGTCAAAGGTCATGTCTCACCTAGATACAGGATCTGACACAAATTTTTACCTGATGGTCAAGATTAAATTTATCCCCTTGAGCAAGCAGGCATGCTCTATTAGCTCAATGGTAAAAATGTCAGCACTTAAGCAGGAAACCAGGTTCAAATCCGGGGTAGAAGAGGAAAGTTGCATAGTGCTGCTTTAAGTAATAATTACTTAATTCATTAAGTAATGCTTTACTAAATGCTGTGTGTGTGTGTGTGTGTGTGTGTGTGTGTGTGTGTGTGTGTGTGTGTGTGTGTGTGTGTGTGTGTGTGTGTGTGTGTGTGTGTCACCAGGCTCTTACTCAGACGATTCATTTGGAGAGTGTGTGTGTGTGTGTGTGTGTGTGTGTGTGAGAGTGAGTGAGTGAGTGAGTGACTCACTAGTACAATGATAAAAGCAGAGGGGTACTGTATGTGCAAAGGTCTTCTGGAGGGTTTACATAACGTACTATGGATATGAGCTGCGCACATGCATACTATTCTCTCTCTCATCCGTTGTTTCACCTGGGAGTGCTGGTCATGAAGCAGAATCAGCAAGTGTGAGAACGATGCGGAGGCGGCAGAAGGGGAGATGTTCTGCACTGTGCAGCAACTCAGACGGAGTTGCGGACAGGCCAGCGAGCCGAGCAGGAAGTCCTCCGTCTTCAGGTCCTCCACCCTCCTCAGACGCCCGTCTCTCAGCTCAATCAGAGATCCTGCCGCAAAGTGAGGGAGCAGCCAGGGAACAGTGACAGGAGAGGAGGAGGTGTTGGAGGAAGGCGCAGGGGGGTGCTGGGAGAGCAGAACAGGAGGTTCTGCTTCATCCTCTGGCACTCCCGTGGAGTTGAATTCATCATTCAAGGAATCTCCTGAGGATGGTGGGGAGCGCAGTAGAGAACTGCGTCTGGAAAATGGATGCTCGGCAACCCCTGTGGTCGAGTGTTTGTACATCAGTTCACCGTGGCGCCCACGGTCCTCTGTGTACAAATGAGATCGCCTGTGCGTGTTGAAGGAAGCACGGCTTATTGGGCCTGTATGGGAATAGTTGACCTGCTTGTCTCTCCTCTTCATATACGGTCCTCTGTGTCTCCCAATGCTCAGTCTCTCTGTGTTCAAACTCAACTGTTCCCTTAACATTGGTACTTCCCACCTGTGTCTTATACCCGCCCCATAGTCACCCTCAGTCTCTGGGGGGACAGGCTTCAACTTCAACAGGTGTTGGAAATGGTCCGGGTGGATGCCAGGGGGATAATTGGTCCTGCGGTTCCCAGAGAACGGACTGTGGTGGTGGGGACTGTCCCATCCAAAGTACAGGGGGTTCCGTTCTCTCTGTTCTTCCCAGGCACGGTGTTCTCTGAAGGTAGAAAGTGTTTGAGGCTTGGTCCAGTTGGACGTTTGGGTCTGGAGCCAGGGCTGGTAGAGGGCCGGCACTCGTCTAGGTATGGGCTGGAAGAGGCCAGTGTGCGTGGCCTTCAAAGCTTTATGGCTCTTGCAAGGGTATGGTACCTTGAACGTGGCCTCAGGTGACTGCTCCGGCTTTGGGTCCCTGCTTGTGGGCAGGTGGCAGTCCCTGTCTGGGTCCAGCATTAGGTCAGTTGGGATGCTCATTGGTTCACTATCTGTCACTCACACTGACACTTCATTTGCTACTGTGGAGCTTTGTGGGGTTTTTATCACATGACTCAGATCCCGTCATTCTCTCGACAAACATTATGGTTCATCGGTTGTCACAGTCTGAAAAGTAACAAAATGAAAAAGGTTATACAGTATGTATAGTATTTCATAACTTTGGAACATTGTTCTAGTTTCTACCCAGACTGAGTATCCAAACAAGCCTTTTCTCAGTCTATTTCTCTCAGCTCTCTCCCTCCCTCTCTGTTTATATAATCTTAAGAATATATATAGAGCCTTTCTCTCCCCTTCGTATCTGCCATGTGTTCATATGACTTCATATGAGTACAAATACTGTCCATCATCTCTATCTGTTGTGTCTGTGCTCTGTGAGCCACAAGATTATAGTATAGTATAGTGACTGATTATCTCTTGTTGCATGGAGAAAGGTGTCTAGACATTACACAGCACAAACAAATGCAAACAAAGCATATTCTGTCAAGATATACAAAAAAACTAACAAATTACGATTCGTAATTATAATTTCTTTGCCTATTTAACATACTGTAGCACGGCACTCACTGTGTGAGTGTGATTTTGTGACTTGTTTCACCGTACAGTGAGTGTGACTTCTGAGATCGCTACTTCTCGTTCACAGAGCACAGAAGCAGCCATTCATCATGATACGTGTACATTTTTTATCTGCTATTTTATGTTATGTGCATGTGTCATGCCAATCACCAGGAAATGTTCAGTTCTTCCTTAGCCCAGGACCAACCTTTCCACCAAGTTTTGTGCAAATCTGTAGATAACTACTTGAGATATCCTGCTAACATCCAGACAGACATCCAGACAGACAGACATCCAGACAGACAGACAGACAGACAGACAGACAGACAGACAGACAGACGGATAATTGAATGATTGACTAATTACTTGCTCAAAGTCTACGAATGGACTAATACATTTTGGCTCACGAACTCTCAGATTATAAACCCCTCAGCAAACCAGCAGGCCTATTATATTCTCTTACACACACACGCACACACACACACACACACGCACATGCGCACACACACACACACACACACACACACACACACACACACACACACACACACACACACACACACACACACACACACACACACACACACACACACACACACACACACACACACACACACACACACACACACACACACACACACACACACACACACACACACACACACACACACACACATACACACACACACACACACACACACACACAAACAGAGAAAGAGGTGGGTGTGATCCTGCCAAGCACATATCTGAGAAATGACTGTCTGGGGAGGTGAAAGAGCTTCGTTCAATGGCAGTGCTGAGTGCACTGGCACGGTGATGACATAATGTCAGTGCTGGAGATTATCTTTGCATTGAATGGCCATAAAAGCTACTGCTGTTACCTTCCCGGCCCCGCAGCCTCAACCAGTTGGTTTAAATAATGACTGTGGAGACATTTGAATAGGTACATAATACAACTATTTTTATAACTGTGTGTGTGTCTGTGTATTTGCGCGCATGCACAAGGAGACAGACAGAACTCTGTGATTACTGGGACATGACACACAGAGATGATTACAGGCAAACACAGGCAGACAAGAGAATATGTTGATAGACAGATTAATAATAGGAACACAGAGCTCGTTTCAAGTATTGATGCTGAATGACCTTATGTGGTGATCATGACATGCCTCTAATCTATGGAAATGAGGCATACACACAACACTGCTAAGTGTTTTTGGTCTCATCATGATATAGTACAATAAAATGCAATTACAATATTCACTGAGGTCAAGTTTCTTTTTTTCTTTTTTGCATATATACGAACCCACAGCCACAGCACTCACGGCGCACTACTAATTCTATATATAGCACTTTTATGTGAAAACACAAAAGTTAACGTCAAATACAGTCTTGCAGACTTGCAAATTGTTCTTGTATGAATAATATTTTGTGTCTTTTTCTTTCTTTCTTTTTTACATTTTGGTAGAGTAAAGGTGTTGCACTATTATCACATTGCGTTCTTCCTACACAGACTGTTACATATAATGCATTCTAATCATTAGACATTCACTAAACAAAACACAATCATGGACATTACACTTTTCCTGGAAACAGAGAAAATGTTTGAATGCTGAGCACTGAACTGCATGGTAGATGAACAAAGACTAACAAACTGGAATTTCCACCATTCTGGACTTGCATGATCCTTGTCTGTACATCCACCGCCAGCCCACTCACCCAAACCCTGTCATCCATACATCCATCCATTCAAAAATAGCAATAATTGCCAAGTCTACAAGGCAAGCTCCCAATGATCGGCTATTTTCGCTATTCGTGAAATAGTGGCTAAGAATGTGTGGTAGTCCTACCCACCTGTCTAGCCTGTATGTCCTCCCCAGGGCTGGTAGATGATGCAGGGTTCCTCAGCAGGACATGACACAACATAGCAGAGTCAATGGAAGCATCCAAGCTCAATAGACTGTCTAGTCAGTCACATTCACTCTCCTCTCCTCTCCTCCCCTCTCCTCTCTCTCTCTGCTCCCTCCTACTTGCTTTTATATTTTACACCCCCTCTCTGCTCACCCAGTCCTCTTAAACTGTCTCAAACTGATTTCATTTTCAGTTTCTCTCCTCTTTCTCACTGTCTTTCAATCTGTCACAGCTCATCCTCTTCACTCCTATATGTTAGCTCTTATCACCATCAGCAGAGTTACATCCTCTTTTCCACTTGTAATCACCCTCCTCTTCCTCTCTCTATCTCCCTGGCTCTCTCTCCCTCTCTTTTGCTGGGTGTATAATTAGACATGATGCTCTGCTGTGCGACTCCTCAGCTGATAGTAGGCGTATGACACTATGGCTCTTTGCCTGCATGTACTGTAGTGAGGGCGGGAATGCTATGCACCAGTATGGCCACACTTGCTTGATTACGTGTGTGCGTGTTACACACACACATAGGCACGCACACGCACACGCACACGCACACGCACACGCACACGCACACACACACACACACACACACACACACACACACACACACACACACACACACACACACACACACACACACACACACCTATCCAGGTGCATATAATAGAGGACAAGCCTGACGATCACAACACAACAGTCCTTCAGTACAGGCCTTGGTTGTTGCTGAGTCTCTTTTATGACTCTATGTTGTTACTTACGGTGGTTCTCAAAGTGGGGTCCAGGGGCCCCCAGGGGTTCTTAAGGAGCTTTCAAGGGGTCCCCAGCAAAATTAGTCAATATAGCATCAAAATCAGTTTAACCACTTTAACTCTATACATTGGCTGTCAGGTTGCTAACAACACATACAACGCTTCGCAATGCAACGCGTTGTGAGCTTGTAGATCCGCTATTTTCAAAACATCCTGAAATTGTGTGAAACATTTGGAATATTCTTGAAACATTTTATGAACTCAAATCTTCTATGGTGGTCCCTGGCAAAAAAATACTTTCAGATGGGGATTCGTGGCCAAAACAATTTACATATTAATTTTGGTGTACTTGACATGAAAAAGTTTGAGAACCACTGACTTATACAGAGAACAGTACTTTGTCTGTTCTCCACAACTGTGATATTGTATGCAGTACTGTTTAAATAATCTCACATAAGATGAGCATTAAAGCCCAGCTTTAAAACCTAATGTATGCGTCAATCGTACAATGGCGTTGCTTGCCCGAAATAACAGATTTTGCATCACTTTACAGAAAGTGCAACATTGCTTTGAAATGGGCCTATGTAATTTATTGAATTACTTCCAACTGAAGGGTTAAAAGGTCACGACGTCCGTTGTCTGCACCTGAGCTTCATTGTGTTTCACCTTTAGCCTATATTTTCCACACATTGCCCTTTACCTCAGTTTAACGTATATACAGAGATCCTGGCTTCTATCTAGCGGCTGCCCCGGCAGCCTGTCCTCTATTGATTGATTCTGCAGGCCTCAGCAGGTGAAAGCGTCACAATGTAGCCCACGCACACATTAGACAGAGGTGAGAGGACTTCTCATTTTGAGTCACATCATGCTTCCTCTGCCCACACAGACAGACACACGCACTGGCAGACAGCAGCGGAGCAGGGCTAGACATAGAAGCAAAGAAGATCTTCACTGCAACCAGCAACCTTTACACCACCACATCCACCACCACATGACATTTAAAAAAAACTAAACCATTTCATTTGTTTGCATTGAACTCACTCATCCCATACTCCCACTTCCATGCTGCCATTAGGTTGTAAACAGTTTCAGTCTGCAGTGCACCCTGGCCCAGATGACACATGTGAGTTTTAATATATTGATACATAGGTTTCATACCTTCATGCATGAAGACAAAGAGGCAGCAGTGTCCTTTCACTCTTCTTTTGCAGTATGTATATATTATATATGTACGTGAGGTTCGGGCCACTACGCGGCCCTCACACCTACGCTGCACTGCGATCTGACTGATATGCCCATATATGGAGATCTCTTTATCCGTCAGTCCTTGTCCCTTTTATGCCCATATATGGAGATCTCTGTATCTGTCAGTCCGTGTCCCTTTTATGCCCATTTTTGGAGATCCTTGATGTCATCAGTATATGCCATATATGGGCATGTCCCTTTTGTGCCCATATATGGAGCTGACTGATTTGTTTGCGCCTGATGTCATGATGACACATTTAGGTTATTTGTGTGTGTGTGTGTGTGTGTGTGTGTGTGTGTGTGTGTGTGTGTGTGTGTGTGTGTGTGTGTGTGTGTGTGTGTGTGTGTGTGTGTGTGCGTGCGTGCGTGTGCGTGTGCGTGTGCGTGTGCGTGTGCGTGTGCGTGTGTGTATCCTAGACTAGCCTAGACTCCACATCTATGGGCATAAAAGAGACACAGAAAGACAGACAGGTACAATGGGTATTGCATAACCGTGTGGGACATGCATTTCCAACCTGTGCACCGCTCCAGTAATATTAAATGGAAGAGGTTGGGCTAAATGGAATAGAGAAGAATGTCACAATGTTATTGTTGTTAAAATGCAGTTTAGCAGCAAAACTGCATGCTAAATGTCATGCTGAAATACACACAATTATCTAATACATTTCTAAATAGGAAATGGTTGACATGCTGCATTGTCATTGTGCTTGAATTAATAAGGAGCTTAATAACTTATAAATAACAGTTTCTGAAAGTATGCATTACTTCACATAATAACAACAACAACAATCATCATCATCATCATCATTGATTGATTGAATACTTTAGTAACAGTTTGCAAAAACAGCACAGAGGTAAAGTTCCATACAAAAGGATGCTAAAAGGATAAACCCAAGAAAGCACTATGGCTTGTTTCCATTGGGGTCCTGTGTATTCATTTCATTTGATGATTATGATCATGATCAATCATCACCATAATCATCAAAATCATAATAATACATAATTACTCTTCTACTGCATCACTAGCCAATACTGCTGAGACACATTGTAGCATACAAAGAGGGGTTTTACACATGCCACAATCTTAGCTTTCTTTAGCTTTGTTTTCATAAGGATCCTACACTTCACGCACATGAACATGAATGCACTCAAATACAAATAGAGGGAAAGCAACCCCACACACATCCTCTCAATGTGGTTTTCAGAAGTGGTGGAAAAAGTACTAAAATGTTTTACTTAAGTAAAAGTATCAATACTGCAATGTAGAAATACTACAAGTATAAATCTTTTGAAAATAGCAGATCTAAGTTTGTATGAAGGGTATGAAGTGGTTAATGTCTGTTTTGTAATAATAATCCAAATCTAAGTAACTAGTAGGCTAACTAAAGTTTTCAAATGATTGTAGTGGAGTAAAAGTACAATATTTGTCTCTGAGATGTAGTGGGTAGAAGTAAAAGTACAGAACATTGGAAATACTCCAGTAAAGTAAACATACCTCAAAATTGTACTTAAATACAGTACTTGAGTAAATGTAGTTAGTTACTTTACACCTTTGAGGCTTGTCTCAAATATTGTGCGGTCTGCGAGTCTATTTTCAAAGAGTATGCCTATTCACCACTAGGTGGTGTTAAGTACACGTTATTATGTTGTAGCGCACAACAACAGGATAATGTGGCTGGTTCAAGTTGCTGTGGCTGTAGCTACTGAATGTACATCATCACTTCTCTTCAAAAACCATAAATATAAACGTAAATTTATGTCTATGTTTTATAACTCATCTCATCCTGATGAACCTCACTCAAGCAATATGTTCCATTATTTACACAACAACAGTCATTGTGTATGAAAAAAAACCCAACATTTACACAAAGACAGAAAGAAAGAAAGGGAGATATTATAAAATAAAAGACGGATAAAAACGAATCTCTCTCTTCACTTGGTATCTTCTACTAATCTACTTAATTACGTCAAATCCTCCTTTTCATTTTCCCAATCCCCCATGCTCCTCCCCCTGTCCGTGGCCAGATGGTATGCTCCACAAATAGCGTTGCCATGTCGGCTTATTATAAGCAACTTTGGGCTTGTTTTACTGTAAAGTTGCTTGTAAATATTGGTAGTTGCGGGGCGGCTTGCGAGTTTATGGTTTTTGGGGCTTGTTTCTAAAGTGTAGTTGCTTTATTTGTGCTTGCTTCCTAATTTTTATTTAAGCCAGTGGTTTTCAAAAATGTTCAAATCAAGGACTCCCAAATTGTATATATTTGTCTTGTCTGCGCCTGCGGACTGAAAATATGTTGTGCCACTAGCTGTAGAATACAACCCTCGTAGACGTATTTATGATTCTGACGTCTTCAATCTACGAGAGTTGTAGGGTTCACCCCCCATGGAGACCTGGACTTTCTGCACTATGCCCCGTAGACACTCCAAACATGTACAAATGTGAAAATAAAGGTGCTTAACCCCAAGCCCCAAATGTTAACTGGCTCTACGGGGTAGTAGTTTAATGTAATAATCCATATCTTTCAATGAAGAAGTGTTTTAATGCCGTCTGTGGCCGAACGCCATTTTTTCACCCTCGTTTACTTCCTGTTTACATTTAGTGTAATTCCGGGTTCCAGCGGATGCGCACCGTCACTACCCGTCACTACCGCCCATTGGGAACTTCCGACAGAATCGGCCACAGACGGCATTAAAACACTTCTTTATTGAAAGATATGGATTATTACATTAAACTACTACCCCGTAGAGCCAGTTAACATTTGGGGCTTGGGGTTAAGCACCTTTATTTTCACATTTGTACATGTTTGGAGTGTCTACGGGGCATAGTGCAGAAAGTCCAGGTCTCCATGGGACGTGAACCCTACAACTCTCGTAGATTGAAGACGTCAGAATCATAAATACGTCTACGAGGGTTGTATACTACAGCTATTGTGCCACCATGGCGAACAGCGCGGGACCCGTGTACCAAATTTGTGTATATTAAATATTCCATAATATTTTTCCATTTCTTTTCAAAATAGCAGATCTACAAGCTCACAACGCGTCGCGGAGCTTAGATTGTAGAGCTTGTGGATCGTCTATTTTCAAATAGCCATTAGCCAATGTAATGTTTAATGTATATAGGTTTGAAGTGTTCATGTCGCCTTCTTTTGGGCTTGTTTTCATAGACCGGGTTGCTTATTTCTCTCACAGAATCTGGCAACACTGTCCACAAATCCTAAACTTGCCCTAGCCCTTTCCTAATAGCTCTCAGTAGAGTCCAGTGAGTCAGTCCACTGTGGGAAAGAGAGCTCGCTGTGGGAGTCCACTGTGGGAACCAGGACACTGGAGGAGGGACAGAGTCAACGACAAGCAGTTTTTGGACTGATACAAACTTGAGTCCATTTGAGGAGAGGAGGAGGGAGATGATCTCTGCTGGTCTCTGCAGGAAGAGTTAACTGACCTTTAGGCACTGTGTGATATATATCATCACCTCTGCATCTGTGTTTGTGTATAAAGCTCATCTTCTAGTGTGACTCTGGGCTTGAAGCAGCTATGAGTTCCTCAGCAGCCAGCCTCCACAACCAACGTGGTGAGTAAAGCTCAAAATCTCCCTGCTTCACCACTTTAAAATGCTTTATGCAGATATACATTTTGTTTAAATTATTATTTATTTATTTTAAATTATGGAACAAACTATATAGAGTGTGTGTGTGTGTGTGTGTGTGTGTGTGTGTGTGTGTGTGTGTGTGTGTGTGTGTGTGTGTGTGTGTGTGTGTGTGTGTGTGTGTGTGTGTGTGTGTGTGTGTGTGTGTGTGTGTGTGTGTGTCCTGCACAATTTTCATCCCCAGCTGTCAGAAGTTAATTGCAGATACAGACCCAGGCATTAAATATTTAATGGGAACAAAACCCAAACCACAATGAGATACTATTGAAGTGATTACTGGTGATTCATTCCCTTTCAGACTGGCTCTTAGTGTTTGTGTGTGTGTGACCAGTGAATGTGTGTCTCACAGCATGTACAGTACATGTACGTGTGACTGTGTGATCGTTCAAGGTTCACTTTTATTTGTCTCCCATTGGAGACATTTGTGTAGATAGATACAACATACAAAAAGACACTAGGCGAGTTGAGGTCGTCACACAGACATGTATTCATCACATTCATCTCATCTGATACGTATTGCCTTACAGGCATGCCTCACTGTCCATAGAAATTGTGCAACAATGCAATATTCTGTTCATAGGATAGAGAGACCTGCTTTGGCAGCGCTGACAGCTCAGCCAATGTGTTAAATAGCTTCTGCCGTTGTGGATGTTGCCCTGAGTGACATGTGGTGCTGGAAGTGCTGTGCAAGCCAAATTCAGACAGGAATGTTGAATCATCACCATGAGTAATGTTCGCTAATACTAAACTGAATGCTGAATTGGACACACACACACACACACACACACACACACACACACACACACACACACACACACACACACACACACACACACACACACACACACACACACACACACACACACACACACACACACACACACACACACACACACACAAATGCACGAGCAGATGGATACATAAACAAAAGCAATGAATGAATGCATGCATGCACACACACACACACACACACTAAATATACACAATTATGTGGGGACTAGGGGAACCACAGAGTGCCAGGGAAAGATCTCTTAAAGGGTTAGTTCAGATTGTTTTACTTAAAGCTTTTAATTGTGCCTGCTGATCTCATTGGGACAGATTGACTGCATTGACTGTGAATGGCGGTCTGGAGGCTGTCCTACAGACACCACGACCCATATATATATATATATACCACCTGGAAATTGAGTTAGGCCAAGCGAGAGCAGTGTTCGATTTTGTATGTTGTCGTGGAATTCTGGATCAATCAACAATTGATGAGGAAATAGGAGTCGAGACAATATGCTACAGTAGGTGGTGAGGGTTAAGCTTTAATGTACATGATATCATGGGGAGAAGTACAATAACACTCAGGTCAGTGGTACGGTAGTTCTGCCAAGAGGCACAGGGTTCAGATCATAGTTATACTATAGCTGCTTCAAGGATGAGCAGAACCATAACAAGATAGGCTAGGCTGTAACATTAACACATCTAGGCTCTTACAAGCTACCAAATATAATGTATTATATACTATAAGCGACCATAATAACTATAGTATAATGAATAATTCTTCTCCAATGGCAAAGCAGGATCAGACCCTGGGTTGTGAGAAGACGTCTCCCATCTGTTGCTCTGCCCCATGCAGACCCTATATACCTGCCTCCAATGCCAACATACTCATCGTCGAGGCAGAAACCTCTTATCTCCATATTTAAAGTTTTTATGTTTCTTCATGAATGAATGTCCTACTCAGTGGTGGAAAAAGTACTCAGATATTTTACTTAAGTAAAAGTATCAATACTGCAATATAGAAATACTCTGTTACAAGTAAAAGTCCGGAATTAAACATTTACTTGAGCAAAAGTACCAAAAGTAAAAGTACTAAAATGTTTGAAAATAGCAGATCTACAAGCTCACAACGCGTCGCATCGCGACGCGTTGTGAGCTTGCAGATCGGCTATTTTCAAATAGCCTATTTATAAAATAGGGCTAAAGTGGTTAATGTATGTTTTATTATATAATAATTTATAATTGCAAAGTAACTAGTAACTAACGTTTTCAAATAATTGTAGTCGAGTAAAAGTACAATATTTGCCTTTGAGATGTAGAGGAGTAGAAGTAAAAGTACTGAAAATTTGAACTACTCCAGTAAAGTAAAAATACCTCAAAATGTTACTTAAGTACATGTACTTACCGGTAGTTACTTTACACCACTGGTCCTACCTCATTACTGTCACACACAAGTAGCAAAAATAGCAGATATACAAGCTCAGATCTGAGCTTGTGGATCGGCTATGTTTGCTATTTTCTTTTGTTTGAATACTGATACTTGAATACAGTTTTGGACATATGAGGTTTCCACCGACGGCTACGTCACGCATGTGAGGGTTTGATTGCATGGGGACTTGTGCCAAGGAACGACACACTGGTGTGTCTGTGGCATGAAGGATTGGACCAGCTGTTGTCAGTATATAAAGTTAGATGGAGGGCAGGAAGTGGGGATGTGAAGGGGCTCTTTGTATTCACTGTGTTGTCTGCTCAGCTCACTTGGAAGGACGACCCAGATAAGAGGAAGGCGATCGATACGATTTAACAAGTGAAATTAATTACAGTCTGTATATTTAATTCAGTGCACTATGCTCCCCAGAGGCGCAAAGAGCTTAAGTCAGACGCTACACTGTAAAATCCTGAATGTTGATTTAATTAATTTAAATAAAGAGATTTTGCTGAGTACATGAATGTTGCTCATTTATCGGCCCCTGTTGGATAACTCTTTATTCATGAGCCTTATGATGCCTAATGAAGTCACATGGGCCTCCTTTAATTACTTCGATTTCGACCCCCAGAATATTGCTGGGAAAATAGAGGTTTATAAAATGAATACATTTGCGTGTTTTTTTTCCTTTTTATTACAGAAAAGGGTTTGTATACAGAATAGGAAGACAAACTGAAATATTTATTTTCCTTACCCCCCCCTTTACTCCTTTCTTTTTTCTCCCCATATCCCCCCCACCACAGAGGACTATGTCCATACTGTCAACAAGACAAACATTGAATTATTACAAGGACTAAGTAAAAATAAATAAGTAGAAAAAATAAAAATAATAATAACATAACCGTAAATACATACAGTTGTAACATATACCCTTGTGGGTGATAGGTGAGGTTTGCCTGTTTGTTCTGTCTAGGCAGAGCCACCCACCTACTGTATTAAAGCTCTGAGACAGAAGGAACTGTTGCATACACATGTCTGGATAGAACTATGATCCTACTTGATACTGTATATACCCATCGTAAAAAGAGTGTATTACAGTACAGCATGACCAGCTGAAATATATTGTGCATTGCGCTATTTAGGAATGCTGTTTCCATGGCTTGGGAAGATGTAAGACGCAATAGGAAGGAATGATGATGACTTTTAACAAAAGACCAATGCGATAGAAACTGTATTACAATCAATGTCCCATGTCACAGGGTGTTTTATTATTATTTTATTTTGAGAGTGAGGGAGCATATTAAATGCTGGCCT
Source organism: Gymnoscopelus braueri (assembly GCF_963280865.1). Taxonomy (NCBI): domain Eukaryota; kingdom Metazoa; phylum Chordata; class Actinopteri; order Myctophiformes; family Myctophidae; genus Gymnoscopelus; species Gymnoscopelus braueri. Next base: position 16,717,455 of record NC_137612.1, read on the forward strand.
TGACTTCTCAGTCATGGTTTCCATCTAGTCTTGTCTAAATGTTCTAAGAAGCTGTGAAGACCCTAAGCACAGACCAGGACCTTTCTTTAGTTCCCTAACAAGTCAAATGTCTTTGCTGTTAACAATAATAATAATAATAATAATAATAATAATGATAATTACATATAGACAGAGTTAATGCCTCCAGCTAAACGTTAACCATTAAAGGGTCATATCAGAGGAAAGCAGTGTTGATTTATTTTGTACAATCGCAGTCACACCCCCAAACATTTTTTGTTCATGAATCATTCAGTTTGTTATACAATCAATCATTCATAGGCTCATTTGGTGGGAGAGTAAATCACACCTCCACAACTCCACAATCCAAGTGTTCATAGCAGCAACTCCATGGTAAACATAGTTTTTGATCCCAATCTTTTTTTTTTACTGTATCTGTCTCACAGCCCACCACCAGCAGCATTTATTCTGTATTACGGTCAGGCGAAAGCGTTGTGCAAATATAAATTAGCCTTTAGACTCAACAAAAAGCGTGAGCAATGCCAGAGGCATTTCGTTTAGTTTGACCAGCATTCCAGTGGCTGTCCCTGCTGAACTGAAAATAGCCTTCATCTTCCCTCCCAGATATGAGGAGAGTCACTAAAGTGTTTCCAGAAACACCAGAGAGCAACACAACATGGTGTTTCTTTTCATGTCATGTCATGTCATGTCATGTCATGTCATGTCATCATGTGAGTACTAGACTAGGATTGTAAACGTTAATAATCTGTGAGAAATGTGAAGGGCGTTCCCTGTTCAGCTATCGTACCCTATGACTGTACCCTATGACGTTCTCTCTTCCTTGAGGTGAACAAACCCAGAGCAAAATCCTTTAATTTTGCTTCAGTTTCTCCTCCTAATAGTTCTGGGTTATCTGTCCCATTGATTGGGAATAATCCACTATACTTACTGTACTTACTTTTTTTTACAGGCTGCTTGAAATACAGTATTCTCATTATAAGAAGTTCATCTCATTCTACTTTTACTTTTGATTCTACTTTTACTTTTGATTCAAGTTTCTCTGGACAAAACAAATACATTTGTAAGTTGTAACATGTAAACGTATAAAATAGCCGAAGATATCTATTGTGTGGAACAGAATCCAGTAGTTTGTTTACAATCTGAATTTGAAATTTTCAAATAGTCTAGTCCAGGGGTCTTCAACGTTTTCAGGCTAAGGACCCCCTAGCTGAGAGAGAGATGAAGCAGGGACCCCCTCGATATTGTATACAATTGTGTTTCAGATTTAACTTTTTTTGTTTACTTGGTCTGCTCTTTTCTCCCTCTACACCTATACCTCTTTGCCAAAAATAGCCGATCTACAAGCTCACAATGCCTCGCAGCACGAGGCGTTTTGAGCTTGTTGATCTGCTATTCTTGGCTAAAGTTCTCCTCAGAAAAGGGATGCTAGGGTTCAAGTGGTTGAGGTAAAAAACAATAATCATATCACACAAAGATTTGGCGGACCCCCTGTACTAACTCTGAGGACCCCCTAGGGGTCCCGGACCCCCTGTTGAAGACCCCTGGTCTAGTCTGCTTGTGGTGGACCATTTCAGAGGGCAGGGGCACAGGCCATTGACGTGCATACAATCATATTATTACCAGTCTGTGGTCAAATCTGGGCAGGAAGGGGAGAGAGAGTTAACGATGATGTCACTCACGTGTTGTTGAGCTTAGCGATGATGGTGCTGGGCTCTGCTTCACCCCACTGAAAAAACATGTACGCTACATGTACGCTACGCCGTCTCCCATCTTGCACTTTGTAAGTCACTCTGGATAAGAGTGACTGCTAAATGCTTAACCCTTTAAGACCTGTGAAGCATCATTTGTGTCATTTTAAGATTTGTTTGGCTATTCAAAAATAGCAGATCTACAAGCTCATAGCGTGTCGCGCTATGAGCTTGTAGATCTGCTATTTTTGAAAAATCAGCGAATAAAATATATAGTTCTAGGGACCCCCAGAAGCAAAGATTTGAGTTACAAATGTCTGCTTAAAAAACAAAAAAAAACATATTTGCTCAAAGTTTCCTGATTTTTCTAAAATAGCAGATCTAAGAGCTCATAGCGCCGCGCTATGAGCTTGTAGATCTGCTATTTTTGAATAGCCAAAGAAATCTAAAATGACAGAGATGCGTTCCCGGATTGAATGGGTTAAATTATACATTTTTATAACGGTCGGTCACACACACACACACACACACACACACACACACACACACACACACACACACACACACACACACACACACACACACACACACACACACACACACAGTCAACGTTTACCATTAATAATTCACCCAACTTGCAACTGGAGCTTTGGTCTAGACGGGGTTTAAGACAAAAACAGAGAGACACCTAAACCAAAAGTGACAGCACACTGAGCACAGCTCCCTCCCAGAGATAGTTTTATTCATCACAAGAGTAAAGCTGCTCTCTGTCTGTTCCACACAGTGTTCATGCTAATAGCCTAGATGTATTTTCTGTCAACCCTGTTAATGTCTAATAGATCATAGGTCATAGGTGCAGATGATTGATTATTGATTTATTGCCATATTGATTGATGATAGATTCGTGATAGCTCTGCAAGTAATTCTAGATGTTGTAAAAAAAACAACGCTGTCATCTCGCTAGCCACCCAGGGTCTGATGAACAATTAACTTATAACATTGTTTTTTCCTCTATCTTTTCCCTGTCTGTCTGTCTTTCTTTCTTTCTTTCGTTCTAATATGTTTCAGAAACTTCATTCTAACAGAGCATGTGTTTCACTAGAGGTTGCACCTCTTACTCCTGTATTTTATAGCAGGATGTTTCTTCTTCCTGTACAACAACATTTTGACCAGTATCTAGTGACCTACTAGACACTAGACACTGTTATGTCAGTGACCTACTAGAGTTAGACACTGTTATATCAGTGACCTACTAGACACTAGCAGCATAGAAAATCCCAGGCCCTCAGATTGACCTGTTTGGTATTGGTAGCTGCAGCCTGTCAGTAGTTTTCTGCAACCTGTCAGTAGTAGTCTTAGGGCACGGTCACGCCGCACGTTTATTTGACCTATGGGGCGGAATCTGCCAATGCTTTGTCAATGCAAAATGCGTGGATTCATGGTCTTGCGCATCTTTCCGCTTGCCACGCACATCTTGCGTTTATGCGCTCTACAGTATGCTGCTTTTCCCCCTCTGTCCAATCGGGTGAGTCGAATGCGGACCGTCCCAAGACTCAGGAAGTACATGGTGCTTGCGATCATAGACATATAAAGGTAGACGCCTCCTTCGGCTCTGAAGCGTTAGTATCTCGGCACGCTTCCTTGTTCCGCAGGGCTAGCCTTCCACTTCCTTCCGCTTCAGCAGGGCAAGCTGGAAACTTCCATGTGCGTCACAGAAGGGGGCGTTCGGTAGGCCAATCAGAGGCAGGTGGGGCGGGTCTTTTCTTAAGAGGCAGCCGCACAGCAACTAGTCAGTTAGACGTGCTGTAATTGGCCAGTAGTTAACGCGATGTGATTGGTCAGTAGTCAAACAGCCCTGCGGAAGAGCCTTGTATTGAGATACCAGTCGCTACAATGAACTGCAGAGGCCAATGAGGTATCTAGGTTTCTATATCTATGCTTGCGATAGAGCAACTGGTAGTAGCTGTTGCATGGGAGGGTCCTGAAAGTGAGTGACGGGTGGGTCTCTCCGTTTATTTAGAATGCTCTGACTGCAAAAAACACGCACAACCTGAGCTTAACAGCGGCCAACCATGTTTTGGTGTGACCACGCCCTTATACAGTTATAATAACCTATGCTGCAAAGCATGGAAGAGTCAGTCAGTAAAAACAAGACATCTTCTTTTGCTAATCAACATTTCCAGAATTCTTTTCCTCTAGCCTCTCCCTCTCCACTGTCCACGTGTCTGTTTCCACATTGTCTCTCCCTCTCTCTATCTCAAGCATTATTAGACAAATTGCTCTCATCATACTCATCATTCTCTGCTCTCACCAGAGTTCCTTTCCTCCCTGACCTTTCCTCCTACACTCGAGTCCTCACTACTTTCATGCTGCACCACTCCCCTGTCTTAGTTGTCACAGCTGGGAGCTGGCCCATGTGAAACAGAATCTCTCCTCTCTGACCAGCCATTGTGCCTGGAATGGATAGAAAGGACAGGGAGGGAGCCGAGCTATCTCGCCCTCCAGCCCAAACAAAGTTATGTCAATGTTATGGGTCTCGGTGATGGGGAGTCGAAGCCGCTGGCTGGCTGGTCCAGTGCAAGATGAAGATTCATGTGGTTTATCTTCAGTATCAACACCATTATTTGACAATTATGAGTTAATGGTATTGGCAATATTCTATCTATATGGTCTATTTATTTGCATGATGAGAGTTTGGTGGAAATGCGTGTACCGTAATCTTCACCACCTGGGAGGCTCTAACAGTGATTGATTACCTCATCAGTTCCTTCTTGGAAACTTTCATTTTCGGAACCACCTCAACGTGGTTGTGCAGAAACATTCAAAATGAGGCTCTGGCAAAGTAATCTACAATCAGTCTAGGTGAGGGATGGTTCCTTAGGGGGTTTCTGTTCGACTGCTGTGTACCAACAGACTGTAGGCTAGCTAAGCAGCACATCTATAAACAACTGGATCTTCTGGAAAGACCATCTTGTCTGCTCTGCGCTCCCAAAGCGCCTGACCTGAAGTCTCTCTCTTCCTGTCACATTTGCTATAAAACAAAGTCCTCTGTGTTCATTTAACTCTGACAATTTTACTGTGTACCAAGCTCCGATTTTCATTTATCATAGTGATGGGCTATAATATCCACATCCAGACCTGGTATCCTTGAATGATGGTCCCCAGAGCAATTCATCACTACTTCTGCACATGCACCAATTATAATATAATGCTCTGTCTGAGCAAACGTGACAATGACAAGAGCAAAAAGGAGACTATTGGACATGGTTAGGCAATATTCCCACCGCAATACTGCTAACACAATGCAGTGTATTTCAGATTTACTACATAAAATATGATCAGTCTCTTTACTCTATTTGTTGCACTTTGGAAAGTGTGAGATACAGTGGTACACTGTTGAAATTATCACCATGTCAAGATGAATGTGTTTTTCACACTTCGTCATATATGTGTGAATAAATAAAGTCTTGGTTGTTCACATTAGGTCTATCACCTAAAGGCATATTACTACATATAACTCATCGTCATGGTTTATACAGATTTTCTTCTATCATTCACAGCTGATTGTACTTAATGTATATATCTCATGCACACTATGAGCTATACTTTATAGTACTAATATTACTACTTACTATGACTTTAAGTACTAATACCCCCATAAATACCACAGCTTTTTTTTATTACTACTAATGCAAAGACAGGTTATCAACTTAATGCCAGTTTATAGAATTGGGTTGCATTAAAATAAGGTAAAGAGACTGTTTTGTTGCTTTTGTTGTTTGTTTTCTAAAGTTCAGCACTTCTTCAGTATTTCTCCAATAACATGTTTAAAAACCCCTAGAGGCTGGTCTGCCTCTAGGTGACCCAGCCGGACCAAAGCGGTTTGAACTGACCACATTGCCATACATTTAACATTCACTGAATGATTAAACATAACAACAGCAAAGTGACTAAAGTGACGTAATATCAGGAGGGTTCATGCTGTGGGGAGCATGAACGTCCACAGCAGAATTCCATGGCAATCCAGCCAGTAGTTGTCAAGATATCTTGTTTCGGACCAAAGTGTTTTGATGGACGGATGGACATTGGGTTTACCCTCCTCAACACTAAAATGACTTCCTGTCACTGGCATCATGTCTTAAGGCGTCCAGGGCAGGCCAGTCTCTCTCCTCTACAGTACATCCCTGCTTTTGTCTGCCACTGAATGGACCCTTTCTGTTTCTCCCCTCAGAACAGAGGATTTGGGTTTGTCTCTATGTGTGTGTGTGCGTGCGTGCGTGCATGCGTGTGTGCGAGTGGAGAGGGCGGGACAGGCACTTCCAGCCCCCTCTTTGTGTCAAGTCTTCCGTCTGTTCCAGTCATTCTAATCTACACCATCAACTGGGGCAGAGAGCCCTGATGTTGTTTGATGAAGCCTAATTTATCTTTCGTCCTGCTCACCGAAAATACATTTTGGCAAGTGACACGTCACGTGATGAAGTATAAATTTAGCCATAACACTTACAGCACTAAGTAATGGCAGTGATGAAAGAAAGAAAGAAAGAAAGAAAGAAAAACTGACAGGAGTGACAGAGATAAGGGTAAGAGAAACAAAGGGTAGATGCATTAAAACGAGTGACCCCTGTCCTGCAGGATGTTGGGTCAGAACTGGACACGTCATGTGCTTTCTTTTAGCTTGTTTATGCTCATCATTTAAAAATGCCTCCCTCCTCTTCCCCCCAGTCTTGAATAGCCACTCTGTACAGACGGGTTGGCAGGCACACTGGATGCCCTGTGGTGCGAAACTATGGGTTTTTAGGTCTGAGGCATGACTGACCGGAGATGATGTGATCTCATCAGCGCAGGACATTGTGACCCTATTTTGGTGTGTCTGAGCATTTTCCCCTGTGACCAGCTGCACTAATCAGAGGTCACCGGGGTCACTTGCGGCTTAGGGAAGCCTTATTGATCGGGATGATTCCGATGGTAAGCGAATTGGATAGGGCAACAAAATCAATCGGAGCACATGCATCTTTAACTTTCAGGTCTCAGTGGTCCCGGGCCTCTAGGTAAAAAACAATCAATACCACCATCGATCTGTGTTCAATCGTATAGAAAATTCACTTCATAAACATTAGAAAAAGAACAAGCTGACATCTGATTGAGACTGTGTATATATATAACCTGACCACCGACATCTTTAACATGTTGTAATGCCTTATTATCTAAACAAAGAACTGTTTACGAACAAACGCACTCATCAAATTAGTCAACCCCAATTTCTACTGACATCCCTCTTTGTCAGCGCAGCTCCCATAGTTCCTTATGAGTCTATGGACAATGGCATCTCTGATTGTGTAAGAGAATGAGGAGAGGAAACACACACACACACACACACACACACTTCCAAAAAGCACACAATCTGCTCCAAGCACATAGACAGTCCAATAGGAAGTGCCCTCTATACCTTAAAGGGATAGTTCACCCGAAAAATTACTTTAACTTTTTCACCCCATGGAGGCTTGAATTCATGGATATTGTTTTGTTTTTTCCGCATTTCCTAAGCCAATGATTTGATGACCAGCGGACCCGTAGGCAGCGGTTCCGGTAGGAGACACAAAGGTGACTCTTTGTGTCTCCTACCGGAACCGCTGCTGGTCATCAAATTATTGTCTTACGCGACAAAAAAATTATAATCCATGAACGCAAGTCTCCATGGGGTGAAAAAAGTCATTTTGGGGGTGAACTATCCCTTTAAGGCCATGCGGTACAGTGACAGTAGACATTCTGACATCACTATCGTGCCTATAGTGCCATGGCAACAAATAAACAATGGCATTCTCCCAGGGTCCAGATGGTAAAAATAGGAGTATTCCCCTAGCTGTGTCTGAGTGAACTCTGTTCAGCTCCTTTGTTACATAATCTCATCTCCTCCCCATTGCTCACATCACAATTGCTGCAGTGCAAACTCAAAGTGGCACCTGCTTCAAATTACTTAATCTCTTAGAAAAGCCAAGGTAGACATGACGATGGAAACAATTTCTAAGGACTCAAAAGGATAGAGAAGTGTATCTGAGCACCTGGGGTGAGTGAGTAGGGGTGACATGCATGAGAGGATGCAAATAGCTACTGTCCCTGCACTGGTCTCTTGTTTGTCCACCTCCTCTGTGTGCAAGTTACAGTAGGTATTAAAGACACCACTTAACAGGGCTGGATTGAATCCAGGATTAATTTGATTAAACACGACAGACAGGTCATGCATACAACACAAAATGATCTTCCCTCTCAAGACTTCCTGGTTGCTCACACCAAGCCATTTCTAAATAAAAGTTCCCATTTCGTCCCGGACCGCTGGCATACCGGTCCGGGCACCTAGGCTCAATGTAGCCTGACAGCGCGTCTCGGGTTCGACTCCCGGTCCCGACGGCCTTTGCTGCGTGTCACTCCCAATCTCTCTCCCCATTTCCTGTCAGCCTACTGTCCTATCAATAAAGGCATAAAAAGACCAAAAAAACGTTCCTGTTTCAATTAAATAGGCTACAACTAATGTTACACTCACATCTTTGAGAATTTGTTCTTTTGGGTGGTGTTGTGTTACGCCCGCCAAATATGCCCTGAGGGACAGAACCATGTCCCTCTATCTTGTCCCAGAGACAGCCAGTACCCGGTGCCTTGGAGGCAGGCTGTCAAAGTAAGAGAGAGCAGAGCTACTGTGACAGCTCGGTGTCCAGCCGTCAACGCAGGCGAGTGCCCGGGCAAGACTCATGGGCGTGGGCGATGGCCCGGCGCTGACCGAGCAATGTAGAAGAAAAGGCAACCTGTTGCCCTTTTTTAGGTCTCAACATGTTTCTTTTTTTTTTAATATATTTAAATTTTATTCCACAATTTTGCAGTGATACATCACATGACTATATATGAATACATAGTACATGACATCGCATAGTTACATTTGCCGGTATCTTTACCAGCGGTTTCAAGGTCAGTGCTTTCTTGTGGGTTTTCGATTTTTTTAAACGTCCCCTTCTGCTATCCCCCTGCTTCTAAGTACCCTCTCCCTACCTTCCCACCCACCTGTCCACCCCTTAAAACTAGAAGAGAAAAAAAGAAAACAAAAGAAAACATTAAGAACAGAGAAAAAAAAATTAAGAGAGAGAGAAAAGAGGAAAAGAGTGAGAACAGCATATTTACTCATCCTCGAATGGTGCGTGCGCCTCATGTGTTGCGAGTACCTCACAATCCACACCCCCAAATTTCGGGTGGTCTATCTAGTCAAGTGAAATGTTCTGTAGTGCATCAAAGTGAGAGATGAGAGGCTGCCAGTGTTAATAAAAGTTTTCAGCTGAGCCACGGACAGCAAATTTAATTTGCTGTCCGTTTTTTAAGTTTCAAAAATGACATTAAATCCCGCAGCCAAGATGCGTCTCAACATGTTTCTGAACCTTCATAATGATGGTAGTTTTTAAGTGCAGCTGCAGTGGTAACTAAAGTATGGCTATTATTGATACTGTCAATATTAATATTATGTTGAACTATCTCAAGAACTGGGGGCACGGTGGCGCAGTCGGTAGCGCTGTCGCCTCACAGCTAGAAGGTCCTGGGTTCGATTCCCGCAGGGGACGCTGTGGGCACTGGTGGCGTGTTCTCTCCTCCGCATCATCAGTGCCCATACCCTAGGTGGGGTTGGCGAAAGGGCCTCTCTGTGTGGAGTTTGCATGTTCTCCCCGTGTTCCCTAGGGTAGGTACCCTCACAAAAACATGCAGTAATCCTGGTCACTATACTGCCTCCCCCTGGCCAGCCAGGGCGCCTGATGGAGGGGAAGGGAACTGGTTGGAATAACGTGTTCCTTCCACGCGCTACGTCCAACCAGGGAAACTCTCCCCTGTCAGGTGACAAGAAGGTCAGTTGGCTCTCATGCATTGAAGGAGGCATGAGCTCGGCCCTGGCCTCCCTAGGTTGGCAGAGGGAAGGTAGTGCCCAGGATTGCATAGACAATTGGCACTGGGTGTAAAAAATAGGGTTACAAAATTGTGGGATAAAAATTTAAGAAAAAAAAATATATATTATGTTGAACTATAATGTTGAACTTTTCTTGCAAATTCTTGTTATTGTGAGATGGATAAAGAGGAGTTATTAGACGCATGCATATGCATAACCTGTGAGAAAATGGATAGCCCTGATATTTTTAGTCTTCCCTGGTATTGTAGCTATTTTTAAGGTGTTCTAGTTTATTTTATTATTTTTTTCTCACCTATCTTCCCTTCATGGTGTTATAAACACTCCAACTCCATTATCCATTACTCTGTTCTGTTTATAGACCCTTATGAAACAGGCCAGATCATTTGTACAATAATCCCAATTCAGGCAGGGCTTAAAAGCCTCATCCAATTAGTTCAGGCCCTGCCTTTGGCTTCGAATTATGCTTCACGCTACAGACTTGTGTCTGAGGGAACATTCAATATATAGATTTTAGGTAGAGGGGAAAACAAAAGGGGGGATGCACTTTAGTAGTTGTGTGTTAAAAGGCAAAAAAATATCTTTTGCCAGTTAATCCTCAGTGTGTTTCATGAAGGCCATGATTCTTGCCAACAGCAAAATGAAGTGTCCATGGTTCATTTGATATGATTTTTATGTTCATTTCAGAAAGTTTAAAGGCTGTTTCTGAGTGCACATTGATTTATATTTGTAGCTAAAAGGCAATCTTAGACTTCCTAAATGAAAAATACCTCTCTGGATTTATAGTGTGTATGTCTGCACTTTATAGAAAAGACAACAAGGTGTGTCTGATGTTCTTGGAGAACTCCATAAAAGGCAATGGAAAGGTGCCGTGGGAACTGATGAAACTAGGATCACCTCTAGTCAACCCAGACACTTTTGTCTGTTTGTTTTAGCTACTTCTGTCGGTTTGATGGATGCTAGATGGCGCACGTGCTGAAACAGTCAAACATTGTCTCCTCTCTATGGTGACCACAGCCTGATGTTTACAATGTGGTACTTAACCCGAGAGCAGCCCGAATGTGTAGCTATTGAGACAGGAGCCTGGTTGGTGAGAATACGAGCAGCCTTTTCCCTTCTTCCTTCTACTCATCCTTCTTTTTCACACCCACACACTGCTCTAGCATGTGCACTTCGCTTTATTGCAATGATGCTGACTACACAGAAAAGGGGATTGCATGTTAAGGTAAACAAGATTAACCCAGAGAATTGATGACTCACCTGCGGACTGCATGGGTATTTGGACATAACAGCCCCAGTAATAGTGAGGCCATTTATAGCCTACTGTGCAGCTGCAGCAGCTTTAAGCAAGGCAATGTGTGACAATTAATGTCATTACTGTACCGTATGCTAATTGCACCGATGTAAACCAAGAAAAAAAGTTCAAATTAGAGGCCATGGTTGTTGAAGATAGCAGACAGTGGCGGAAATAGAGTTCAATACAGACAAGAAAATAAAAATAAAAATTAGCTAAGAAATACAATCATTCATTAATTTATTAATATAATTTATTTGTTGATTTATGAAGTTGGTTTTGATTATATTCTGTTATTGTTACTGTTGTTTAGTTATGTATTGTTTCTCCATTTTTTCCTCAATGGTGGTTGGCGCTGGGGTGCGGGGTCAGGGTTGTTGGAACTAGGCAAGGAGGGGTGCAGCCGCTCGGCCGGCAGAGATAGGAGGACATGGCAAACATGTGGCTATGTGTATTGGTCAATGTCTATTTACTCACTGATCTTTAAGAAACAATTGTTTTCTTTTTGTTCAATTTGCCTTCTTGCACCTCAGCCAGTGGCAGCTAGCAGCAGATATGTATTTGTGTTGATTTCGAGGATCAATCAATGTATTATTTCTCTTTGTGTGTACCTGTTCCTTCTCCCATAAAATAAAATAAAATATATATAAATATAATAAAATAAAATAAAATAAAATGTATATAAAAAAGAAATACAATCATTCCTGATTTATAGCCCAATGGCGCCCCCTTTTGTTTACAAAAGCAACTGGACCTACATCTAGCTCAACTCCAGTGTTTTGTGTTCCCCAGCAGAGGCAGAGCACAGTCAGAGGGTTCCAGACGTGGACTCTGCGCAGCAGATTAAACTGAAGGAGAGGCAGCGCTTCTTTGAAGAAGTCTTCCAGCACGATGTGGATCATCTGTATCACTCCTCATCTCACCTCACTATCAGAGACTACAGGAGACGTGAGTTAAACATCTTTATTTTGTATTATTGCATCTGTATGTATAGTGTTACTGTTTCCCCATGTTTGTACTGTAGGCTTGCTGCTGTGTATTGTTGATGCATGAATTGTTCATTTACCTGAAGCTTTTGAGGAGTTTATCTATTTAGACAAAAAAAGCTAAATAGATACACCCCCCAAACATGCATTGCACACTGAATGCACACACACACACACACACACACACACACACACACACACACACACACACACACACACACACACACACACACACACACACACACACACACACACACACACACACACACACCCCCCCCATGACTATCGTTTCACTTTGCCTTTCATGCCCATGGCAGCTCCCATTGGCAGCATCTCGTCCATGGAGGTGAACGTGGACATGCTGGAACAGATGGAGCTGTTCGACATTCCCGATCACGAAACTCTGGATGTTTTCTTCAGTTCCGGGGCAGAGGAAGGGATGGCCTCCCCAGTGCCAGGTACATGGAAGTTAATGGTACAGGACAATGGAGGGCGTTGATGTATAGCAGTGGTTCTCAAACCTTTTAATTTCGAGTTCCCCCATAACTCTGAGAGTGTACAAACGGAACCAAATGAACCTGTACACTCTGAGTTACAGACCTATACTATAAGGGTCCATTTGGAACTCCAGTAAGGAACCCTGAGGGTCCCTGGACAGCACTGTGAGAACCATTGATGCTGTGTTGTGGTTTCAGGTCCTATAATTAACATATGAATTCTCTTACTACCAGACTTATTTCTGACTGCGTGCGCCCACTGCCAGCCATTTTTCAATTTTCTTACCTTTTTCAAGTAGTCACAGAATATTTATCTCCAGTATGATCGATCCCCTGATGGTTGCTAATCACTGAGGGTTTCACTGTGTGGTTTCACAAATGTCGACGAGGTCATCGCGACCTCGTTGACATTAATTGTCTGCCTTTGAAAATAACATGTCTGGGCCAAAAATACATAGTAAAAAAAAAGTACACAGGAGCCGAGATACAGCCTTTTTAACTCTCAGTGCCACGCCCCGAGATATCCCGAGTTTTTCCCGAGTACCCTCCGTGCCAGCACGAGAAATCCAGAGTTTTTACTTTTGACTGTGGTCGCGCTATACTGTTTATTTTTCATGATCACTTTCGCTTCCTGACTCCTTCAGACTCTTGGGTTCCGGTTTCATGACGCAGATTCCGTTTCCGGTTCAATTTTTTTTCCCGCGATCATTTTTGGCCAGAATAGGGAAAGTCACGGTTTTTCACACGGTATAAAAAACAAACAGAGGTCCACGTCTACTCTCTTTGGTCTGGGTGACGATCAGTCATCGTAGTCGTGTATCACATAATATAATTAAATAATTTAGCCCGATCAACGATTGTCAAAAATGTCAACATCCGGTTATGACCGGATGTGACGTGAGCCTGTTTGGGAGGGGGCGTGTGAGCCAGCGAGGTCATCAATGTGTCGATTTGTTGCTCTCTACTGGTAGAACTGTATTATGGGTTTAAAAACCCAATCAGATCATTTATTTGAATGGAAAAAAAAAAAAAAAAAAAACGCAAATTGCTGGCACTGGGGGAGTACTTTATGAAAATACTCTTGGCACTGAAAGAGTTAAGTAATAAGTTAACCAAGAAGTGAATGGAGCAGAACATCTTCAGATCATGATATCTTGGGTTCTGAACGTTCTTTTTCCAAAAAAGTCATCATAAGTCGTTCTTGGCAGCCAGGGCGTTATGACAATGTCTCGTTATAAGTCGTTCTTGGCAGTAAGAGAGTTAGTAACATTTTTTAATAACAACAATTCCTCACAAGTTTAGATTGGAATCATTTTTAATACCATGTGGGTTCAAGTCCCATAACTATGTGGGTTTGGAGTCCTGACATGCTCCACAGACTGTGCTAACAATATATAATGTTAACAGACAAACTAATAACAGGGTATAGTACAAGTTACGAAAACTTTAAATGGTAAAAAAAAGGTTACTGCAAAACCTACAGCATACTGTATAGAGAATGTACAGAATTTGATGGGAGAATAATTTAGCAACCGGGATATAGTATACAATATCTAGATTCTACATTTGCACGGAAATGTGTGTGTGTGTGTGTGTGTGTGTGTGTGTGTGTGTGTGTGTGTGTGTGTGTGTGTGTGTGTGTGTGTGTGTGTGTGTGTGTGTGTGTGTGTGTGTGTGTGTGTGTGTGTGTGTGTGTGTGTGTGTGTGTGTGTGTGTGTGTGTGTGTGTGTGTGTGTGTGTGGTGAGCAAGCGTAATTTACAGGTTGAAGCAGGGATTACAACTTTGTAGGCCCTGGGGCTACAACCAGGCTTAAGAAAACACTTAATAGTGTTTCAGCACCATAGACAGTGCCTTTAATTTACCCAGGGAAAGGCGTTATTTTCCAAATAAATTCATTCAGCTACATTAAATGGGGGCACGCACACTCATGATGAGAATGCAGCGTATTTACTTCTACATGTCATATAGTCTATTTTAGAAATGCCTGGCTGATCCTCCAGCAAGGCTCATATAAAATAAAATAAAAACTTGATCATAAACAATAAACTAAAATAATTATGAGAATGCAGTGTAACTGGGGAGTCTGTTCTGACTGCTGTAATCTTACCCTACAGTGCAAGGAAACAACAACAACAACGAGGAAGTCATCGGCAATGGACTCCTCCGACATGTCCTGGAGGGCTGGGACGCCAAGTACCGCATGTCCTCCACTTCCTCAAACTCTTCCTCCAACAGCGAGAACACCAACGAGGAGGGAGGAGACACGCCGGTCATCCAGTCGGATGAAGACGACGAGGAAGCACACGCCGGTGCAGGCCTACACAGTGCTGCCTCGTCCACAGAGCGAGAGAAGGGGAAGTTGTCTCCATCGTCATCGTAGAGCAGTGGTTCTCAAACCTTTTCATGTCAAGGACCCCCAAAATGATATGTATTTGGCCCGCGGACCCCCATCTCAAAATACTTTGTTCGAGGAACCCCCAGAAAGTTTTGAGTTTAACAAAAATATTCATATTCAAAGATTTGCACAAACTTTTCACGATTTTTCAGAAATAGCAGATCTACAAGCTCGTAGCGTGGCACTCGGTGCCGCGCTATGAGCTTGTAGATCTGCTATTTTTGAATAGCCAAAGTATAAAATATGGTTTAAAGAGGTTGAGATGATTGTGACGCTGTATTAACACATTTTGCAAGGATTCCCCAAGGACCCCCGGGGGTCCCCGGGACCCACTTTGAGAACCAATGTCGTAGAGCACCCTGGCCTGCACTCCCCAACATCTTCAGCATCAGTGGGAATAGACAGGGGAGAGGACATTAGAATGGGTGTTATTGTATGTGGACTGTCCAATGCAAAAACGTGTTCCATAGACTGGCTCCTATCATTCACCTTCTCAACTTCTCCTTTTGATTTACGCTCCAGGAGGGGCGCTGTGTGTATTTTGGAGGTGGTGACATGTTTGAACTGTATATAAAGAGATATTTACACAAAGCATTCATATTTCTTCTTTGTGTTTTTGGCATGTTTTAAAGAGTGTCATATTTTCCCTGTTTACTGCTTTATAGGAGTTGAAAGTTGCAAGATAATTATTGAAGTTGTGACATTTACTGAGCTTTGTACAGTGTAAACATGGCCCAGGAGGATAAATAAAAAAAACATCTGGAAAATGTATCGGTGAATGAATCATAATAAATTGTAAATGAAAATATACCATAATTGCATTATTATTACATAATTACACCAACAAATGAAGTTTCACTTTTCTCTTTTGTGTTTTATTTCAACATGCTGTGCTGACGGGGATTAATTGGTCTAATATTGTTAAAAAATAAGAAAATATCTACTTTACATTGGTAAACCATATTGTTTGACTAATGACTTGCTCCAAGCCTATGACTGTACTTTTACATTTGTACTTTTACATTTGTAAATTTGTACTTGTGCGGGGCAAGAGATATAATAATAATAATAATAAAATTTATTTGTATAGCACCTTTCATGACATGAAATGCAGCTCAAAGTGCTTTACAGAGCAAGAATACAATTACAGTTACAACTAATTTAACAATAAAGCAAAAAAGAAAAGCAAAAGCATAAAACAACATTAAAATAATAGCAGAAAGGCAGTGAATCAGGCAATACAGTGAGGACATGGATAACAACACAGAGATTTAAAAATATGAAATATGAAAAGGTTAAGTGATATTTTATGGTTAAAGCAAAACTTTTGTTTTGTTAAAAGGTTAAAGCTTGTGTGATAGTAATCATTGCTATAGAATGTTTGTTCAGTAACGAGTGTCTCTCCACATTTTTAATAAACATTCAATACATTTTCAGGTGGGTTGCCAAATTCAGATCAGGAGAGATTACCCATTTATCAGCTTCAATTTTATAGTGTTTCAATGTATGTCTGCTCTCTTCTTTGTGTCATCAATTCCAGTTTCACCTGTTTATCATGTAGCCTGTATGAGTTCTCTCTTCTGATAGGATAACATTGGTATCCTGGCCTGAAAATGTTCTGTTTGCTAAAGACGAGCTGGAGAGACAGGGAGACCTGTTACTGAACAAACACTTAATAGCATGGGTGGTCCGTGAAGGTATTGCATGTGGCCCCTGACCATGCATTTAGTAATGTAGAAAAGTGAAGTGAAGTGAATTTTATTTTGTCGTCCACTAGAAACAATGCAGTAAATTACCTGGTGACGTATGATGACGCGTCAATGTTGTCACTTACTGGGAAGTCGGATGTCAACTTCCACAGAAATGGAAAGATTCGATCAGGTCTCAAGGGAAACTGTACCGGCTTGCCTGGTTGATGTGCCCATAATCAATCGCATGTGTCTGCTTGCTCATACCTAAGTTGCAATGAATCAGTTAACATGAGTTTAATATGGAAGGTTAAGAGAACAGAATAAGGGAAACCATGGGAAAGGAATAGATCAGTTCTCAATCTTTTTTGAGCTCTGGACCACTAGCATATCTCAGTTAAATAATGACTGTTAAGGGCTTGATTTAATATCTTTTTCCCCCACACCACGCCCATATACCCCCTCCCAAGTTCCCAACACAACAGTGGTCCCCAGATTGATTCTCAGTCAGGGTGGTGGTCCCTGGTTCATAATCAGTTGAAAACCCCTGCTTCATAGCAATGATTACTATCAGAAATAAAGCTATTTTACACTTATTTTTTTCAAAAACAATATCACTTATACCCTACCGGGTTAGGGTTAGGGTTAGGGTTTAAGTGTTTTCAGCACGAGTTGGCTTCAGTGTCCCAGATAACATTTTTAGGACACTGCTCTCAAGCAAGATTATATGTGCTCCTAAAGCAGCCAAAATACAAAGGTGCGCCTTTGACCTTTCAGCTCAAACATTGCATGTAGAATCATTAAATTGTGTTAGAAAAGGAAGATGGGCATTCGCATCATCTCTTCCTAAATCCACATCAAAGTCAGCACTCATTTTGTGTGATTATTTCATTATGTGTCTTTAGTCTACACAGCATAACGAAAAATTCTCCTCAACCACTGATACTGCTGTGAACAAAGCATACTCAAGAATGCAGCTCAACTCCATTCAATACATCAAAATGCAATGAGCAGAATAATGTGCTGTTGTTGAATGTTGGAAGTGAGTGAGCCCATCACCTGTGTGTGTGTGTGTGTGTGTGTGTGTGTGTGTGTGTGTGTGTGTGTGTGTGTGTGTGTGTGTGTGTGTGTGTGTGTGTGTGTGTGTGTGTGTGTGTGTGTGTGTGTGTGTGTGTGTGTGTGTGTGTGTGTGTAAACATTCTATGATAACGATCCAGGCTGGAGACTGGGTTGGTGTGTGTGTGTGTGTGTGTGTGTGTGTGTGTGTGTGTGTGTGTGTGTGTGTGTGTGTGTGTGTGTGTGTGTGTGTGTGGGGGGGGTGTGTGTGTGTGTGTGCGTGTGTGTGTGTGTGTGTGTGTGTGGGGGGGGGGTTGTGGGGGCGGGTGGGGGTGGGTGTGTGTGTGCTGGAGAAAGTGATAAAGGTGTAGAGTCTCTTGTCACTTGCTCATAGCTGACAGAAGGGAAGGTCATAGAGTGAGATCAACACCACAATGCTTCTGCTCTGCCTATTGGTAAGTGAAGAGAGCGGTAAAATTACCTTTGTTGTTGTGTATATTTATGTTTTGTTCTTTTACGAGATCATAGTTTATTTAAACCTAATTTTCTTAAACAATGTTTTCTTAAATGTCAATATTTACTTTGTGTTTTGTATGACAGTTGAAGCCTTATTTATTCTTGGTTGTGTGTCACATTCGTCATGTGGTGATTTTGTAGATCTGCTATTTACTGAGCACGACACCGGCACGCAACCAAGTATAAATGAGGCTTTTAGCCTACTGTGAAACAATGTTGTTTTCCATTGTAGACCAGGTTGTTGAGCTACTGTAGGTAGCATACTGTTGTGAGCACATTTATGTCATTGTATTACCTATTGTGAAATATTTGTAAGCAAGCAGTCAGTCTAATATGTAATGGATTTAAATTTGCCATTTTACAATGCAAAATGTCTCAAAACAGTTTGACATCTCAAAACCTACAGTCAGGGATCACCTTGTAAAGTGCACAAACCTGTTCTCATTCCTGATGAGAACTGGGTCTTTAGGACTATGGTCAAACATGCGGAGCATTTTAAATACTACTCTTCAACTCAAGAACCAGTTAAACAACTCAGTTAACCCACATGTAGAAATACTCAGACATAAATCATGTACTGCTAATTACTGTAAAACATGAGATTGCTGTTAGTACTACTACTAGTACTACTGCACACTTCATTATTGTTATTATTATTATTTTACACAATGTTGTTTTTTTTGTGTCCTTTATGGCTTATAGATCTTCTGTAGTGCTGCCTGTTCAGAGCAGCTAAGACGTGAAAAAAGGGCTTGGATCATTGACGCCTTTAGTATTGATGAGGAGCACCCTGGCCCCTTTCCATACATGCTGGGAAAAGTAAGCAAGCAATTGAAGAGAGAACATTTGAGTATTCTTTAAAATTATAGATGTTATTTCCATTCAAACGCATTTGATGTGTTCTTTTCAAACGTAATTAAAATGTTTTTATGTTATAAAGTGTTTGCTCTCATATTGTAGATCGATATCGAGCGCAAGTACCGTGTATATTTTGGTCTCTATGGAGCAGGAGTGGATGAGGAGCCTAAGGGAGTCCTCTCCATAGATCGAGAATCTGGCATTGTGTACGTCCATAAGGCTGTTGATTATGAGGAGATCCAAGTCCTCAAGGTTTGGACATGCACATATTACGTACATAACATGACACAAGTTCTTTTACCCCATATCTGCTTTCCTAACAAGCAATTTGTACATTTCAATTGATTGATTGATATACTTTATTTAGTAAGACATGAGAACATGAGAAGAAGTACATGGAAGTACAAATTCACAATACAAGGTCTACTAAACTGGGAGACTCATTAAGCACTGAGCTTGTTTAAGATGAGATCCCCATGCACACAAATCATGATGACATATAAGAGACAGACAGATATACACACTGATTTCACAATGATTTCCAATGCATGGGTGCTGTCTTATATTCTGCAGCTGAGACTTGAGACAAGAATGGAAGACACATCATTGGACACCAACTTAGGGGTTGAAATAACCATACGAGACATCAACGATAACCCACCACGCTTTCAGAGAGATTTATATGAGTTAACCATCAGTGAAGAAGCGGCACAAGGTAAAGAATACAGATTTATATATACTTTTTTTAAAGGCTGATGCACACCTCAAAGGTTGTTGACAGGTGCGTAGGACAACCAGGAAGGTCCAAATGTTCAGAAAGGGATCTACATTATGATATCAAATCAAAGAAAAGGGTCCCACACACTGTCTGGAACTTGCAAAAAGGATGCTATTTATTAAATCGACATTTTGGTCATTAGACCTTCATCAGGACAAACATCTTGCTTTTTGCAAGTTCCAGACAGTTTTCTTTGATTCGTTATCATAGTTCCCTTTCTAAAGAATATAGATATAAAACATTTGTGAAATGACACTGCATTTATCATAGTTATTTTTCCCTCAATAGGCTCCTTCGTCCTATCTGTGTTTGCCCGTGACAAAGACAAGCACGGAACACCAAACTCAACCTTCCACTATGAAATCAAATCTGTGTCTCCAACACCACCAGATGCTGAGTTCTTCTTTAATAATGATGTTGGCGGGATCTCATTTAAAGGATGTTTGGATTATGAGGCAGGTGACATATTTTCCCCTTAAATGTCAGTTTGTAGCCTAGACTTTGTTTTACAAGTCCAGTATGGTTCACCATTGTCTTCTGGATTAAACACAGGTACATTATTTTAATGCCCCGACTTACTTACAGAACATAACCGTAAAGGCTTACTTTTTTATGGAGAAAATATTGTTAATGCAAGAAATACGTAAAGACCCCTTTTCTTGAATATAGAAAAAAGAAAACAATTGATGCTCCTGCTTTTAAATAACATGTCCCCCCCAGTGCTAAAACATTCACAAAAACAATGTGGTTGTTCCAGTTTTCTTCTGAACATTAGTGACAACTTCTCCTCCCCCATACCTCACCGTAACTGTTATTGGGACAGAAGGGTGCTACTGCAAATTAGGGAATTTCCTTTTGGGAATACTTTTCATTACGTTTAATGCATCTAAAAGGCCATGGGAAGTTGGATTTATTTATCCAAAAATAAAACGTGAAATGGGATTCTAAACAATTAAAACCAACTGAAAAATCATGCATTCATTGTGCAATATAGGCATGAAACCTCAGTGTATAATGTCATGTACGACAGATAAATTCAACACAATCCATACTAGCTCGTTAAAGACAGATTTACAGATTACAATTCACAATTTATCCAGAGCAACTTACAATAAGCAAGGTAATCACATGCATAGAATGCAGAGACAGAAACTAGGATCCCAGGTAGGCTACACCATGAAGAACCCAGCACCTGTCTAAAGAATATACAGATTAAAGAATGACCTGTTTGTTTATGTCTGTATTCAGGTGAGCAACAATTACACGGTGCTTGTGGAGGCCATAGACCATGGAGAAGTGGTCCAACTGTCAAGTTCAACCACCGTACTAATTCATATCCAGGATGGCAACAACCATCTGCCGAGTATCAGCGGAAGAGATGTACGTATTCATGTTATGTTATCAACACTCTACAAATCTAGGAACAAATAAAAAATGTCAGATATTCATGCATTGATTGATGTAGTTTAGAGGTTTTGCAGTAGACTTTGATGGACACTGTGCTATAGGGCAGTGGTTCTCAAAATTTCTCATGCCAAGGACCCCCAAAATGATATGTATTTGGCCGCGGACCCCCATCTCAAAATAGTTTGTTCCAGGGACCCCCCAGAAGCAAAGATTTGAGTTACAAATGTTCGCTTTAAAAAATATTATATTCAAAGATTTGCACACATTTTCACGATTTTTCAAAAATAGCAGATCTACAAGCTCATAGCGCGGCACTCGGTGCCGCGCTATGAGCTTGTAGATCTGCTATTTTTGAATAGCCAAAGTATAAAAGGTCATAATTATTCTGATGCTATATTTACACATTTATCTGGGTATCCCCTGGAACACCCTCAAGTACCCCTGGGGGTCCCCGGACCCCACTTTGAGAACCAATGCTATAGGGCCATGGAAATCACTAGACACCTTCCATTCATGAAAGAAGACATGATTAACTCTACCACAGTGAAATAATGTATATAGGCTTATAACTTGGATTGTTTGTTCATTCTTGGCTACGCTCTTTTGACCTCTCTGCCTTTGATGCATATGGCAGGGCACTGGAAACGTGACAGAAGGGGAGACCGGGTCATCTCCTCTCAGACTACACGTCACTGATCGGGACAGCAAGGGCAGCCCAGCATGGAGGGCCAAATACAGCATCAGTGGTGACGAGGGCGGGCATTTCATGATACAAACTGAAAGAGACACCAATGATGGAATCCTGACCATTGTAAAAGTGAGTTGTGTTTGACTGCATACTTTGCATTTTATTGGCAACCCCCTCCAGTCTTAGACACTGTACTGTAATTACCGTACAATATGTTTGCTGTGGGAACTTACGACCTCCTGTGTGCTCGACTCATCAAGAATAATAATAATAATGGCAATAATAAACGCTATTAAAACTAATTATGTATCAAATCAATATGGCTGGTTACATTCAAAGCATCATCACAATAGACGAAGAATGAAAGATGCAGTGTGCTATATGATTGATGATTAACAAGGCCTGAAAATACTATGTGTTGTATTAAGGTTTCATTGAACCTAACAATCAATATTTGCACACCTCTCCATGCTTTCTAAAGTATGTTGTGAACATTTTGACTCAAAATACTTCAGCCTCCGCTCCCTGAACTCTTGCCAGATTTGTTGAAACACCTGAGGACCTCCAAAGCTTTTTAAAATCTGACCACGATTCCCGTTGCTGTATTATGGCAGATTTTCCAGCACAAGTTTACATCTAACCGCACCTCGGCTAAATGGCCAACATTGATTAGTATATCCACAGATCCATCCAAAAAGTAACAAGGGCAACCTTAAGGTATGCATAGTTGAGCTGCTAGAGTGGGTTGATCACTGCACTCTCAGTAAAACAGGTTGGTGCAGGCGAATGGGGTCAATGGATTTATGTACCGGTAGGTCAGGTCAGGTCAGGTAAGGTCAGGGAAGTGAACCTCAGACTGCACCAGGATATCAGCAACAAATATCTTGAATCCATCCATTGTGCAAAACAATTATATGTGCAAAGTGCAGTTGAATTAAAACAACACAGCAGGTTTCAGTTACATGCTTTATTCAGTGCTCATTGTTGTAGAGTCATCCATTAACAATTATTTATTTATTATCTTAACATCATCTAGGAAACTTAATGCAGGGAGGTGAAAAGGGAAATGCATCCAGCCTCATCCCACAATCAATAGATCAGAAGTTGTGACAATGTGCTGATCAATAATACATTTGATTGACCTTGACCTTTGACCCCACCTAGTTAGTTTTGTCCAACAGGTTGCAGCCTCTGGTCCACATGGTTTATACATGGTATGCATGGGGCTCTATAAAGGGCCGAACTGGCTAAAGCCACTAATTTGGTATTTAGGACTGGGCAAGGGGGGTTCCCCCGCAAAAGTTGCTATTTTGGGACACCTGCCTTACCCACAAAACACCTGTATTACCCATTACGTTATGCATAGGTGTGGTTTGGGCGTTACAATAATAAAACCAATTGCTTATTATAAGCCACATTGGGCTTGTTTTTCTGTAACGTTGCTTGTAAAGCCAACATATATAAATATGCACATCGTTTAATGGCCGACATATATAGGTTTGAAGTGCTCATGTGGCCTATTATAGTCGCTTCTTTTGGGCACTGTGGGGATTTAACATGGAAACCATACACCCAACGTTTGCTTTCTAAGCTCTAGCTTTTGATTGCCTTTCAATAAAACCACATTTGATAGACATATACGTATCACCTACATGTTACTGATTAGAGAGAATTTTATATTTTTGAAATCAGTTAATTATTTCCTGCGTAATCGATGAATAAAACTGACGTGTGTAATTTGGAGAGTATTGCATTGCACAACGTGTGGTTGGATCGGCGATTGTCCAAAAAATCTAGATAAAAATCTAGATCTCCATATAAGGGCATATTGGTCGGATCGGTGGTGCGACGTAGGTGTGAGGTCCGCGTAGCGACCCGAACTCTAGATGTGTAAGAGTTATGGCATAATCCTACACAGCCAAGGAACCACTGATGATTTGCCAATTCAAAGTACCTAACTAACTAGGATGTATCCTATGCTTCCTACTTTAATGAGACAGTCCTAATCATTATTTCCTAAACAAAAAAAGTATCTCTTTAATAACAAAACAGCCTGCCAGCTGGTGGTAGCTATGTTTGTATCGCTTTGGCTGCCATAGTCTGTTGGGTGTGTGTGAAGGTTTTGATAGACTAGGGATAGGGTAGGGTAGGGTGGGGGTCACAGGGAAGAGAGAAAGAGAGACCTGGCTTGTTTTGAAACGGCATAATTCCCCTTGTTTATTGGTAGGGGCAGCATATCATACAATCATGCAGTTTTGAAAAATATTTTAACTAATAATTTGGCTCCTTACATTTGGGTCCACTGTGTAATTTCAGCCTTTGGACTTTGAAGAGGGTGCAGAGAGAGAGCTGTCCATCTCAGTGGAAAATGAGGTGCCATATTTCTCATGTAAAGTGAAGGAGAGGACTTCCTCTGGCCTCTGGAAGGTTGAGACCAGTGGTGGAGGTGCAACTAGTTCAGATCAGACGGTGTCAAAGTCGCAATCTGTGACAGTCATCATTCAAGTCGAGGACACCAATGACCCACCAATGTTTACCGTGGCTGTCAGAGAGGCTGCGGTGGAAGAGAATGCAGACATTGGAACCCATGTGGCGGATGTAACAGCTGTTGATCCTGACTCCAGTCATGCTAGAGATTTTGTGTAAGTAAACCAAAAAAAACGTTCTTTCTTTTATACAACTTGATAATCGATTTGGAACTGTTGACATTCAGAATGATGTGCTCAGATTTAGTAGGACATCAAATATCTTCCATGTATCAACAGGTATGTGATAGCAGATGATCCTGGTGGTTGGGTGACAGTGGATCCTCACACAGGCATCATCACTACAGCCAAGATATTGGACAGAGAATCTCCTCATGTGGACAATGGCACCTATTCCGTCATACTGCATGCGGTTGACAATGGTTAATTCACATGCAATGTCATGATATGGACAAAATATTTTTTTATTTCATATTTTCACAACTGCGCTTTTCACTGCACTTGTAACACAAGTTGTGTTTGACAGGTGACCCGCCTATGACCGGTACAGCCACTCTGCTTATCCATGTGATGGATCAGAATGACAATGTGCCCCAGCTGACCGAGAACCGTGTGAACATGTGTGTGTCTGAAGGCCCCTCCACCAGCGCAATCACAGCCGTTGACCTGGACAGTGATCCTTTTGGAGGACCCTTTGCATTTGAACTGCTGGGGGACGTGATGGGAAAATGGAGATTAGATCCTTTACATGGTATAATTATTATTATTTTTGTTTAAAGCGCTGTTGAACCTTGTTAGAACCTTGGCTTGTATGGCTCCCTGGCATGGAATAAGTGTAAATATTGTCCATCGTCTTTATCTGTCGCTTCTGTAATCCTGGATGGAGGTACCAGAAATAGTGATTCCATTAACTCTCACTGCATGACAAAACAGGTCTCAGAATCACACTTTTAGGACGTAAACAAATGCAAACAAAGAGGAGCTTTGTTTGCGTTAAGTACCGGGCACATTTTTAATACATACTGGTATTGGGTATGGTGAAATGGCTGTATTTGTCATAATTACCCTTCAAGGTTCAATCCAAAGTTCAATATTGATTACTGTATGACCAGAGAACCACAATTCCCCAATCAAATATCACAAATATTTAAAACTAATACATAATTGTACATACATATATATATATATAATAATTTACATGTGTGTTTTAACCATTAATTCTCTCAGGCTACACGGTGAACCTGGTGAGAGAGCAAAAGGTATATGCTGGTCCACATACCGTTGAGCTGAAGATATCCGACCTGCAAGGCCAGAGTGGCATTTACAACCTCTCTGTGATGGTGTGCGACTGCTCCGTGACGCCCAACTGCCACATCAGGAGGGCCACAGGCTCCAATGTCAGCCATGGTGCCATCTTGGCTGTGTTTGTTACCTTATGTCTACTCATGGGTAAGAACATCTGCTTCATTGGTTTAGGTGGTTCTCAAACTTCGTAATTTCGAGGACCCCCAGTTTTCATTTCATATCAATCGTTTTGCTGGGGGTCCCCTGACCCCAGTCACATTTTGTTAATGGGAGATGCCTTACATCACATTCTTGTTTATCCGGGCAGGTTGGCCAAGCAAGGGGCACTAGCTAGCGGGGAAAAAAGGAAATATTATATTTATAACATTTGTATTCAGCCTTTATTTTACCAGGCAGATTATTAAGTGCAAAATATTTTTTACAATAACGGCCTGGGGAACTCCTGGCATGACAGCTGTATTGGGTTAGTAGTTAAAGTGTATCTAGCCATTACCCATTACAATAGAATGGAGGAATCAGGAAAAATGACAACAGTATGGTACAATATATTCATATAACCCTAAAATGCATATAGACTAAAATGCATGTCCCTATATTGACAGGTTGCCTGCTGCTATCGATCTTCATCTCATGTAAAGAGGAGTTCTCCTCCCCTGAGCAGATTGACAATTCTTGCGCAGAAACTCTGCTTTCATCAAACATTGAGAAGCCAGGAACAGACTGCCAGGTCATACATACAGTACATCCCTCAGCAAAATCACTAAAAACAATATTCTCTCTCTCTCTCTCTCTCTCTCTCTCTCTCTCTCTCTCTCTCTCTCTCTCTCTCTCTCTCTCTCTCTCTCTCTCTCTCTCTCTCTCTCTATATATATATATATATATCTCGCTCTCTCTCTCTCTATATATATATATATGTATATATATATTATATATATATGTATGTATGTATTTATTGTCTCCGCCAGGCCGAAATGCATGGCGAGAGTATGTTTTACCCCCTGTCCGTCCGTCCGTGTGCCCGTGTGTGTGTGTGTGTATTATTAGTTATATATTTACTTTTCCTCTTTGAATTCCAGGTACCAAATATGATACCAAAAGAAGACAATAATGAGCAAAACCACCAACCCCATTGCCACAAAGGGGGTAAAGGAAAACACCAAACACATTGTTTCATAAAGGTAGCATTAATTATTAACAGTTTCCATACTTTGATAATAGTATAGCCCAAAATGAAGCTATAACCTCTGTCATTCATTCTTACAGGTTACTGATCAATCTAACATTTCCCAAGATGTCACAGGAAATCAATTCCTTTATTATCTTAATGGCCACTCAACGAAACAGGTATTTGCATCTCTTAATTTTATATAACACACACACACACACACACACACACACACACACACACACACACACACACACACACACACACACATTCATCTCAAAACATTTCAATATCGTGGAAAGGTTTAAACAAATCGTAATGTTATTAAAAAAGTGGAAACAAAATATATTCTACATTCAATTCACATAAAGTGAAATATTTCAAGCCTTTTTTGTTTTATCCAGTGGCTCAAAAATATTCAAATATTACAAAAGACCAATCAAAAGAAGTATTTATTATAAGAAAATAATGAGCTTGTCCCAATTCTCAAGAATGGGTATAAATCTGGCCAATAACAATTACCAGAATATCACACAAAAGATATATTTTTTCCTAATTTCAAATATTTATTTTCTTGAAATAATATATTCTTCCCCATAATTTACAAGACTTCTACTGTTGTGGACTATGGCTACCATCATCGCCACCAGGTACAGTAAGAGCTGTATAGCTTGTGCTCATATAAGTATCTGTTGGAGAAAAACGACTGATTTGTCCTCTGCTTGGCTGTGTTGCAGGACAGGAAATACATGACACAGTCCTTATACAATTTGGGCAAAAGCTATGGCGATATCTCAGACAGATCTTTCATCTCCATTCTTCATCAGGTTGGTAGTGTACACATATTGTAGGACCTCTCATCGTCTTGTGACTTTCAATCATCTAGTTTATCATGTCACTATCAGCTGCAAGTACATGTATATATTGATCATATTCCCACAGTGGTCATGTTGTCATACTCTAGGACTGGGAACCCCCCCAAGGATTTTAAAATAAGGATAAGACAGAAACGTCACTTAACTTGGTACAGCAATTCCAGCTGGCAGCTTCGCCAGGCTCTGTGAGGCAAACTGGAGCCTGAAGTTCCACTGAATGCTATTAAGGATAAGGATAATTCCTTTTAACAGGACGTTCATGAAAGTCCTTGCGGGCTTGTTTCCAATGAGGGCCTGTGAGCAATTAGGGGTTAAAAGTCTTGCTCAGGGACAAATTTAATTTCATCGACACATATGCTGGCGTGGCCTGGAATCGTACCTGGGGCAACCAGGGCCTCTGGCTCCCTAGGCGGGCTCACTAACCACTCAGCTATGGCCGCACCTAAGATGATTAAGATAATGAGAGCCAAGAGGACAAGCATATGAATAAACTCAATCTTTTAATGATTTCCACCTGCATTAAATTATTGGTTCAGGAAAATAAAAGACATATCACATTTCTGGCTTATCCAGATTGAAATCCCATTTTATCTAGTCTGAACAGAAAAATCCACAAACTTTTTTTTTTGCTTTAATCACATTCCTTAGCATTGTTCAGACTGCATAAAACCAATTCGATGCCAATCTGGATCGGAAATCAAATTGGGTCTGGATTTGCAAGCGACTGGGTTGGGATTTGGGCTGCACACAGAGTATGTCTCCGACTGGGCTGTCTAGCCTGGAAACCTGACAAATCTGTCAAAATAGCGTGCACATCAAGAAACAAAGAGATCAGAAATAATGTTTTATTTTCCTGAACCGATTATCCAACAAAGGTTGCAATGATTAGAAATGGTGTTTATTCATAAGCGGGTCCAGTCGCTCATTGACTGCAATGCATTCCACTGAACTTCCGGCAGCAGTTTGCCTCCCAGACAGTGCATGTAGTACGCCTGACGTAGTACACCTGACTTATCCTTCATTAAAATTCTTGAACCCCCCAGGATGAATTTATGGATGCAAGAGCAAAATGGCCACTATGTGGTCAAAGAGAACTACTGTAAGGTTTGACTTCTCTCTGCCCTCCCAGAGGCTGCTTTCTGTCAAGGCCACCGAGTTTGATCTGGTGGACGACGAGCCTCACATCTATGCTGATGAGGGAAACTCTTTTGACGCCATCTCAGACCTGGAGGACATAGACATCCCTGAAGACGATTTTACTTTAAGCAAGCTGGATGACCTAGACCCCAAGTTTGACAAATTGGCTGCCATTTGCAAACCACTGCATGTATAATCTGCGGAGGCTATACCTGAGCTGATCATTTGCAGTGAAACTACAGATAATTTATATTAATGTAGGCTAAGGTTTGCATATACTCCACATCGTTACTGCACATTTAGAATCCCTCTTTACCCAAATGTACAATAAATAAAAGAAGCCCTTGAATCATGTCACTCATTTATTTATTATTGGTTGTTTAAGAACCAAGCTTACCCCACAGTATTGATGGAAAAGAAAAGATCTATAGTAATTCATGTCCATCTCAGTTGTAGAAAATAAATAGCATTCGGAAGGGCTCACATCTGGGCAGTCAAACATGCCTCTAAAATATTTACAAAGAAAAAGTACCATTGCTGGTCAAACCTCAAGTGAAAGTTGAAACAGTTCATATTTAAATAGTTAAACAGTTAAACAAATATGGTTTAATCAAGAGGTAGAAACCAAGTTTCATGCCTCTGAATTGAGTGCCAACTCTTCCTTAGACAATGCCACTCCCGATCATGAGATATAATTTCAATAATTTCGCAAGTACAAAGTACAATATTCCCAAGGAGACATTGGGATGAATTAAGAAAAAAAAGAAAACAAATCTTGGCTTCAAATTTCCCCCAAAAGAAAAAAGGGCATTTTTTTTCAAGCAAATTCACACCCTCCCACTACCAATTTTAGGCAGGGATCGCTGGTCAGAGTTTCCTTGTCCTCTGCGTCCACGATAACCCCTGAATCCCCTGGCCCTCAGGAAGCGGCCTGGTACCCCAAACGTCTCCATGTTCAACTTTTTCTCTTCTGCCCAGGTAGTTCTCCTATGAGGACACAAATAAACCTGTTAGTTACAGAACATACCTTAACAGTGTTAAAGACAAAGTGAAAATATGGATTGGTAGAAACGCATCCAAGTGATGAAATGAACATTCACCTGGGCTTCAAGTCTGATGAGATGTTGTCAAAGAAGCATTTGGTTTTGTCATAGAATTTGTCTCCAGGAAACTCCATCTCCTCCATATCCTGGCTGTTCTGCGTTTCCAACCCAGAATCCACTTTGGCTTCTCCCTCTGCTGCAAGAAAATCAAAAACTCACATCCGTTTACAACCACCTTTACAGAAACTGAAGTTTTGAGGACTTTAACTAAGTACATGAATGCACAAATCTGAAACAAAAATATGTCACTTTAATGGATCAGCTGACCTTGAGACTCCTTTGTGAGATCATCTTTGAACTGAGCGTTTGCGGTTTCAAAATCAAAATCGGACTCAAATTGCAAGGTAGCATTTGAGTTTTCCACAAGAAGCTGGCCTCTGCCTCGGTTCCTGGTCCTGCGACTGCCTGCATGCCAAGTACCACAATCAAACCACGCAAGAACAAACTACTATACCCATGTGTTAAAAAATAAAGTATTTAAATGTTTTATACTTTGTCTTCGTCTTGGCCTCTTGTTTTCCTCATTACTTTGTCCAGGGACCTTGGGTGCGGCGGCATTCTGAGATTTTACCTGACCTAAACATGAATCATTTGAATGTCAAAAGGAAACGGACAATGTAAGCACAATTATATACCTCAGCATCAGTGACATGTCTAGGCCCAAATGCTCTATTGAACCCCGATTGCACAAACATGTTTTTTTTTCATCTAAATAAATTTGTGTTTGTCGAGTGTACGACAGCTCTTTTTTTTAAACTTAAAACCAGTCTGCTTACTCTGCGGTAAATTCTTCTTCGGAGTCTGGAAGCCATCTTGTCCAGAGCGCTGGGATGGACGAGCAGGCCCCCTGTTCTGCTGCTGGGATGCAGTTTGGCCCCGTTTCTGGCCGGTATTATTGGCCATTGGAACCGTCTGGACAGCCTGCTCTACCATGGGGCTTCTTTGTACCGGAATGCCATGGAGTCCTGCTCCTAAAAGACATGAATAAGGACTAGACGGTTTCAATAGGCCTAGATGTAGGCAGTTAAGACTCAAGATGGAATGTGGTGTAGTTGGCAAGCATTCCAAATTAGGCTTCAACATATCAACCTCAACATATCAACCACTTATCAAAGAGCAGTGCTTACCAAGACCCAGCGCTGCTGCGTACCGCTGGTTGAGTAGAGAACTAGCAGCCAGCTGGTCATAGGAGGGCATTGGATCTCTATATGGACTCCAGCGTTGGTGGTATGGGTTGGGTGCACCGCCGATGGAGGACTGCAAAATAATACATACTGTAGTTAACTAATGCATATATTGGTTGTGATTATCATTACTTTATACCCTCAGCATCTAGCAGGTTTTTGGAATCAGTTACCTGTACAATGGCAGGGTCATGAGGCAATCCATGATGCGTTTTTGGTGGCTCAGACACCGTGATATCCTTGATATCACTCCCTCTGAAGATTATGTATTCATAGATTTCATCTTTGGGTGGGACTGGTCTATCTGATGGTCGGCCCTCAGTCCCATATGATTTAACTGTTGGAGAAGGTGAAAATAACTCATAAATTGTGCCTCAGCAACCTAACTCATGGTGGGACTTTACACAGATACGGTACATTTATAGGCCTATAGCATAAGTGCTTTACATTAAACTGAAGAAAATGATCTGAAAGTGAAAATATAAAGACAAGTGCTGTGTGTGAATAATAAGGGAATAAAACAAGATTGTACTTAACCCCTAAGCCCAGGAAAGCATCCGTGCCATTTCAGATTTCTTTGGCTATTCAAAAATAGCAGATATACAAGCTCGGTAGATCTGCCATTTTTGAAAAATCGTCAATAGTTGGTGCAAATCTTTGAAAACATGCAATATATATTTTTAAAGTGAACAAGTCTGGGGGGTCCCTGGAACAAAATATTTCGAAATGGGAGTCCAAGGCCAAATACATATAGTTTTGGGGGTCCTTGACATGAAAAAGTTTGAGAACCACTGGCACTGATTAGCAACATGTTTTTTCAAACACAAAAACTGTTCTTAATCTTCGTCGGTCCAGAGCCGATGAAGATTTAATGAAGGGGGGAGAACAAAACAGTCTGAAAAATACCAGCTTACCTTTGGCCAAAGCAACAGTGGACTTTTCTGTGTCGACAGAAGACAAGATTCCCTCATAACGAATCTGGGCCTTGGAAATCAAACTTATCTTGCTCCCAATGTAAGGAGTTCCTCCTCCAGTACTCATGTTTGTTAATGTTTAAGCTACGGGATACGGGCTCCTCAGACGGACGCCGAGTTTTCACACCTACAACTAATCAACTGTAGAGGCCCAAATCACCATCAGCTGTGGCCTTTATAATAATGCGGTGACGCACCTCCTTTGTGTGGCCCTTGGTGCGTGTGGTCGCTTAATTGGGCTACTTACTTCCGCTCATTAGTTACACCTGTTCTTGTAATCACCTCTTGGACCTATGTGCAGCGGTGGAAAAAGTACTCAAACTTTACTTGAGTAAAGTTAAAATATACTATATTCAGTACTAAATATACTTTAGTACTGAAAGTAAAAGTACTCATTATGCAGAATGTCCCATTTCACATGTTTCCAAATGTATAAAAATACTTTGAAAATAGCAGATCTACAAGCTCACAAGGCAGAGATGCACTGTGAGCTTGTAGTTCGTCTAATTTCAAATGGCCTAAAGTATACATAGGGCTGAAGTTTTCGAATACTTGTAGTGGAGTAAAAGTACAATATTTGCCTTGGAGATGGATTAGAAGTAAAACTAAAAGTACTGAAAATTGGAAATACTACAGTAAAGTAAAAATACCTCAAAATTGTACTTAATTACAGTACTTGAGTAAATGTACTTAGTTACTTTACACCACTGTTTGCGTGTGCACTCAATGCTCAGACACTTGAGGAGGATGATACAATGTTTCCTCTTAAAACTGAGGGTGTGGCGCCCCCTCAAACGCCTTTTTACAGCAGCAACTCCACTTGCTGGGAGAGCCTCTTTCTTTGGTCTTTCGACCAGGTGGGCGTGGTTTTGAGGCAAAGTTTTTCTGAGGTTAAGGTCAGGTTTAGGCATATAAAGACGCCCACCTGGGCGAAACACCAAAGAAAGAGGAAGTCCCTCCACTTGCTATGGGCAAAAACACTGCAGCCATCTTGCGCAGCACGTCGAGGATGACAAAACTCTCAAATTCACGTCATAGTCGTGCTGAAAACCAATTTTTTGGAGTATTTAAAGTCACGTGGTACGACTTTCAAATAGACAAGCGAGAGTATGAGTGTAAACGTGTTAGTTTACAATGTTAACGTCTCGTGTGAAACATTTGCCGTGACATCTGCAGACCGATGTGATTCCGTGCCATACATCCACTGAACTCAACTGACAGCTGAACATTGTTGCCACATTCTGCGAGAGAAATAAGCAACTGGTCTATGAAAACAAGCCCAAAAGAAGCGACTACTAGGCTAAGGCAATTTGAAAATAGCCGATCTACAAGCTCACAAGGCGTCGCAACGCGACCCGTTGTGAGCTTGTAGGTGTGCTATTTTCACAAAAAGATAAAAACAATCTTGCAAAAAAAAAAAGAGGTCATTTTGGAACATTTTTTAAACATTTTAACAACACAAATCTTGTAGCGGGGGACACATACACAACTAGAAAAAGTGCTCCTCGGAGCACAGGTCTCCGCCAGGTCAGGTAGGTTATTGTGGCCTCCTGGTGGCGCTATAATAGGCCATTGTGAAAAGGGTGCCCGTTTCTTCTTAGGCCTTTCACGACAATCGGACACTGCATTCATGATTTGAGGCATTTTGTTCCAAAAATGTGTTTAGCTAAATTAGACCTGCTGGTGGCGCTATAACAGGCCAATGTGAAAGGGGTGGCATTTCTTCCTCAGCCTAGTGGGAATGTGCGTGTAAAATTTCACGGAAATCGCAAGCTGAGTGCATAATTTGAGGCATTTAGTTAAAAACGGAGCAATCCTGCAAACTTTGGAAGCCAGCCTTAGCCAATGAGGATGGAATATGGGAAATCGGACACAATCCGTGTTGATCACATAGAGACACTGTATACCGATTTGCATGACCTTTGGATAAAATCTGTAGGAGTAATATAAAGAAATTGGTTTTGCACAAATCGGCCTCCTGGTGGCGCTATAACAGGCCCATGTGAAAAATTTGGGGCAAATGTTCTGAATTGGCATCCAGGGAGTGTGTGTGCACAGTTTCGCAGCGACCGGGCCAACGGTGCCAGAGATTAGCTGGTGACAGACGGACGGACGGACGGACACACGGACACACGGACAGGGGGTAAAACATACTCTCTCGCCATGCCTTACAGCCTGGCGGAGACAATAATTTGGGGGGGTCCTTGACATGAAAATGTTTACATGTTCAAATCATGTATACTTTACTTTTTTCACCTTTTTCAATTTTTTTGTTTTTGTTTTACATTTTGGACAAAATAGCCAATTATACATCGAGGTGCCCAGATGTCCCTCCCTAATGCCCACCTATCCTGTTAAAGGTAGTGTAAGTGATTTGCAAAGTTTCAAATAATTGCAAAATGGGTCTATGTTCTGATAGTGCTCGTTACTATAGAGTGTCCTGTCCATATAAAGAGTCTCCATGTCTCTCCAGCTCTTTATAAAACAGAAAATGTATTTTGTAGTTTTTTTTTTTTTTTTTGTAGTTTCATTTCCAATTTTATCCAACCAGGACAGAGAACTCAATCAGGATACAGATTAAACAAGTGAAATTGGAAGTGATGACACTAAGAAATGAGCATGCAAAATTGGAACTGAAAACTATACAAATTAAGCTTAAACATTGGTACTTTCTCCTGATTGGCTGAGATTTTGACACCTACCGAAAAATGTATTTTCTGTTTATTAAAGAGCTGGAGAGACGGGGAGACTCCTGTTACTGAACAAACACTCTATAGCAATGATTACGATCAGAATATAGTATTTTAACCTTTAAAAAAAATACTTTTTGTTTTAACCAAAAAATATCACTTACCCTACCTTTAACTACCAATATTATTTTACAAGCAACTTTACAGAAAAATAAGCCCAAAGTCGCTTAAAATAAGCGGACATGGCAACACTGCAGCTGAAGCGAGAACCATTAGGTACCGCCCTCTAAAATCTGGAAAGCAACCAATCACAGCGCTCCGGAATCCCCGTGCGGTGACGTTCGGTTCGCTGTGCGCATGCGCACGTCAGTTGGCTAAGTAGCTCACTTCTCACAAGCTCGCAGGTTTGCGAAGATGGCGGTTGATCCGCTGCTGGACGAGCTTCTCTTGACAACAGCGGTGAATAAAAGAGTGGTTTGTCACGTTGTTTCGCCGTCTCTGGAATTAGTGCCTTCGGGGTTAAATAATGACAGGAAGCCTGGTGTTAGTTAGGAGCCAGGCGGCCGTTAAATCACATGGCTAGTTGTTCTCGGGACGAGCTCTGAATGTCCAGCTGGGACTTGGTGGTCAAGACGTTGCTAAAAGCCAGGTACGCTGCTGTAACTAGTTACTAACGTTTGTTTTTGTTCTTTGTCTCCCACAAGTGTTACACGAAAATAAAGCACCCGAGCAGACAGAGAACACAACAGTTGAGGTGTTAGAGAGTTTGCCCCCCATCATCACATTCAAGATTGTTCCTGCTCCTCCTATTAAAATAAGTTGAAGACAGTACAGGAGACAGTGTCATTAGAACGAGGTCCCCATGGTTCAGATATGGATGCATCATCGACCAGTTCGGACTCGGCTAACGACCAAGGAAAGGCACTTGTTGCCACTAGTGCAACTTCTCTCCCCAATCACGATGGAAATGGCCCAGTTCAATCCCCAGTTCAAACTCTGAATGGAAGCCAGACCATGATGAACTCTCACGGTTCAGGAGGAAGCGCTGCGGGTCGTCTCACGTCGGGGACGACGGTGACATGTGTTCGGAGTGACAGCAGCGGCGGTGCTGGTGCCTCGATGGCTGCTGTCACTACGGCTGTAAACAGTGGAACAGCGGGGCTGTCAAAGGGGCTCGTCGGTGCGATTATGCCCCCATTGCCCCCGACCATGATAATGACCCCCACCATGTCGAACAGTGTCATTCAGACGCCGTTCATGAACTCACTGAGTGTCACTTATTCACCGCAGCCAGCAGCGAGCCACCACACAGCAGGGGCACACGCATTGACACAGTTGAGACCGTCTATGCAAACCGCTGGCTCGGGTATAATAACTTTGAACGGGAACAACAATACTGGGGGAACCCATTTGGCTAATAATGCTGCGACTCAGCCCGCTGCTGGCATCCCAACTCAGCTGACCAACAATGGTCAGCCGTCCACCGCCACGCTGTCTGTCAGTGCGGGCTCGAACATAATGAAGGCAGAGGCACCCAAAGCGATCATACACACACTAGGACCGCAACAACAACAACAACAACAACAACAACAACAACAACAACAACAACAGACGAACACTCCTGGAGTTGTCAGCTCTCCCATCAGGACTTCAGCACCGGCAACTGTTGCTGCTGCCAGTCCAGGAGGGAACAACCGAGCCCTAGCGCCGCAGATGTTGGCCCCCAGGCCCCCACTGCAGACGTCGCCGGGACAGCCTAATATACACAACTTACAGCTCCCCCCAGGTAAGTTGGATTTTTTTTTTTTTTACACAATTTTGTCTTATTCAAAGTCAGACCAATTACGAAATTTTTATAACAAATTGGCATTTACTCTACAGCAGTGGTTCTCAAACTTAAACTTAAATTTCAAGGTCTTCCCTTAACTCTGACAGTATACAAATGGAACCAAATGGGCCCGTTACACACTTGTAAGGGTCAATTTAGGACCTCTAAAGGAACCCAGAGGGTCCCTGGAATCCACTTAGAGAACCACTGCTCTACTAACAGTAACTAGCCTACACATTATAGCCCATTTATTATAGCTAACCATAATGAGTTCCCAGAACTTGCACTCTCTAAAGACGGGAACAAGTGAGAACACTATAACCAATAGTCATTACAGAAAATACATATTGTGTACGGATTGTTATAAGATCTTTAAATCTCACAGAGAGACAGATTGAAGGCCAGCTGTGTTCTACGGACTGAGCTGTGCCTTTACAGTCGCCTCACACAATCAACACTAAATCAGCAGGATGTATGAACTGCAACACCCCTTCCCCTGGTTTTCCATCATTACCTCTCATGCCCATCCCTAGTATGCCAGTTGGCTGTTATTAATACAGCTGATGCACCTCACTATCTATAAATGCACAAAATGTCCCCCACATATCTCGAGAACCATCTGACCGATCGCCTTCAAAACCTGGCTTGTCTATGGCAGAGGACCTGAGAGTGTTGTGCTGAGTGGGAAGGCGGTCGGATCCAGAAATATCTATTTATTTATCCACAAATCATTATAGTTATAGTTATAGTTCTGACATAGACTGCCCCCAGTGCATAATATATGATAATAATAACTTAATAATCTATAACCACCCCAGTATCATAAATGGATGTTTGCCTCTTGGTTGACAGCACAAACAGGGAGAGAGGAGGATAGAGAGGGAGAGAGTGCAGGATTGAGTCAAGGCAGAGAGAGAGAGCAAGAAAGGTGAGAAAGTGGACTGGTAGACAAGACCACATAGTATACTATACTATAAATATATAGGTTTAAAATCGTTCTTAGTCAAGTGGATGGCAGAATTCACATCAACTATAAACAAAATACAATGGTGAACGATATAGTTATCGTTATAGTTATAGTGCTTAGTGTGAACGGCGCTTTAATCTTGCAAACCACTGACTAGACCAATCAAGGCCACATTCTGTATGCATGGTGCCAGTAAGTCAAGGAAGTAAATCCCCCAAATAACCCTGAAATAATTCAAACTAAAATGTTATACTGGATGTCAGTGGAGACTGGAGAGGCAAATAACTCCATATTTGGAAGTCGATATGAAGTCACAGTGTCATTATAATCTCGCCAACATGACGTCCGAGAGATCCACATGGAACCAACGCTGTTATTAGACCCGGTCTTGTTTCTAGAAAAGGTCATGTTTCTTTTTAGCCACCATGCCATATAAGCTGTATTTGTATATTCAGAAAATGTGACTCATACACTCTTTCTCTTATTGCAGCCAATGAACTTTTGAACAACTGAAGTTGTTTTTTTGTCTCAGATTTTTATCTCTTACCAGTTTGCTTCTTGACCAGGTGCACAGATTGGAGAGACAGCCTGATTTGACAATATCTGTATCTATGATGCTTCTTTCATTTCAGTCTCAGTGGTCTGAAAGCACGGCAATTAGACACATTAACATATTCTGTTTCTGTAATTAAAGAGTACGGTGTAGACCTGCTTCATATGAAATTTGTGTGTGTGTGTGGGGGGGGGGGGGTATAGTGGGCTGGAAGGGCAAACGCTGTCTTGTACATTTCTCCTCACATCTGCTTTACTATAACTTTTACTTGTTCTAAAACAGTTGTTTCATGTTTAACAAAATTGGGGGTCACAGTCAAAGTATCCCCACCACATCAGTATTTAGATCCTTGTGAGTCAGCATTTGCAGCATTTGTTTAAGGACCACTCTCAGTGGAGCCTTCACATTGTTGACTTCCGCACTGATATTGCCTGTTTGTCTTTTTTGTTTTGTTTAGTGACCCTATTTCAGCACTGTATTGGGTTTTCATACAGGGCATAATCCTTGACTGCAGCTTCAATGAACAATATCAGTCACTCGTCAAATCTAATATAATCGTAAACCTGAGTTGTGTTTATTTGCCTCAGGGATGGTGCTGGTGCGCAGTGAGAGTGGGCAGTTGCTGATGATCCACCACCAGGCCCTGGCCCAGATGCAGGCCCAGGCCCAGGCCCAGCAGGGAGCAATGGCCCCTCGACCTGGCACACCAACAAACATGCCCGCTGGCCAGGTAAGACAGCTAAACCTGCTAACATGACCCCTTGGCCCAGAGCAACCTCGTTTGACTGCAACATACACAGCCCTTGTGCAACCCCATCTCGCTTTACTGCCTCCAGCTCAGGCAAGCAGCTGCCAGCTATATTTCAAAACATTAGCTGAAATATCAAATTTCATTTTTAAGTAGCACATGTGTCCTCTCTGCGTAAAATGGGTGTATTGTATTGTAACATCACTAACATGCTATGTGGGTCCTTTTAAGACCCCTGGGACCTCCATAATTAGCAGGCAAGTGGCTCCCAGTACCATCATCAGACAGACCGCTCCATCCCCCACGCCCATCTCTACCACCACGACTCTCCACAGACCGCCTGTCCTCCAGGTAAGTCAAGCCCTTTGTGAGTATATATCTCACCTTGTTTTGACCTCTGTTTGTCTTATATGATAGAGTTATACTCTGGGATCTTATCAAGTATATAGTAGACAACCCGCAGCCAGGGGTGTAAAAAAAAATAAAAAAATCAAATTTATGTTCTAAATCAAAGGTCTTCAACAGGGGTTTCGGGACCTCTAGGAGGTCCCCAGAGTTAGTACAGAGGGCAGCCAAATCTTTGTGTGATAGGAACCTTTTTTACATTAACCACTTGAACCCTAGCATCCTTATTCTGGGGGGAACATAAGCCGAAAATAGCGTCGCAGCATGATGCGTTGTGAGCTTGTACGTAGATATTT
This sequence comes from Gymnoscopelus braueri, assembly GCF_963280865.1. Lineage (NCBI taxonomy): Eukaryota > Metazoa > Chordata > Actinopteri > Myctophiformes > Myctophidae > Gymnoscopelus > Gymnoscopelus braueri. Next base: position 16,756,974 of record NC_137612.1, read on the forward strand.
TCAGTGCTGTCAAACAAGTCTATGAAGCTATCTTATGAAAAAGTTGAATCTGCAACACATGCTTCATCTCTCTCATAGCTAAGGGGTCCTTGGCCTGAAAAACGTTGAAGACCCCCTGTTCTAAGTGTTAACCTCTTGTATATTATTTGACACTATATTTCAACATAGGATGGATTGACTGCCTTCAACACCTAGGCCTAGCTCTACTAATTAGGCTGTAGGCAAAACATAATTTCTGGGCCATCACTTTCTGTAGTACCATTATTATGCCATTAGTTTGAAGCAGACTTCTTCAACAACTCCATTTCACAGATTAATGATGTAATCCCACAACTGATAAAATAATTCAAATGATAAAAACAAACAAAACATCACTCTCAATTGCTACTTGCCTAATAGAGCTAATCTAGACAGTTTCACTTGCCTGCATTTCTTTTTTTACTTGCCCCATAGGCCTTGCGTTAGATCGCATATTTTAATAGATTTTTATTTTAAAAAAATTGTGAGATCTGACATTCATAGTGACAGAACACTGTAAAAAAAAAAAAATCTCGAGATTTCAATATCGTCTAGCGAGGATTTTTTTTTGGTGTTGCATAGTGTTCTGTCACTATGAACGTCAGATCTCACAACAAAAAAAAAACAAAAAAAGCTATTAAAATATGCGATCTAGCGCAAGGCCTATCCGCGCACGTTTTAAGCTGTGGCGGACCCTGGATGGAGTTGTGAAATTTTTCTATTGTACCATTCATCCTAAAATATCATAACATCATTGAAAAGGTAAGAAAACCTTAGTCCAAAATTCTCCTTTAACATCGAACCTTGCCAACATTTATCTTTTGAAGCACTTTAATACTTATTTGAAGTATTTGCAAAGGTCGCTCTTCGCTTTATGTCAAAAGGAGATGTAGACCATCACCACACTAGCTGACATCGTCTCAAGCAGACAGCCTGTATAGTCAGTGTAGCTTTGCAACTGGTCATTGCATTGTGGTTTGTGCGTTTTAATTGATAAACTGCAGTGCATAGTAACTTACTATGGATAGCCAAAGAGTGGACAGGAAGGCCTCGCTGTTATTAGACTCTATGTCTTGTTTTTAATAAAGAGTTATATAATTGGGAGAACTGGGCTACTGTACCGTAAGTATAAGGCAGTGTAATTTAGCTGGAGTCCCACAAATCAGACTTTTAGGCATCCGGGTTGTCTCATATCATCTTGTAGGAGTGAGTGGGGCATGTAGACAATGCAAGTGTATGACTGCTGTGTTAAATAGAGTCTTAATAAATGTGTACTTGTTCTGTAGTCTAACACTAGTAACGTCTTTTCCCATGACGTTTTCCAGCTATATTGTATGTAACAGCCATACTTATTTTACAGTTGTTTTTGTTTGATATAACAGATCAGGTGAGGCTAGACTATATTTCTTAAATGAGCTTGCATTGATGTATATGCAGCTGTTTATTGAAGTAGTGATGGAGAATTTCAAGAGGAGATGCCATCTCTGCATGCAGCTGCTCAGTATAACTTCACACAGTCACACAAAGTATTTGTTTGTGCATAAAATAATGTGGTCCATACCCTGAAAGCCAGCTTTTATTATCTGCCATGTTGCTAGACACTATAGAATAAATCATTATTTGAAATTAAACAAAAGTTGTTCATGTGAGTGCACTGTGCAGACAAGAGCAGAGAGCTATAACACAACATAACATTTAGTGTGACTGCAAAGTTAAAGTCCAATTTCCACAGTGCATAACGTAACATTGCAGGTTGACGACACATCTTGCATGAGCAGTAAACCTGGGTGGATTGTCAGATGTGATTGTGATAAGCCATATGTGTTGGAACGTGGGTATTTGATGATGACTTTTGGTTGTTGGTGTATGGTAGATGTTGGCTAGGCCAGGAAGAGAACTGAACAGAGTAGTCTGGGGTTGACAAGTTGATAGCGATATTCAAGTTCTACAGCAATCTCTAGCTGAAATATAAAAATTCTTAAAAGAATAAAAGATAAACATGGTCATTTCAGGTGTATCCAGCTATCTGTATCCACACAATTCTATTCATTCTTTAAACCCTCCCAAACACACATGGATGCTTTAGCGAAAGCCCTGAGGTACTTAAACGTAAAACATTATGACAGATATAACCTATATATAAGTAGGAATTTACTTTCTTTACCCAGACCTCCCCAGGGCCTGCGCTGCCAGGCATGACCTCCAGGACTGTCCCCCAAACAGCTGGGACCACTGTTACCTCAGCAACAGTGAGCAATGTGAGTTAAGTCTCATGGAGCACACAGGGCTTGGCCTCTGCAGGAAGTGTTGATTGTAGTATTTATATCACTGTTACCATTGTAGACACATGCACACACAGGTATGTTAACAATGTTATACCTAATAACACATCTACATGTACATGTAAGACTGAACTTTGTCTTTCTCAGTCTGAATTTGTTATGTGTTTCTGGTAGGAGACAATGGAGAACGTAAAGAAGTGCAAGAACTTCTTGTCTACATTGATCAAGCTGGCGTCAAGTGGGAGACAGTCTTCAGAGACAGCAGCCAATGTTAGAGGGCTGGTGAAGGACCTGCTGGTAAGCAAGCATCACAGATCTAGCACGTTTCTTAAAGTCGTGACTGTATTCTTTCTTTCACATCTGTCAGGGTCATTGATAATGACTAAGTTAAATGAAATGCTTCAAATGGTCTTGATTTACATTTGACAATAACATAATTGTGTCACCGCTCTTTATAATGAACACTGTTAGGCAAGAGTTTTATGAAATATAATTGTTCTTAATCCTCATTATTTATGCTGCTTTGGTTATTCTAGGAAAGTAAGCTGGAAGCCGAGGACTTTACCAGCAGATTGTACAGTGAGCTCAACTCCTCACCACAGCCTTATCTTGTGCCTTTCCTCAAGGTAAGGAAGCAACTTGTATTGGTAGATAGACTAATGCAGGGGTCTTCAAAGTTTTTCAGGCTAAGGACCCCTTAGCTGATAGAGAGACGAAGCAGGGTTGTGTTGCATATTAATCTAGTCACTCCATTTTCTTTGCATAGAACTGTTAAGTCTTTTGAGCTCAAACTATTTCCGCCAGATATGCACATTTTGTGACCCAGACATCATCACTGGAATTTGACAGTATATGCAGTATATCGTTGCTGTCCGGCAGAAACCAGCTAACTCCATTTTGACGCTTTTGCATTTTTTCCATAAATCATGGTCATTGAACACCCTTTACATCTGTGTGTTGGTAAAAAAAATATTGAACCAATGAAAAGCATTAAAAAGCGCTTCTGACAAAACCAGCTAACTCCATTGGATCCTCAAACTTTCTGCTAAACCAGCTAACTGCTGATTCCAGGCTCCACCCCCTTTTGACATCCAACCTCATTGTGAGCTTGGGGGTCCATTCAGCTGTTCTTATCAATGATGAACAAAACCTCCTAACTCCACTTTATTTCATTTCCTGAAAAATGAACATTTTGGAGTTGGTTTCTGCCGGACAGCAGAGATTTACAGGTGTGGACATGATTGGACTGCCGGCAGTGGTGGACAAAGTACACAATCCCATTACTTGGGTCAAAGTATAGATACTCCTGGTCAAATATTACTCCACTGCAAGTGAAAGTTGCAGATTTTTACTTGAGTTACAGTACTAGAGTAATGCATTGCTGTATTGTTATTGCAATGCATTTACAGAAGCCTGTAACTCTCTGAAACCACCTAATGAAAGCACTGTCTTATCTCAAATGAGGTTCCCCCAGCCCGTAGGAGTACGTACAGCGACAAAGATCACCCTCCCTGTCCAGCTTCCCTCCCCGACCATGGCCAATTGTGTTTGTATTGACATTCAGCCAAACCGGATGCACCACGGTGGATTCAAACCACTGGTGGTGGACAGGCACATCACCCCTGTGCCACCAGAGTGCCATCATTTTTTGCCTTCTTGAGCTGAATCAATCCAGATGCACTAAAAGCCTTTCACAGGCAGCAGAGGCAGGTATATACAGTAACTTGATCAACAACAATGTCAGTAACAGTAACAATGTCCACACGTCCATCATACTGTACCTCCGTCACTATTACCACCGACTGCAAGGTTAATCATTAAGTTGAGAGCTTTTAATACATCCACTGTTGAAAGTGGGTACTGTGAGTGGTTTCTTCCTGTGAGGAACCCACATGCTTGAGACAAAGATATAGAGGTATGTTTGCTACGACTGATGGCTTTTAAAAGTTGAAAAGCAATTTTCAAAACAGAGTTACAAAGTGCTCCTTTTTAAAAAACAGCATTGTGTGAGACGCCTTTGCAAAGCACTCTTCTTGATAAAATTGACATCTTCCATGAACGAGTCCATAACATCTGACAGTTCAGCATTAATTCAGCACTTCTGGAGCCACAGCCTTTACAAGTGCTAGTGTTGTGTAAATAAAATGTTAGATTTTTTCTCTAGACTTTATCTTTGCTAATGATTGGATTCATGTTATGTGTGTTATTGGTGGCCCCCCTGTAACGACTCTGAGGACCCCCAAGGGGTAACGGACCCCCTGTTAATACAAATGAACTAAATGGAAGCTGTGATTTGTATAATTAATCATTTTATGCTGCTAGTCTTTTGCTTTTACCTTGAATATTTTCTATACTATTATTAAAATCAGGATATTATTTTTTCTTTTTAAAATCAAATTCACATCCTCCCACTACCAATTTTAGTCATGGATTAATGGACAGTGTTGCTGTGTCCTCTGCATTCATGATAACTCCTGAATCCCCTGGCCCTTAGGAAGTGGCCTGGTACCCCAAACGTCTTCATGTTCAACTCTTTTTTTCCCTCTTTTGCCCAATACCCAGGTGGTTCTTCTATAAGGACACACGAAGAACTCTGTTTGTGTCAGGTCACAGTCACAAAAGACGTTTGAATTTTCTGATGAAAAGCTAAAATATACATCAAATTCCCCAGTATGGGAAAGGACATTAAAATATCTATGATCTACCTTTCTGTATGTCTTCCAGAGAAGCCTCCCAGCAGTGAGGCAGCTGACCCCAGATTATACAGCCTTCATTCAGCAAAGTCAACTCCCCCAGCTGGCATCTGGACCAGCCTCCACCACCCCAGCCACCGCCACCACCACCCCAGCCACCACCCCAGCCACCACCACTACAGTCGTTCTGAGTAGCGCAGGTCCTCGCCTCACTGCCCCGGTCTCAAGACCACAGCTGCCTCAGCTCCAGCCTGCTATCAGCAAACCAGGGCAGACGGCCCCACTGGTAAATGGCACATTTGCTTTCACAGAGAATATGTAATATATAACTTAGATTTTTGTCCGAAGAGCCATCTGAAAGGTGTTTAAAGTCAAAATCATCCATTAAGCAAACTTCCTTTCGTCTCCATCAGGATGGCATTCCCCTTGCCTTAATTTATTCACAGTGGGTTGCCAGTAGGGATGGCTTCAATACCCTTTATTACACTTCGAAGCTACATTGGAAATGTTGCACAAAGCTTTGTTTAGTTTTTTCTTGTTTTTTGAAACAGCGTTAACATACGCCTAATTAGGAGCATTTTAGTAAAGTGTGAATGAAGCATGAAACATTTCAGCTTATTTTTGTTTTGAATATGTATATCCATCTGCAGGCTGGCAGTCCGGGTACTTCACTATCGACTGGTTGCAGATCTCTCTCTGTCTGTCTGTATATATATATATATATATATATATATATATATATATATATATATATATATATATATATATATATATATATATATATATAGTTAAGCCTACTCTGTCGCTAGTCGCTACAACATCATGTTCATTTTCAGGTATTCCAACCTCAGCAGCAGGGGGCAATACGGAGACCTCAAGTTACCGTGGCAACAACGCCCATGGTGACCCTCAGGAATCAGGCCCCAGGACGCATCATGGTGGGTCAGCCACAGGTGCTCAATTCAGGTGATCAGAACTACTATATATACTGGGCAAAAAATATCCCTGAAATCTCAAAATGCCTCTGAGTTTCTGTCTAAATTAAACTAGTTCAGTTTAATAATGTTGTGATGCTATACTTTGAGAGGCAACTACTGTTAAAACATTAATACATTAGTAGAAGTTTGTGTGGGATTATATTCAGTTAATATAATATATACAAGATCTACCTGTCATCATTTTTAGTGTAGTTTTCCTGCACTGCTGTGAGGTGGTATAGTGCACCTGTGCATTATGTGGTGGGTAATTCAGGTGATTAACCTATCTGCCTGTAACTGTCTTTCTCTCCAGTTCCTATGGTGAGACCTGGTTTGGTGCCAGCTACTAAACAAGTTCCTGCTACAGCCCTGTCGCTTGCTCAAAAGAACAAACTTAAAGAGGCCGGTGGCACTTTCAAGTAAGAGCTGCTAAAACATACTGTATATTTTCATTTTGGGGTCTTCAGTTCACAAATGGTCTTGGAGTGTTTTGCTTGTAGACGGGAAACACTTTTTTGAAGTCTGAAACCTTTCTAAACCATTCTATTGTGAGGAGGACATGTGTTTTATGTCAGATTCTCAAATGTCATTGTCATAATAGAACAAAACTATTGTTTTTATTATCAGATTATTATCATTTTTATGTTTCGTTTTTTTAATTCTTTTTTATGTTTGCACATGCCCAAAATAGGGATTTTTTTTTGTTATCAATAGTTTTTATTCATCACAAAAACAATACAATTATGCCAGCATAGCATAGTATATACATAGATGCATCATGAATAGAAAAAACTAAACAAGATACATATACATACAACACATACACAACTTCAACTAACACAACAGAAAGATCAAGAAAAGAAAATAAGCAAACCCACCCACCCCTCCCTCCCAGGACCAACGATGCCACGAAAAGCAGGGCCAAACACAATGCATACCTGTACAAAGTTCCTACCACATTGTAAGGAAATCATTTCCTTAAGCTTATCTGAAATGCTTAACGTTTTTCTCGCTCACTCCATGTAATCTTGCCGTTGACAGTTCTAGATATACTATATCTAAAAAAGTTAGAGGCCACAAGTTAGGGACACATCATTTAAAATAAAGTAATTAAAGTAATGAAAGTTTAGCTGCAATCATATTCCAAAATGAGGAAACATAGGGACATTCCAAAACCATATGAAAGAAGGTACCAAGAATACTTAAAATTCTCATGGCATAAAATCTGCGGGGAGTCAAATGTGTTCTGTTCGGTGAACAAAATGTAAATGAATCTGTTGATGATCTGGATTTCTAGAAGACGGCAAAATATTAGACCAAACTGTGTCCCAGCACAAATCAGGATCCAAATTCGGTATGTCATTCCTCCATTAAGTATCCACAGCTAGGGACCCATAATTAGATTCTAATAAAAATGCATATAGTGTGGAAACAAGACCTCTTGATCTACTAACATCACAGATGAGATGTAAAGGGTGCACCTCGGTTGAAAATAGAAGAAAATTAGATACCTGGCAAATTAAAACCATCATCATGTGTTTATGATTGAGGCTTTTTACTGATGTTGTCTTTGTGACCAGGGATGATGATGATATTAACGATGTGGCATCCATGGCTGGAGTTAACCTATCAGAGGAAAGTGCCCGCATCCTAGCAACCAATTCTGAACTGGTGGGAGCAGTGACACGCTCATGTAAAGACGAGGCTTTCCTCAGCTCATCCCTGCTGCACAGAAGGATGCTGGACATAGGTGAGATACACACACACACTAATGTTTTCTTTCCATCTATCCATCCATTCATCTGTCTGTCTCTCTCTAAAGCCCCTCACTGTGCTCTGTCTCTGTGCTCCAGGCAAGAGGTTTGGGGTCACTGAGTTTGATGGTGAGGTGGTGACCTATGTCTCCCACGCCACTCAACAGCGGCTCCGGAACCTTCTGGAGAAGGTCACTCAGGTGGCCCAGCAGAAGAACGTCAATTTCAAGGTTTGAAAAATCTTGCCAGGCTGTTAGACACAAATGTCAAACATATTATTATTATTATTGTTTCTTTTTCGTATGGCAATTAATATGATACCCTCAATAAGCGTCTCTGACCTACTTACTTATTGTTCTTGATGTTCTGTTGGCAGGAGGAAGGTTGCTACGAGCAGAGCAGTGACGTTCGGGCTGAGCTTAAGTTCTTTGAGCAGCTGGACCAGATGGAGAAACAGAGGAAGGAGGAGCAGGAGAGGGAGATTCTCCTGAAGGCAGCTAAGGTACCAACAGACAGATATGATTATATATGTATACCTTACAGATGTGTCACAGCCAATTCTCACCAGCAGCACGACACTGGCACGTTCTGATGGAGCAGTGAGTTTCAATGCAAAGTCTATGGACACGATCATCTCCATGCTTTTTCGGAGCGTCTCGATGCTCGACAGCAATAAGTGGAGCGTCAAACCTGAGAAAACCTCAGCTTTGCTGAGAGCGCACCAGCATCCAACCAATCATAGCCCCCCTCTTCCCCCATTTATTCTCCCTGTCAGTCAGAGAACGGACCGAACTAAATTAAAACCTGGAAATACTGTACTGTTTGCTTTTATGAAGCGCGCAGACGCTTCATCCTGCCCGTCTCTGTGCTTTGTTGCTGGGTGCAGCTGGCCACTGATCCGCTGAGCACCGGGGCTCTCGCTGGCCGTGGACTAGAAACACACTCACTCCATATCACTTGCAATTGACAGAAATGAACTGCTGTGTGCACGTGGCAAATAATCAAGTTTTAAACCAGCAGTTCTAGATCAACAACTAAACAACATGCATAAACAACCAGGACAGTTCTGGCTGCCGCCTGTCCAAACGGCACGCCAGCTGTTTTCTGCCCAGATAGCAGAGCTGTTTGAGTACAGACAAGCCTTGGAGTATGCCAATCTTGAGTAGAGGACAAACAACTCCAGTAAATCTTTATCTGAAGGAAGACTCGGCACATGGATATCAGGAAATAATCATTTATTGAGCTAGACTAATGTTTTAATCAGTTTTAAACAGTTTTTGACCCTGAAGATGTACCCATTTTACTGTTAAGTCTACTGTAGTTCAATACTTTTATTGCCTGATATCCATATGCCGCAGGGTTTCTCCAGTTTTTCAGATTTTTAAAATGTATCATGGGGTTGATGTACTATCCAGTCAGCTATTGTGTATCCCCCTTTAAAATTAAAGACGCATGCTTTGACCCGTTAGTCGACCTTAGCCCATTTGTTTCTCCTGGTTTTCTGAAGTTATCTTTTTCTTTTTTTTTATCATGTGGTTGATGTGGTACTATGCAGTCAGCTATTGGCGCATCCCCTTTAAAAAATAATCTTGAGGCCAAAAATATAAACAAGGTTGGTTGCTTTAAGCATAGTATTAATGTCATTGTTTAGCCTGTTCAGCTTGGTACTATGTGGACCTCTAGTGCAAAGGGAGACACATTACAGCCTTTAAGTACAGTCAGTGCAGATGCTGTGTAGCCTGTATAGAAGACATTATATGAATCATCAAGGATTTAATAATTGCCACACAGTATCCTACCGTATAATAGCTGGATTTATGGATTGTTTGATTGATGACATAATAACAGTGTTACTTGTAGGTTGATATTACAATCCTCGGTGTAACTGTATTATTATAGGAGGCTTTGAGGTTATAAAGTATGTTTGATATGTTATTACTTTATGTGTTGCAAAACCTAATCTAGTCAGGTCTGGTCCCACTCGAGTCCTTTAGCTTGTGGAAACAACACTCACTGGGCCATAATGAGAAAGCTTATGATAATTTATGCCACAGCTTCTGCGTTCACCAGTTTCCTCAGTTCCTGAGTTTGTTCACTCTCAAGTGACTTCTGTGCTTTTTCTCCCTCATCCCATCTGTTTGTTAGTTATTTAGTTCACAGTCACACTGTAGTATCCCATGAGTTTTGTAGGGAAATATAGTTAGTGAATGAAGTATCATTCATGAAATATGAAGTTGACGTTGCAGTGCTTATGAGGGTTGCTATTTTTATAGAGTTTAATTAGCCAAAACAATACAGTAGCTGCCCACTCCTCCTCATATACTTAGTTATTAACGCACCAAGGCTCTGGCTATGAAGAGTATAGCTGTAACATTGGGTGCACAGCTTGAATAACTATGAGGAGTGTGCTGTGCAGCTATTTGTTTGACTAGTTCTAATGTGTGTGTAGTCGTCCACTAGTTCTCTAGCCAGCACCTCATTAGGTGTTGATCCTTTCTGCCATTGTCCGTGTTTACAATACTTCTACATTATGTTTCAGCGCAATTACTCTGTGTTTTATAGGACAATATACTTTAGTTTAAATGTGTATTTTTTGTAATAAAAAAAAGAAGAAAAAAAAGAGAGAAAAAATAGTTAAAATGTTAAAGCTCCACAATTTGATAGTTAGTGTGGTTGCCCTAACAGGGCAACCAGACTATTGTTATCCTCCAGAGGCCCTAGCGGTTTAGTTTAGACCGTCTCTCCTCCCACAGTTTTTATCCCCCAATGTCGTGCCATATGTCAAAATGACCGTCTTGACCGGGAATCGTGCGCTTGTATTTTGCTAAGAGATTGGTTCCATAGTTTAATTGATATTGATTTATTAGTGCATTAAATTTCCCCATCCACTTTCATGGGAAAATGAAAAAACTCCCATTCAAGTATTTATTTCTCAGAAACCGTAAGGGCTAGAGTTTCAAGACTTGGAGGGGTGGTTCATGATTTAGTCCAAAATTATTTTAAAAATAATTACACCAGTCGGCCTCATGGTGGCGCTATAACAGCCCACTTTACGTTTTGGCCTATAACTCTTGAACCGTAGGTTGTAAAATAAAAATCTTTTTTACCCTAGATTCCTTGGGTCATGACGCATTTGTGTCAGGATAGATTTTCCGCCATTTTGAATTTTGTTCAAAACACACTTTTAGCTCCTCCTCCCACAAATTGTGTCCAAATTTCCTATGTCAAAAATCGGTACACATGATCTCTGGGCCCATGCGATAAACATATCCAAACGGCATTTTGATAGTCCTTACCGTTCGTCCGTAAATGGCTTCCAAAGTTAGTGGGAGGGAACCGTTTTACCAAAAATGCCAGAAATCACAAAGTATTTGTTTCTCGGAAACCGTAAGTGCTAGAGTTAAAAGACTTTGAAGGGAGGTTCATAATTTAGTCCGAAATTATTGAAAAAATAATTACACTAATCGGCCACATGGTGGTGCTATAAAAGCGCCCTTTACGTTTTGGCCTATAACTCTTGAACCGTAGGTCGTAAAATCAAATTTCTTTTCCCCTAGATTCCTTGGGTCATTACGCAACTCCCCATATAGGCCACGCCCATTTGCGTCAGGATAGATTTTCCGCCATTTTAAATTTTCTTCAAAACACACTTTTAGCTCCTCCTCCCATATATTTTGTCCAAATTTCACAAAAATCGGTACACATGATCTCTGGACCCATGCGATAATCTGGACCGAAACAGAATTTTGATAGTCCATACTGTTCGTCCGTAAATGGCTTCCAAAGTTAGCGGGAGGGGCCCGTTTTACAAAAAAGCCCACAAATCCCGAACAAAACGTCCAGTCAATCCCAAATTTGAATCACATGTCAAGTGTGGTTTACTCAACAAATTCCCAAAATAATTTCAACTTTGATCCATAGGGGGCGCCACAAATGCTCAAAATGTAACCGTTTGATGCAAAAACCATATTTTGGGGGGATCAATCCTCTCAAAATGAAACGCAAGTGATCTCAGGAGTTACGTGACAATGTAATTGGCACAGCCTCCGACGGTATTCCTCCCAGCGTATTCCTCGAGTCCCGGCGGCAGCGACCCGCGACTAGCGTCGGTGCAACCACACTCTGCAATTGCCCTGAATTGCGACGCGTCTAGTTATCATTGTTATCGCCAAATCTTCAGTAAACGGAATACATTTTCAGGTCGGGATACCAATTTTATCCGAAACCCACAAAGACAATTTATCAGCTTCAATTTTATAGTGTTCCAGTTCCAATTCTGGCTGCTCATGTTTTGGTTTCATCACTTCCACTTTCACTTGTTCGTGTAGTTTGTGTGAGTTCTCTCTCCTGATTGGATTAGATTGGTATCCTGACCTTAGTGTATTTTCTGTCTACTAAAGAGCTGGAGAGACGGGGAGATCCTTGTTACTGAAAACATTTTGACAAAGAAATATCACTTACACTTTAATGAATGAAATATCAGTTCATTGACATTGTGATGCTTAGGAAGGTCCCTGCATCTTTGCCGAGTGACTCAAGTTTACTATTTGCTCGTTGATTTGGAAATGAGTAATGACACAAACATTAGACATGTCTTACATTATACACATATCCGTTTTTGTATCAATATCAACAAGCAACGTCAATTTAAAATGCTGACCGTTGAATTTTCTTTTGAAATGTGAAATAGATAATGTCCTAAAATTGCGTTATGGTAATTCTTTGAAAGAAAATTCCATTTGAGTTGGAGCTGTTGCCCTGTCTGTTGTTTGTGTTTTAAATATTTATATAAGGCATCGTTATAAATCATTAACATACATTTATAACTCATTAACGTTTGTGAATGATCTATTAACTAGTTATAACAGATATTTATTCTAAAGTGTCACCAAAAGTTTTGGATGGAAACACTGATTCTTTGGCAAATTAAATCGTTTATTGAAAAGGGCATCAGGAATTGTATCCTGTATTAACAATTGTCTTGTGTATTAACCTGAACTGTTTTGGCCCTGCAGTCTCGAGCTCGTCAAGAAGACCCAGAACAGCTGCGTCTGAAACAGAAGGCCAAAGAGGTACAGGTCAAATTGGTTGTGGTGAGATGTATTGCAGTGTGTTTGTGTGTGTGTCTGATCCTCACACTGGTTATGGCTGTTTTGTCCAGATGCAGCAGCAGGAGTTGGCTCAGATAAGACAGAAGGAGGCCAACCAGACAGCTCTGGCTGCCATCGGCCCCAGGAAGAAGAGGAAAATGGGTTCTGGATCTTCTGCTGCCGGAGCTGAGGTATACTAACTAAACACCCACATCTCCCTGGTTTACCATCATTACCTCTCAATTGCCATCCCTTGCCTGCCAGTGGCTGGTTAAAGCAGCTGACACACCCGTTATTGTCAGTTATTTAATGCAATTTCCCGATAGAAGAATTTGACAGTCTTTTGATATTCATCAACCCGGATAAAGTACCTGCAGTGCTGTGGTGAGATGAGTCGAATTAGGCTGGATATATTGTCAGTGGGTGTGTTGGATTCAATTATAACTAATCAAAAAAGTGCTCGGAAATGTAATTTCTCCCCAGAGCAAACTGATGTCCTTACGCGGGAGGTGCAGAGTCATAAACAACAAATCTACAACACAGACCGCCAAGAGCAGATGATGTAAAATAATCTTGGGAGGAAATAACAAATGCATTTTATACGTCTGGTATTGGTCCAAAGAGAAGCTTTTCTCAGTATAAAGCTCAGTTAATACATTCCAATTCATAGTCTCCAAAGAACCCACTCGGATGGACTTACTGCTGACATACTTTATAGCGGACACTGTCTGCCCAGGATAAGGGTGTCAAATTGGTGGCCCGCAGGAGGATTTTGGGGGCTCAAAAGATTTTATTTTTATTTTTTATTCCCATGTATGTATCTGTACAGCAGCCGCTCTCATGCTGCTCGCTTGCTGCTCACTTGCCACTATTCCTCTCTACCACGGTCTGTAGCCTGCTGCGTGTGTACTTGGGAAACAATATAGACTGTAGTTAACCATCCATTGTGCATGACTCGTTAACCCCCAGTCTGTCCAGGGCTTGAATGAGGCTGGAGAAAACGTTATTTGCCATGGTGGTGTTTGTTATGTGCTTAAAGTACTCCTTGTTACAGACCTATAGTCTAGGGAATAATGGATTGCGACATAAGGGTTGGAAAGTGAAGTCCATTTTTTATTGAGACTGTTTCTTTTTGGGCGGTGAAACCGCCCCTATATGTGAGGTTTGGACATTTTGCACCCCCCCCAACCCTGCACTGTGATTGGCCACCAGTGTACCCCCCTAACCCTGCACCGTGATTGGCCAATCACAGTCTATTCAGGACTGTGATTGGCTAGTGAAACATGACACATGTGCATAGCCCTATAAATAGGACTATGCACTTAAAAAAAAACACATTTATGGTTTTTTTTTAGTTAGGGGTGTACAATGGTTGGTCCACAATATTACTTTTCTTTAAGTGAACTTCCATCACTGTGATGACCACTGTGACCACACCGCCCACTTCACACTGGGTGTGATTTTTTGGGCGGTGAAACCGCCCCTATAAGTGAGATTTGGAAAAATGTACATTTTCCTGCGCTGTGATCTGGGCCCAGGAAATTTGTACAATTATCCTGCGCTGTGATTGGCCAATCACAGTCTATTCAGGACTGTGATTGGCCAGTGTCACATGACACATGTGCATAGCCCTATATAAGAAAGCATAACTTGAAAAAAACCAAAAATTTGTTTTTTTCAAGTTATGGTTTCGTCCATCATAAAGAGTGTTTCAATAAATGTATTTATCTTTTGTACATGATTGGTTGACTCCATTCAGTATTGTGATTAGCTAGCAAGACACCGCCCACTTCACACAGGGTGTGATTTTTTCTTTTCTTTTTAGGTTTGCGTGATTTTACAATGAATTGTTTTGAATACATCATTTTAGAAGCAAACCAAACAATCAATCAATCAGCCTAAGGCTGCTCTGTGGACTCAACATCACATTAGCCTTAGCGGGTTCAATATCAAAGGGTGGACACAAACCTCTGGAGTGTTACTTAACTTTTAGAAAACGATCAGACCACACACAATGAACGCCTCCGTGGGCATCGTCTAACACACTGCCAAAGTACACAGCTGATGACAGATCTTAAATAAGAGGCCTTCTTCTGTGATTGGTCCAGCCAACTCTGAAGGTGAGGAATCAATCAGGGCGACGAGTTCTCTGGGAAGGCGGCACCTGTGAGCTGAATGAATGAAGTCAGAGCCTGTCCAAGGCTAAATCGAATAATAAAATGGAACCCTTGCATAACATAAATATATATGTAACACTCCTAACTTAAGTAATGATCATTGGGTATTATTATTATACATGGAGGAAGAAAGAAAGTGTGCAGAGTAACTGTTAAATGCATTTTTTTTTGTGGGCACGCCCAAAAGTTCATTGAGAATACCAGGTTGGGACCTCCCACTTCATACATATTTCATATCTGCTGCTACACAA
The DNA here is from genome assembly GCF_963280865.1 of Gymnoscopelus braueri. Lineage (NCBI taxonomy): Eukaryota > Metazoa > Chordata > Actinopteri > Myctophiformes > Myctophidae > Gymnoscopelus > Gymnoscopelus braueri. Next base: position 16,772,216 of record NC_137612.1, read on the forward strand.
TAGTGTACTCTGCCTTTATTACAGTTGTTTTGATTGACATTTAATGTTGTAATAAGACTACTGTAATTAAAAGGCTTTTTCAGTAGTCCAATGGTGGACCCAGATGCTTCCAGTAATGCATAGGACAGAGAATGGAGCATGTCTACCTGTAAATCTTGCGAGTGTTAGGTGTTCAAACTGTTCATTACCCCTGAGCAGCTTACTTACTCATGTTACCAGATGGCTTATCTCAAAATGTGTTTTGCATTCAATCTCTCTCTAACTCTCTCAGCATTGTTCTCATGTCCCTCTGTTTTTCTATGGCCAGGGCTCGGAGTCTAGTCCCTCTGTTTCGGGGGGCGCTGGTCCATCTGGTTCCAGACCCACCAGGCAGCGAATCACACGTGTCAACCTCAGGGACCTGCTTTTCTGTTTGGAAAATGAGAAATTTACCGGTCACTCCCACTTCCTCTACAAGGGCTTCCTAAAATAGGCTGGCAACGGAAAAGAGGTAAAGAGTGACAGAAAAATGTAGCGTGTGGAGAGGACGATCACTCCCACAGTAGAGCGAACTCTTCGAAAGACTCTGACATGTAACGAGGGCTATGTCAGTGACTGGACAGGTATCAGAGATTTCCAGGTATGCTTGATATGGCAGCCTCAATGGATGAGCACGTTCTTTGACTCTGGCTTACAAAATGGACTTTGGTTGTGCAGTCACCCTCTGCTTCTCATCCTACGCTCTCTACCTCCCTCAAACAAAGCCTAACTATTTTCCTTCACAAAGTCAGAAACTCCACTCCCTTTAGAATCACTTTCCTGAAACTGTAAAGAATAGATTCTATGTTTTTATGAAGAAGGATCTTTTTTTATGTAAGAATTACACAACAAAAAAGATTTACTGTACAATTATACACTGTAATAATACAATTGATTTTATTTTTTGATTTTATCTATTATGTGAAAAGAGGTTTTAAATAAAATGGACATTTCTTTTCTAAATTAATTTTATGGGTTTCTCCCCTTTAACTGATTTCTGAATTAACTCTGAACTGTGTAATCTACTGAGATGCCTTCCTAACTTCAAAATAAGCCATATAACCATTAACTGATATTGAGTAACATAGCAATTAAAGGGATTTTCACTTTCAAAAAAACTTTGGGTCATTTTATCGTCTACTCAGGCCTTTGTGAACCCCCCAGACCGTTTTTAAGTTGCTTGATTTAGTATTTAGATATTTGATAATAATTTTATCAGACACTCCCCCTTCCTATACAAACCCATTATAACTTCAAACTCCATTTTTAACCTGTTAGATTCATCAAAAACACCCGTTCTTGGTTCTGGTGACTCACCCTGCCCTCCTAATACGTGAGGGGGCCGTGTTTTTTCGATTACTTTTTTCATTTATTTTATAAAATTTTTTTATTGCATTAAATTTTTTTCAAAATAAATGATCGAAAAAACCCGGCCCCCTCGCGTATTAAAAACGGTCTGGGGGGCTCACAAAAGCCTGAGTAGACGATAAAATGACCAAAAGTTTTTTTGAAAGTGAAATATCCCTTTAACCCAACTGTTTCACTTGACATGATTAGTAGCTTTTTTTTCTTTCTTTCTGTCTTTTTTCTTTCTTTGGCTTTCAACATTCATCATATTTATTTACCAAACTCAAGTTATTTATTTAAACAATGTGTGGGACCGCATCTGTTTTATGTTGCTTCAGTTGAATACATAATTATTAGGAGCGTGTTTATTAAGGCAGGACTAATTATTTCTTAGTGGTTACATGGTATGTGCTGGTTTATAGAATTTTAATAAGCTTCATCTTTTTCTTAACATACTGCTATACCAAAAGTCAATCAACCTGAGAAACTATTTTTCTAATAACCAACAACATGCATTCTTACTCTTTTGATATTAGACTGACTGTGTTCTCCAATCATGACTGGACACGCTTACCTTGTAGTGTGCTGTTGGACAGTCTTGTAGCTTCCTGGCATCCATATCCATAACTTCAGAATTCTGGAGAGTTCATCTTCTTGTACATTTCTTGTACATTTGTAAATGTTATACCTAAAGTTTGACAAAGCAATGGTTTTGTATAGTTTTGAGAGAATTTACCCATACGTCGATAGCAAAAACGCAATTTTTCTGTATTGAAAAGTTTGGAATAAACTGTGATTTTGCAATAACTGTTTTTGTTGGTTGTTGAGATTTGAAAGTTCTGGCGAACAAAGTGTGATACTCATAGTAATGCACTAGAGGGCAGTGTCACTCTACCAGCATTAGGTACATGCAGCATTAGGAACGCTGTGGTCTGGGGACTCAAAAGCTGAGTGGTTAGGGTGCGAACCACATGGGCTCAAATGCCTGACAGCAGGTGCCCAGTTCGATTCCTAGCCGGCCGGACCAGTTCCCCTACTCGCTGTGTTTCCTGTCTCTCTCAACTGCCTCTATCAAAGAAAGGCTTGAAGAAGAAAAGGGAATGCTGTGATCTAAAGTTCTAGAGCGCAATTGCTTGTGTACCACCTCATAAACCCTGTCTATACATAATTTAGATGATGTACATAAATCTACACACATCTGTGTAGTTCATAGCAGCTGTTCTGGTCTGTGCTGTTCTATTCTATGCTGGGTTATCTTGCTCCGAGCCTGTCTACATTGTCATCCTAACATGCAAATGGAGCTTTGGCAACAGCTGCCACATCAGATGCTGACAATCTGCTGACATTCATCGCAACTTTTGGGTGGGAATAATCAGCCTGTTCTGCCACTGGGACAAGTAGTGTGATGTCACACTGATTGAAGCGGCTTTCATTTCCTTGCCAAACAATGAGAAACTATGAGAGGACATTTGCGATTGTCAATGGTGATGCATCACATTTCCCCGTTCCACAGTGGAGGTACATCTGTTGTCCATTGGGTGGCAATAGCTCATCCTCTGATGTTTTATCATCACATTATGATTTTCACCATCCAATTTGAAAGGCCCTTTTTAACAATAGAAATCACTTGAGCTATAAGAGATAAGATAAGACCTTTATTGGTCCCACGGTGAAAATGCAGTCGCAAAAGGCAAAGCTATGGCTGGTAAACACCACATTCCTCATTGTTTGTCTAGCGAAATCATAAGAACAATGCCAGTTTAAGCCCTGTCCATAAGGCATCTGTGTCCTGCGGTTCTAATCATATTTTCGCTGGTAAAGGTAACTTTACAGCACATAACATAGATAGACCTGCATTTCTTTATAAACAGTGCAGCTTGTTGTAAATTCACAGCGGAGTGCCGCTGAGAGAAGGCTTGAGCCTGATCAAAGCTGGGATAAACACAGATATAACCTGGAAGTTATAGTTATTTGACAGTCACTCACAGCATCTCTGTCTGATGAATCGGGGGGGATGCACCTGCCCCTTGGCCCAAACCAATATTTCCCCTGGTAATCCCCCCCTTCTACTCCTCAACAGCACTTCTCTTTCAGAGGTAAGTCCACATAAGCTCCCACATGAGTGCCAGAGACGGAGCGACAACAGGATGTTGTGGTTGCCTAGCGACGTCTCACTCACTGCACCTGAGGACGTTGGGTAAACACCCCAAGCCTGCCAGGAGAGAGTGCAAGTGACATTACTCTGCGTCCTGTCACTGCGCTCATTAGTTGGGTCTGAAGGGCTTGTTATTAATGTGTTAGATTCAATGTAGCCATCTCCCTTCTCACCCCTGGGTGAAATTAAGTAATAAACAATACCTTTGGGCAAGATAATAGGTTCATACACGTGTGTGTGTGTGTGTGTGCGTGTGCGTGCGCGTGCGTGCGCGTGCGCGAGTGTGCAGCGTGCGTGCAAATGTAAGCACACTTACCTTCACTATGTGTGTAGTCGGTATGTGTACAACAGTTTGATTCTGGCTGGGGTCGGGATTGATGTTTTTGACCCTGTCCCTTCGTCCATGTGTCTGTCTGACTGTGAGCAGCTAATCTCGGGCACCGTTGGACCGATCGGGGTGAATCCTTGCAAGCACAATCCCAATAGGCCAAGGAAGAACCTCGTCCCCACATCGGTTTCATGGTTGCGCTACAACAGACTGCTTCACATTTTAAACGACAACTCTTGAACCGTAGGTCGTAAAGAATTCACCTATTTTCTTGAATCATGACACAAATCCCCATATAGGTCACGACCATTTACACCTGACAAGATTTCCCTCCATTTCGTCCGCTTAAATCGAATATTTCTCAATCTTCCAGAGGAAGCAGATGCTGAAATATAACTCATGGGACCAATCCATTAGTTTACACATTGTCACAATTCCATTTACTGTGCGTCTCTGCCCTTGTTCCACGGGGGTTAATGCTGACTTTAGGACTCCTTTGTTATGAGGTTGAACCGTAGGTCGCTAAAAATTCCCCAGATTTTCCTCCATTTCGTGTTCCCCCCCCCCCTAACAAAATTGCTACTACTTCTACAGATTTTGTCCAAAACTCACACAAATCGGTACACCTTCTCTCTGAGTCATGTGATCAAGATGTATCAGTCAGTTTTTCATATTCCATTTTGATTTGCTACGATTGGCATCCTAAGTTTGCTGGATGGGCCAGTTTTGCAAAGAAATGCCACAAATTATGAACGCAGTGTCATAAAGTATGTATCTACCCCAAATTGAATCACACATTGAGGGGCGTCTAAACAACACAGAGCCATAACTGATTTCATCAATATACCATGAATGCAACATTCAGTCATACCCAAATTAGAATTGTATGTAAGGAGGCCTTTATAGAGCGCACCTCGAAAACCGCTTTCACTTCTACCCATAGTGGCTGCCACAAACGTGAACAGTTGCTCCGTCTGTCGTAAAAACTTAATTTCCCCCCCACCGCTTTCTCGTGTCCTCATGGCTGCACACCACGACTGACACAGTCCTGGGTAGTCAACCAGGCCTGGCGGAAATCTGCGCTCCGATGAGCACACCCTTTTAGTTTTTTTTCTTTCTAGTAAAATGACATTTGAGTGCTCTCATGGCTCCAACAGTGTGGACAACTTGCACTTTTATGATCAGCGTTATTGCCATGCTTGTTCACCCTTTCAGTTTGTTAGCTTGCTTTCAAATACTCAAAATGAAATGATATTAAATTCTTTGTTTCTGGACCCCGACAGCTAAATGAATTAAGACAGTGATGATGTTTTAAAATGAATTAAAAGATTAGTTTGTAACCAATGAATGCAAAATGTTATTCTTAATGTTATCATATGCATGCTGTGAGACAAATGCAATACTAAGTCAGTTTGTTAATTTGATCCCCTTCCAACGCCTCTTTGCTGATTAAGGTCTGAGCATATGAATAAAGAATACAGTCTGGATAAACAGAGCTTTCTTTGATTCTCTTGTGGCATTTTATCATCAGTATTAAGGACACACCGATTCAGTAGCCCATAACCACTTTTATCCTCTGCTTAAATAGAATATTTCTCAATCTTCCAGAGGAAGCAGATCGCTGAAATATAACACATGGGACCAATCCATTAGTTTACACATTGTCACAATTCCATTTACTGTGCGTCTCTGCCCTTGTTCCACGGGGTTAATGCTGACTTTAGGACTCCTTTGTTATGGGGTTGAAAGGCCTAGAGATGCTATAATAAGGCTGGTGTTTATGACTGGCGTTGGAATGGGTTCATAAGTGCCGGCGGAACCTGTGAGGTATTGACGCGAGGGTTAATAGCTTGTTGGCCTCTTTAATGGAGCTGATTCAGGCCAAACCCAGGCAGGCAGCAGGACACCATGTCGGCAGGTCAACCCACAGGAGAGGACCTCTCATCAAGGAAAAGCCATTCTCGTTTACAAAGTCACCTAACGTATGGGGTTGGACGTGCACAGAGATGTGTCACATATGTGTGTATATATGACAAAAAAATGCTTTATCTTTAACATAACAACTAACCATGAATCACAGTCACCCGAAACAGACTGGACTTTTTAGTACGTGTACATCAAATCACGTTTTAATAATCAGTAAATGCTGGTAATAGAATATTACACAACACAGCTACAACAATACATGCAAAAACAGAAGCACATAAACTAAAAAAAGAAAAAGAAAAAAGAAAAAAAGAGCAAATTATATACAGCTTTCGTTCTATTTCAGAGACACCGTTAGCCCTTTACATTCACCTGCCTTGAAGCCTTTTACCTTGTGTAGGCTTCAGCAGAAAACAAATGAATTATGCATAACGTTTCTTTGATGGAGAAATGCCATGAAGCACATGTAAATGTGTGCTGTTGAAGTGTAATGAGAAGTTCACACATGCACGTTACAGTATGCAGGTACCCCCCACACATGTGTGTGTGGGGGGGGGGGGGGGTACCTGCGCATTCACACACAATAGTCAGCAAGCGGAGACAAACAAGCTTCCATTGGGAACACGGCTAGAGATGTTGGCAATCCTCTCCGTCATGTTATTGTAATGTCATCATTACGCTTACAAGCTTAATGCTAGTACACACGTGTGGTGTGTAATTATTTATTTATACTAATGACCCTGCTATAGATCAATTATTCATTTCTGAGCGCTGGTCTGTATGCCTGGAGGGATGCTGACACATGGAAATGGGATTGGATGGAAAGAGAAGTCAAGGCAGTAGTTAGAACATGCTATATAATGGACACCAGAGACCGCCCGTGGTTGTGAAGGAAACCATCTCACACCGTTAAGAGCCATGGCTGGCTCCCAGTGAAAGCATTTAACCCCTGAGTTAGGCTGAGGATTACTTCTAGTTGATTAGAGCGATGGCTGATCTTGCTGTTAAGTGTGCTCCACGGTTTAACCGTTGCACTCTAAGGAAGTGATCATACAAAGTATGTCTGTACAGGGAGATTCAGCCGGGCTTTCGCTTGACTTGCCATGGGCGAACATTGTCAAACTAATGAGCAATTTAACGACTTGGCTCTTCACTTCCTTACAGGGGCTCCCTCTGTCCTCTTCTTCCTCTCCACTGGACCAATCAACCACATTGTCAATTGCCAGACCTGTTAAACAGCAGATACTCACTCCTTCAGTCCCAGCAATATAACATCAGATTGATTCTGCTGCTTTGATCTCATTTTCCACTTGGTATTGAAATAGCAGAAGGGCCCAGTGCTGTGTCAGCGCAAAGCCATGCCGGGGAAGCTCAGTCAGTCCTGGCCAGAGCCTAGCCTGTGCAGCAGCAAACCCATCAACACTACAGTAAATTGTAAACAGTCGATTACCCAGCCGGCACCAGAACCAAAACCCGGTGGTCCGAGTCATTTCTAGATTGGATTGTTCCCACCGCCAGCCCAAGAGACCCACTACATTTATGGAGGGGAAATGAAAAGCTCTGGGCTTGGAGTCGTTTGAAGAGGAGAACTTTATTTACAACACACAAGGCAGTGGCTTCAGGCCAGCGGCAAAGCTCAGTCTGTATGCGCCATTTATCAATAGGATGACTCTAGCTCGCTTTACTCTCTTGCTATCTGCCACTGGGAAGCTATAAGTGAACTTCTACTAACCCCATCAAATAGACCTAGCATGAAGTTAATCTCCTTATCATGATCGAGATGACTTTTCAACATCTTCATTATTATTCCAGAGAACCTAGAGCTGATGGCATTCCTCATTAACATGGTTAAAAAAAAAAAGAAGAAAAAAAAGGCCATCATTATTATAATATTGAGGATTAGCTTATATAGCTGGATGTTCTCATTTGGGAGATAGTCCAATGGACATTAGTGGCTCGGATCACCTCTCATTATGTTTCCCAGTACGCTCACGGTTCATCAGCTCTGGCCATCTCCCTTGGCTCTCCTGCTCCCTGTCTGGAGAGAGAGACGGCCATTGACAGGCCAGGCAATAGAAACAAACGCATCACTCCATCTCATTTTACTTATATTTACTGTTTCCCTCCACCCCCCATACTCATCTAAATGTTATGCATTGGCTCTGCTGTGGCTGAATCTCTATTTCTCTTTTTTCCTCCCTCTGTTGACCCTCCATTACCTCCATCCAATCACTTCTCTACTGGGCCTGCACCTGCATCTTGACACCCCCCACCCCCACCCTCCTTGCTGCTCTCTCTGTCTCCCTTGCTGCTCTCTCTGGGTGTCTCATTAAAGGCGCTCTATCTAATGAGATTACGCCATGGGGATTAATGGTGTGGCTAATTGATAGACACACAGCCGGGGAGGATTAAATCCCTTTAAATCCCCAGCGGGTTTTTTGGTGCCTTAGCTGACTAATTGAAATCACAGGAATGGACACAAATGCACTCCCTTTCTCAGACTTTGAGCATTCCCAGTCTGGGCCGAGAGAGATGATGCAGGAAAGGATCTTTCACTTGTGGTCTCCAGAGGAGCGGACAGCATTATGTGAACAATGGTTAAAGATAAACTGTTCATTTCCAACGGCAGGCCCCTGCACTCCATGATCCAACACTTATAGCCTTGGGGAAGAAAGCATAAATGCATAATTTCTACTACAACTAAAATACTCTAGACGCAGCTGTTAAATTACACAAGCATACAGTACAACCCAGCCAGTACAGGATGGTGCAACCATGTTTCCCACATTCTATCCTGAAAAGAAATACTTGAAGGTGTTTACTTTTCAACACACTAAAAGCAACCTGCTATAAAGAGATGCTCATAGTCCAATTGTGTGTTTTAGTGGCTGGTTTGGCATTTAGACTCTAAATTGGTTCTCAGTGTGTTTCCTCGGTTCATTTAGTAGTTAAGTTTTCATCATAGAAAAGGCACAAAAGAAATGCAGACTAATGAGATAAAGATTGATGTTGTTTTCTGCCAATACATCTTTAACTTGGAGATAACTTGGAGATCTTCAATACTGGGCATTGAGAGCAGAATTAACACCAGCGTGTAGCACAATGGGACAATGAGCTAAAATCACAAACCCTGGACAAGTGGGAGTATTATAAGGCAGTGTCCTTGGAGCTCCTTCTTACATCTTAGAAAAGCTGAATTATCTTGTGAATACAGTGTGCAGGTGTTTTTGATTAATTTGAGTGAGATGGGGGAAAATTGATTTAGTTCATGCCTTTAGAAATGGTCTGGAGGTACTATGATTTGGTGCAACATAGTTTACATTAAATGTTACCCTCCCCCATGATCTTTAACATCCAGGGTCATCATGGGGAACCACTGTTAAGGTATGGAAGTTAAATTTATTAGGGTGGCATTGCTCTGCTGGCTAAAGATTGCATCACACAATGTTTAGCTAACGGCTGGTACTATAGTATATTGTACTGAACAATATGTCTCAAAGGTGAATCTTCAAAAACGTTACTGGCACATTTTCAAAATGTATTGTTTATTTTCTAAAGCACATATCCAGTATCTAGATGAATTAAGAAAAGAATTCTGATACACCGTATAATAGAACAACTATCAGCAGGCATGGCTATTGAATCTTTCACTGTCCCACGTCCAGAGGCTGTCAGAAGAGAACATGTTGTCAAAGACATTACAGAGCAAGAGGGAAAGGCTGTTTTTATATATAAAAAAACAGGAGTATAACAAAGCGTTCTTAAAATTCTTCTAAATTGATCCGCCAAATGGAAACGGAAATACATAAGCAGGCATCTGGTGCAAAGTAAGGAAGTAAACGCTAAACCTAAAGATGGAATGAAATGGAGATAACACACATACAGAAAATGAATGGGGAGACAAATAAAAGACCGAAAAGAACTATCCTTAAGCCCACTGAAGAACTTGAGAAAGAGAGCAGCAACTTTTATGTTATTAATACTTCAAAAATAGGTATCTTACAGTATTTTTTTTTATTTTCTCAGTGTCTTTATACAGAGTATATTCATATAGTTTCCGCTGACTATGTTCACATTCTCACCACATAGTAACAAGTGCGTTGAGTAAAACATTTTTGGGAAAAAGAAAATCATGCACCTTTTAATAGTTTCATTGACCTATAAAAAAAGGGAATGTTCAAGGCGAGTAAAATCCTTCCAATACTTCTCCAGTGTCTTCTCTCCAAGCTGCTGCTTCTCACACTTTGTCTTACTACGCAGATCATGCCTATATAAGCTTTACACTGTGGAGAAAGCAACAGAAAACCGTACAGGGCAGGCAAGCGTCTGAACATAAAGGCTCCTAGACTCACAAGTCCACAGAGGAAAGGCAGGCATTCTCCACTAATTTAGAAAACCCCCACAGGTCAGGTATGTATAAAAAAAGTCACACCAGATGACACAAGACACTCAGCAGGTCCTTCCAGCAGAGGGTGGCTTCATTCCTCCAAAAACAACTCCCATTGGCTTGTTTTTTTGTTTATTTTTTTTCTCTTTTTTTCTCTTCTTTTTTTAATGCCAATTGGGTGCAGAATTCATTGAGTTATCCTGTAGCATGTCCCCATTGTGTCCTTCTGTATTTTGATTGGCTGTTTGGGTTGGTCATTTGCACCATTGTGAAGGGGACTAGGGAGAGATAGGCGGGTTGCGATGGGGGCTTGTGGGGTGAGGGTGGGGGGGTCAGGAGGGAACGTGCCGCCCGAAACCGCTCGAATGGCAACCGACCCTGAGATAGCAGGAGTCTGATACAAAAACACACCACAAAAGGCACTTTAAAAAACGACAGTGCTTCTGTTCTAAGGAAATTCAAGTTGACAGAGTGAAAGAGAGAGTCAGAGTCTTCCCGGAACATTCTTTTCAGTGTGAGACTAAAGTGAAAGATGGTTTCATCCCAGTAACCAAGTCGGAGTGTATCACTGACACTCGCATCACTTTCATGACTGCCTTGATTTGTCCCCAGAGAGTTCCAGGTCCAGCACGGTGAGAAACGAAAGATCACACTAAAAACTTGCCACTAAAAACAAATCAAAGCCAGAATACAGTTGCATTGCAGTGGAGCTCATGTGTGTGAGAGAGCTTGGTTGCTGTGTACTAACTAACACAGCACACGTAAGGGTCCAGTCCTCACATGTCTACAATGTCATGTTCTTGGGCCCTGGCCGTGGTTTCGAGGGGCATCCGTCTGAGACCAACCCCGCCTTCCCCCGGCCCCTTCCCCGGCGCCACACCGCGTCCTCCCTCAGTCATCATCCCCTCCTCCGTAGAGGTCAGCCAGCTTCTTGAAGCGAGGGCCCCAGTCGTTGAGGTAGTCATAGTCCTGGTCCCCTGAGCTAGTGGAGTTGAGCGAGCTGACGGAGCCGGCGGTGGAGCCGCTGCCCTCGTAGTCGAACACCAGCAGGGAGTCGTAGGGAGGGGCTGTGGGGTCATTGTCCGCCGCCCGCAGACCCTGCCCGGAGAAAAGATGGGAAAGATGTGAATGGCTGTAATCTGTTTTCCTATGAGTGACACATCATGGGCTTAAATGAACAGCGGGTCACACATTCGTTTTTATCATCACTCTAAAGGGGTATGCATGCTACCATTTTCGGTGATCACCCTCTCACCGCGGTGGTTTGAAAACTACAACATGACGTCACTGAGCCGCGGTGATAAGCGATTCACCGCTCACCTCAACACATCTCTCTGTTTTTACTAACCGAAATCACCGGACTATGAGCGCCTAGTATCCAAGTGGTAGGGTGACCACCTCATTTGGTAGCATGCAGGGGCCTTAAGGGTGCACACAAGCTAGGCTACATTCGGAAACAGCCAACGCATGCAGAAACTAAATAAAAGAAAAATCCATTAAGAGACATTTTTGCTGAATCAGACACACGCGCGTGTGCACACACACACACACACACACACACACACACACACACACACACACACACACACACACACACACACACACACACACACACACACACACACACACACACACACACACACACACAATTTGTTGTCCATCAGTAAACATACATCGTTAATAAAGTCTCCTATGTCTCCAGGGTGAGGCAGACTGGGTCTGACAGGGTACTGGGACTCAGAAATCACAGGTCTCTCATCCACCCGCCGCACTCCTGACGGTTTGTTGATGATGTGGTCCAGAGACTCAGGTTGCTGTAGCTGGCTCAGGTCATAGTCCTGCATTGGAGACAAAGATCAGTGAAAGAATGTTTGGGTCTTCTGCTGTCCCTGACAAAAGAATAAATAATTATAATGAAGGAATTATTTCGTTGTGACCCATGAGCGGTAGTCTTCATGTGACATGTGCATCAGTGAATTGTGATTGGGATAATAAAGTTCATCTGAAGGCTAAAATAAGTGGCCCATTTACTCCGACTCAGATTTGGACCAAAATCCTGCAGTTTGACTGCTGCTACTCTAAGGACATGAACCGTTCAGCAGATAATTCAACACAAAGGATAAATTAACCTGTTGCCAGTTAAACACATGTTTCATGGCTTTCTCTTGATATTACATGTGCAAATTATGTAAGTGTGCATGCGTGTGTGCATGCATGCGTGTGCGTGTGCGCAGAGATGGCCGAAAATACATAAAAAAGTATTTTTTATAATACTGGGGAAAACCTTTAACCCCAATACTAATACAAAATACTGTTCTGAAGATAGACTGTCATGGCCAGACTAAGGGTGTGGCAAATTTGTTTCCAGGCGAGGTCAGAGAAATGTATTTGAGATACAAATATGTATTTTGTATTTTGAAAATACATTGACACCAGGACCATGAAACCATGATACCATTTCAGTATCATTTCAAATATATTTATTTAAAATACTGCATCTGTGCGTGCGTGTGTGCATACCTGGTCCTCCTCTCCGCCTCCCTCCTCGTCGTACTTGAGGATGTTGTCTCTGACATCGTCTTCAGGGTCGATGAGCAGAGGCTTTGCCTGACGCTCCTTCTCCCTGCGTTTCATCCACACTACGAACAGTAACACCATGGCTGCAAGACACACAGAGGTAAGATGTACCGCAGCTTAGCGCAGCTGTGATAACAAAGTATTTTCCTTTGACGAAAATGATGTTTTCAGACAATTCAACAAAGTATAAATTAAGTTTATTTTGGTGAGAGAGAGAGAGAGAGAGAGAGAGAGAGAGAGAGAGAGAGAGAGAGAGAGAGAGAGAGAGAGAGAGAGAGAGAGAGAGAGAGAGAGAGAGAGAGAGAGAGAGAGAGAGAGAGAGAGAGAGAGAGAGAGCGTTTCCATCATGAGGAGTATAGCAGTGGCATGTGGATTTCAGGCTGGACATAAACCTCTTTAACATCAGGCAAACTTTCCAGACAACGGGTCCTCGAGCTCCAGTATTTAGATGACTGTGCTCTTGTGCCACCCTCTCCAGAGTATCCTCAGTCCATCCTTAGGGCTTGCAGCAGGATGCTATGGGCCTGTCTGTTAACACCACCAAGACAGAAGTAGCCTGCCGTGCCAATGGAGTTCAAGTACCCCACACACTCTGCCTGTCTTCACCATCAGGCAAGCATCAGCTGCCTTTGGGAGACTGCGACACCGGGTCTTCGAGAATAATAACCTCCACCTACACACCAAGGTAGCTGTCTACGAGGCTGTCTGCATCACCACCCTCCTCTACAGCTGTGAAGCATGGACCACATACAGCTGTCACATCAAGTCCCAGGAGCGCTTCCATATGGGATGCCCACATCGCATCCTGGTGTGATTGTGTGCCTCGTACTGAAATACTTGGAAAGACCAACTGCAGGGGTATTGAGGCCACGATCACCCATCACCAACTGCTCTGGCTTGGACAGAGGAACACACCCATGACTGCCAGTACTACTGCCACCACTACAACCTACATATGCCACACCAGTGATAGAATATCTCCTTCCAGGATTGGACTCTCCAGTAGTGATGAGCGGGCCGACCCGTAACCCGCGGGACCCCGCGGGTCAACCCGCGGCGCGGGTCAACCCGCGGCGCGGGTGGGTCGAGTCAGGATTTCAGAGGCAATTATGCGGGCTACGGGTGAGCGGGTCAGCCGCTCTCACACGCAAAAAAATAAAATAATCACATGCTCTTGTTTTGTTTTTATTCCTAATAAGAATAAGAATAATAAGAATAAAACAGTTTGAATACACTTGGGGTGTATACTTGAAGATTATTTTCCTTCATGATTTTACTTCTTTTTTTTTTACCGCGGGTCGCGGGGCGGGTTGAGCCATAGATTTATATATGGGTTCGCGGGGCGGGTTGAGGCGGGTTGGGTTCCGTGGCGGGGCGGGGCGGGGCGGGTCATGAAAAAACCCGACCCGCACATCACTACTCTCCAGCCATCTGAGAGAGCCATCTGGATGTCATCATCAGATTCGATGGACAACCTCAAAGTGTGTGTGTGTGTGTGTGTGTGTGTGTGTGTGTGTGTGTGTGTGTGTGTGTGTGTGTGTGTGTGTGTGTGTGTGTGTGTGTGCGTGTGTGATTGTGTGCGTGTGTGTCTGAGTGTGTGTCTGAGTGTTTTCTTTATCCTTGTAGTGGTGCCCTGCTGTGGAGCTGGTATCCAAGATGAAAATTGGACCTGATCAAGGCATACTTTGAGGATACAGTATTTGTTACATGTCGTCTGATTCATCTCTCCCCCACCACTTTTACACAAATGTATCAAAAAACTAAAACAAAGAATGTGATGTGAACAAAGGTGTTCCTCCATTAACGGCATGCTTTGAAACCAAATCAAAATCATGTCTGCCGTCTGGAGATTATCATATTTGTATCAATTACCAACACGGTGTTGCCTGGAATACCTGTCTTAAAAAGTTTTCTTGGGTGCCTTTACAGAGAACAGACATTGCATAATCGGTAGCCAATCCTCCAATCCTGATATAGCATCGTTCAGTCATAGTCTTTTTAAATCTAACAGCAGAGTGTATTTTCCAGAATGTAAAAAAAAAAAAATTGCAACACTATATGTGTTTGGGATGTACTGAGCATACGAGATCCAGGTATCCAGTTGTATGCAGGTATTCAAGGCAACACAAGATAATTAATAAATACAATTTCATGTACAGTAGTATCCCTTTAAACTGGAGACTGGAATAAGCCCAACAGACAACAGCCCACAATAGACAATGATAGCCTCGCGTGGCCAAACAATATCACTGCGTGGTCTTCTTTATCGATGGCTTTGAAAGAGTTTCCCCAAAATCATCTACTCCAGTCGGACTAGCCTCACGTGGCCAGACAATACCGAGAGCACATTTATTTTCCACTGGCAGATTCGTCTGGTTCCAGGCTAAGACGATGGGTTTTAAATGATGGATCGTATTGGTGTTAGCAGATAGTCAATAATAATCTGGGACTTGTACAGGTCTGTGTTATCTGCTATACCAGTGGTTCCCAAAAAGAGACATTTGATGTCTCCCCGTGACCCAAACTAGTGAAAAAAGCCTATCTACAAACTTGTAGATCTTTTTCACTACTTCTTGAAAGTTATGGAATGTTTTTTTAATATATTTTTTATGATGAATTCATTTTTAATTCATGAAATGTTGTGATTTTTAAAATTTATCTTGAAATAACAACATAAAAATGATTTTAGGAAACGAAAACAAGGGATATTTACTTATGACCCATGAAAAAAGATCCGCGACCCAAAAGATCTGCGACCCAAACATGGATCCCGACCCACTATCTGGGAAACACTGTAGCTATACTCACTGAGCAGTATGATGATGCAGATGAGTATGGCTATGATGGCTCCAGTGCCCAGGCCGGCCGCTGCCACGGCCCCCGTCGTGGTACAGTCCCCGTTCTCGTCACAGGGACACACCTTGACCCTGATCACAGAGCGGTTGGACAAAGGAGGGTTTCCAGAGTCAGAGACGATGACGGGGATTTCATACACGTCTCCCTCCAAGTAAGGAATCTTCAGCCTCAACTGGGCATAATCACCTGCAACAAGGAGATGGAGGGTGGGGTTAAGGAGAGGGCGTGTCAGCGAGGGGTGGAGGACGGTGTGCATGTCAGGGATGGGGAGTTAAAGGTCCCCCTTTAACCTTTAAATTGTCTACTCAGGCTTTTGTGAACACCCCAGACAGTTTTTAAGTTGCTTGATTCAGTATTTAGATATTCGATATTTATTTTATCAGACACGCCCCCTTCCCATACAAATCCATTGTAACTTCAAACTCCATTTTAACCATGATGGATTCATCAAGAACACCCTTTCTTGGTTCTGGTGACCCAAATTT
Organism: Gymnoscopelus braueri; assembly: GCF_963280865.1. NCBI lineage: Eukaryota > Metazoa > Chordata > Actinopteri > Myctophiformes > Myctophidae > Gymnoscopelus > Gymnoscopelus braueri. The sequence continues at coordinate 16,788,295 of NC_137612.1, forward strand.
GTTTTGAAAGTGAAATATCCCTTTAAGGAAGAAAGAGAAAGACACATATATAAGTGAGTGAATGTACAGTATATCGTCGCTGTCGGGTAGAAACCTTGCATGACCAAAACCCTTAGCCAAAGCTCTTGTTAATTACCTTTCATTGGTTCAATATTTATACATCCCACTGACACACATTACGTTCACTTTCAAAATGTTCCACAAATAGCGAAAATAGCAGATCTACCATGTTCAATGGTAATTTCACTACTTTTGAAAACACAAAAAGTTGAAACATTGAGATACAAGGTTTGTGCCTGACAGCCACGATATGTTGCTACTGTATCTGAATGTATTTTGTTGCTGTCGAGCAGAAACTTCTTATCTCCATATTCTAACTTTTTGTGTTCTTTCGTAAATGAATGCCCTACTTGATCAAAAGTAAATCCACAAGTTCGAAACACGCTTTGAGCTTGTAGATCAGCTACTTTTGCTATTTTTGAAAAGTAACAGTTTTGGACATCCGACAGAGACGTCAGTACTCTTAATTATACTCCTATTTTGATTGATCTTGATTTAAATGAATGAATGAAATCTTTATTTTGAACATGTTAAAATTTGGCAACAAAGTTAAAAAATATAAAATAAATGCAATATAATAAAAAATGCAAAACAAATCAAAACAGCCTCAAAAATCAAAGCAGCCTCTCAGGCACGTGTCAGTCATCACATGTGTGTGTGTGGAGCAAATGACAGGTTAAAGGAAAAGGAGCTATGACATGACCAAAAAATACCACAATTGTTCAGACTCATAAATGCATGCCATGGGGGCTCTTAAGACATAAACAGAGCATATAACCTTGAGCATCTATCATGATAAGACAAGAGCCTCTGTGGGAGAAGAACCCACGTATGTGATCAGATTTGTCCTCAAGACAACCGCTGTGATACATCCATCTGGGTGGATTAGGTGACAGATCGCTTGGTCAGGGGACAGAGAGATGAATGGATCTCATTTGTCACAAACGACAGATCATACGTCAACACCGGACGGTAGCATTCTCCCTCGCTGAGCTTGGTGGGACACTTTGTGAAAGCTTTAGATTTCTCTTTGCAGTTTAGAACAATACTTTGTTTTCCCTTGATGTCCCTCGAGGGCCCTGTCTGTGGACACTGTGCAGTGGGCATTTCAGCATCCATCACGGTAAGTGCATCATTTAATTCAGTGGACATAATACCAGTACCGGTGCAAGACCAGTTGGGCCATTTCAATTCATCACAACATCTTAATGTGACCACTTATGTGACATGGTATTTGTAGCAGATATTTCAACATGGAACATGCATCACTGCTGCTCAATAGTGTAACTAAGTAACTAAGTTGAACTGAATGCTTGAAAACAATGGGGAAATATAATAGGCTGTACTTTTGGAGAATCGTAGAACACTAATGAGCAAAAACTACATCCCATAGAGTGCTGACTGTTGATTGGCTTGTCCGTTGCTAGGCCAACCAATGCTGTAACTTAATTTGAGAATAGACTACATCCCATAGACTGGAGGGACGACTGTTCTGTGATTAGTCATAGACATATAAAGGTAGACGCCTCATTCGGCTCTGAAGCGTCTGTATCTCGGGCGCGCTTCCTGCTTCCGCAGGGCTGCCGTGTGCGTCACACACGCGGAAGTTCGGTAGGCCAATCAGAGGCAGGTGGGGGCGGGTCTTTTTGTAACCCAGCTCTTAACCCTTTGAGAGGCAGCAGCTGTGCGCAGCATCTAGTTAGTTGGAACTTGGCGAACTCCACATCTATTTGTAAAATTCAAATAAGAGACATGGTCCTTTTTCATATCAAGGTCCATTATTTATTCAGCATTTGAGTCACGGAACACCGTTTGATAAGCTTTAGCCTCTCACACCCAAAACGTAGAATATGTTATCGTTCGATAAGATGTTGTCAAAATAACAATTGTTTACGTTCTCTAATTGTGTACTTGTTTAGTAAGTAATGCAGATGTTTAACAATTTGACTCTTGACAGAGTGAAATGTTATACTCAAGATTTAAAGATCTATAAGGGTCCATTTGGTTATCAACTCTCCATCATTTAGCTGGGTACCACCTGGAACCCCCTCAAGGACCACTGGTGGTTCCCGGACCACTGGTTGAGAACCATTGCACTGAAAAGTCCCGGAAAAGACGCACTGTGATTGGCCAGTAGTCAACGCACTGTGAGCGCTGTGATTGGCCAGTAGTCACTTTGAGTGACAGGTTCCCTGCGGAAGACGGAAGAGCCGCCGTGTATTGCGATACCAGTCGCCCCAATGAACTGCAGAGGCCAATGAGGTATCTAGGTTTCTAATATCTATGTGATTAGTAGTCCATTGCTAGGCCTGCCAACTGACCAATGCTATATTATATTCAACTTGATCACTCAGTTGGTCAGTCATAGACATTGCCATGTTCGTATATGGCTGGTGCCCAGCCAAAAAAAAAAAGCATGGCGTCAGGTCGTCGGTCTCTATGTCCTACCGTTGAGTCGAGAGATGGTCCAGTTGCGGCGGACGCTGGAGGGGAAGGAGGGCAGCTCAAAGACGAACGGCCCCACGTTGGGGTCAGCATCAGCGTCCGAGGCCGTAATGTTGACCTTGGAGCTGTGGCGCGCACGCTCGCACACCTGGCCCCCCTTGGGCATCAGCACAGGAGCGTTATCGTTGACATCGATCAGGTAGATCTGTAGCGTACCTGTCCCGCTGGCCTGAGGAGAGCCTGGGCGAGAGGAAGGGATGGAGGGGACAGGGAGAAATAGGAAGATTGAAGGATGGAAGTTAGTAATGAAGTGAAGTGAGGTAAAGTAATGAAGAGGGGGAGCTTATCCCTTATAATGCGACAGTGTCGATTAACAAAAGCAACTGATTTCCAACAAAAAAATCTAGGGTTAGGGTTACAACTTTAGATAAAAAAGGAAAGGTATATGGGAGCCACTTAAATGCAGAAGTATGATTCATGATGCTCAAACCAAAAACATGTGCTCCTCGGAGCACAGGTCTCCGCCAGGCCAGGTAGCTTATTGTGGGCAAGCAAAGTTGATCTTGCGGGGGTCCCCAGATGACTATAAAAACTGGTCAAACATTGGTCAAATTGTCAAATAATATAAGAAAGAGGCAAGCATTTTGAAAATAGCTGATCTACAAGCTCACAACGCCTCGCTTTTAGATCTGCTATTTTCACAACATTTATCTGTGGAACCGAGTCAAACTAAATGTAATGCCTACAATTCCAAGTGCTTATCAGGGTGGGGGTCCACAGTTAAAATATGATTATTTGGGGGGGGGTCGTGGCCTGATAAGGTTGAGAACCACTGCTATATATAATACCGACCATGATACTGACCATGATACTGAACATAATACTGAACATAATACTGTCAAAGAAATAACGCACATCCTCTGTCTTTGGTGATGAGCCAAAGTGCAAAACAGCAGAATCATGCAAAACAAGAAAGGGGCTCTGTTGTGCTGTAAATAACATTGGAACTGACATGATACTGACCATGATACTGATAGTGATTATTACGACGTAACACTTTTCTCAACAATATGCGCAGTTACATTATGAACTGTTATTTACAGCTACGTAAGGTTCTTAATGTAGCATATTATTACATTATGCAAAAATAAGTTATTACGTTATGCACTCATGATTTCATTATTATTTATTCAATTATGAGCTTATTACTACATTATGAGCTTTTATTACATTTAGGTTATTACATTATGAACCAATATTACATCATAAGTTGCTACAGGGCTGCAAGTGGATAGGTGGATAGTAACATTGTGTGTGTGTTCTATTATGCATGTTCTGAGGGTTTGGGAGGTTTGCCAATGTACAGTTTGGACATTCATAAATGGCACCTTTGGAGGTGTAGGTGGTCAAAGATAAAAATGACACAGTCTGATTATTCTCAGTTATTTTAGGCGATTAGGATTTAACAGTACGTGGACAGATAAAACAGAGCCAAGAGGAAACTGCAAAAGATAAATGGAAAAATCCTTTTCATGTTGAATTACATTTTTATGGTTGACCCTTATTCTAAAGGTAGAGGACAGGGTTCAGCAATGTTAACAACAATCATGAATAAGCCGAAATATCTCCAATTGAAAAAGATATTAAAAAAATATATAGGTTTTGAGAAATGAAATCCTATCAAAGTGTGACAAAGTACCCACACGTCAAAAGGCTAGTATGGTTCTTAAAAAGAAATGTACATTAAATCATGCATGATGTGCAAAACCAATCAGGAAAAAACAGAGACAAATCTGTCATTTTGATTGAGCGTGTTCATTGATATGTAGATAAAATCAGAACTATTTTAGCTATTTTACTTAGCTAAAAGTTTTTGGGCCTGGATATCATAGTAACATATATAACACATGGAACATAATAATTCTAATTCTGATTTCACTTGATGGGAGGTCTTGTAAAGCTGGAGAGGGCTTTTCATAACTAAAGAACTAAAAATAAATCTCTCACATACACACACCCCCATTCCCATGCAGTTCTGCATAGATGGAGCTTAAACCAGCAGCTCACCAAAGCGGGTTCAACTGGGTTTTTCCATCCAGCAGTAAGTTGATGCATTTGGTATGTATAGGTCTGCTGAACAGAGCCTCAAGGCCCATCGACCAACATGTCGGTTATGATTGGCCCGGTGCTCTGTTGGTCCTCTTGCTTCGCTTGAGCAGAATAAGTAAAGGGAATTTCAATCAAAGTAGAATATATCCCCTTGTTGAGACCAGGCTTAAGAATCAATAGGTAGTCAACGCGTTGTTGGATTTAAATCGGTGTGCTTCAGGGCTACATTATAGAAGTAGCTCTTCCCCTGGAAACACATCTCTCTTTTTTTTCTCTAAAAACACCTAGAATACTTCCTACACAGAGCAAGCAATCTTTTACTATGCAACTTTGCTACAGCTCTGCTTTCCACAAGATGCACAGAGGAGACAGGTGAAACATGTGCAGGCAATCACATGCACTCACTCCACCACATGTTTGTTTTCACATCATGATGCACACGCGACACTCACACGCACACACACACACGCGCACACGCACACGCACACGCACACACGCACACGCACACGCACACGCACACGCACACGCACACGCACACACACACACACACACACACACATACATTCATGGTGACTTACCAGACTTACCATTGTCGAAGGCCAGGAAGGTGGCCTCATACACGTTGTTTTTCACGTACATGGACTCTCTGTCCAGCAGCGCCATGGTGGTGATTTGACCATTGGTTCTGTTGATTCTCAGCCAGTTAGCTGGGTCTGACAGCTTGGAGTACCTGCCCCACACACACACACACACACACACACACACACACACACACACACACACACACACACACACACACACACACACACACACACACACACACACACACACACACACACACACACACACACACACACACACACACACACACACACACACACATACAAACAAGTTATTGTGCTGACAACGTATCACAAAGTCACACGCCGATCAGTGTGTTCAGGTTCCGGTTCCCGGCATTGGCCAGGTTATTGTATGGGTGAAATAGGCTCTCTCCCTTTGTTTCTCCCTCTCTCTCGCAGTCCCTCTCTCCCCCTCTAACTTTCCTTCTCTCCCCCTTTTCTTCCTCCCTCCCCCTCTTACTCTCCCTCCCCCTCTCCCTATCCCGCTCTCCCTCTCTCGCTGAGCGCAGTCTATTCTGATGTGTGTTGTGTTCGTGTGTAGGTATGTATCATAGAGTTATAATACGGTATATCTAGAGAATTGGGCAGAGGATATTTTCCAATGTAACACTTTCATGAGGAATCCATTATCTGCTACACTGTTCATCACCATAACAACACAAGTAACACCTTTGACATGTTATGATGAGACGGAGAGCAGAACATATGTTCAGCAGGGTTTATCATGCCTCATTTGCATGAAAACCGCTTGAATCTGACAACCACAAGCAGCATTCAGATAGATTCAATAGAGGAAAAACATGGCCCCTAACTAACACACTGGACTCTGTGCTCCACATTGTGCAACTGTCATTGCCAATGATGAGCTGCAATTAACTCCTTCTAAAACCTACAGATTGAAGGGGGCAGCGATGGAGGGAGTTCACAACTTAACAGCTGATTGATCAAAGCTTCAACTTCAACTCCCACAGCATCTCAGGGTGCTTAATGAACAAAGGTTAATTGCAGACAAGAACACTGCCCTCAGGTATACTGTAGATAGAATATAGATACAGTATATATATATATATTCACAGTAAAATTCTCAGTCCTAATTTAACTCCGAGAGCATAACAATGAACCAGTAAGTATCGCAGAGGATCCATAATGATCACTGATCATTTTAAAAGTGTAGGAGTTAATGGACAAGGAACAATCAGGCTTTATGACAGCTGGTGGGAGGTGAGAGAGCGAGAGCGAGAGAGCGACATCGAGAAAGAGTGCAAGAGAAAGATAACTAGCATATCTGTAGAGATGGACAGACATGGAACAGAGACAGGGGGTGAGGAAAGAGCTGTGTGCTTGTGTGCGTATGCACAAAGGTGGGCGGAGGGTGTAATGAGCAGTGGAGGGGGGTAATTATAACACCGCATTGGAGGCTGACACAGGTTAGCCAGAGCCTGGTGTGTGCGGGGGAAGCTAATGGATAGGAGTCATATCCTGTCACGGCTAATGACACACACACACACACACACACGCACACGCACACGCACACGCGCACACACACACACACACACACACACACACACACACACACACACACACACACACACACACACACACACACACACACACACACACACACACACACACACACACACACACACACACACACACACTGGACTGGTAAACACTCACTAAACTGCACTAAACTGCTGCATTGAAATAGACCCGCTGACAGATAGACACGTTTAAATCTATCAACGGACCCTCTGTGACAAATCCATATATGGAGATATGAAGGCAGCGCTAAGAGCAGAAAATAACTATATTTGCACTTGAAAGGGCCGATTCTCTGGAGAGAGCGAAGTGCAAATGATTCCCACGTCAGCAAGGGTTTTTGTTGTCGTCTGGCGGGTATTGGCAGAGATCTTTGCTTGGCATTGCCTGGCACCATCACCTCATCCCTTCTGCCAAGGTGCCACCTCAGGGGTACTGCCACCTTCATCTGCCACTCAGCTGGCTCAGTGTTGCATGGTGGGAACAACACCCAGCTGGTGGCAGGACAGAGTGAAATTCACAGCCACGGACGTGTGCACGCCACACGCTTGCATGCGCACGCACGCACGCACGCACGCACACACGCACGCACGCACACACAAATGCATGCACGCACACACGTACAGTACACACACACACACACACACACACACACACACACACACACACACACACACACACACACACACACACACACACAGACAACACACACTATCACTTTACCCACAACTGACAGTAAAATCAGCTGGAAAACAGGCCTAGGTTTATTGAGAGAAAATGAAACGCTAAGAGCAAGTGAGAGAGAGAGAGAGAGAGAGAGAGAGAGAGAGAGAGAGAGAGAGAGAGAGAGAGAGAGAGAGAGAGAGAGAGAGAGAGAGAGAGAGAGAGAGAGAGAGCTGGCTCTTGGCTCTTCTACTTCACTTGTCTTTTGAAATTGGGTGTGTACATGCACTATAATGTGTGTGTGTGTGCGCGTGTGTGTGCGTGTGCATGTGATGTGTGATGTGTGTGTGCGCGTGTGCATGTGTATGTGCATCAATGTAAGTATTCAAGTGAGGTCACCCCAAAAAAAAGTTAAAAGAAGCCAACGGTGCTGAGGCTGTCTGAACATGAGCTGTCTGTCTGCTGCCAAGACACTCTGCCCTGAGCTCCCATCAATAACACACACACACACACACACACACACACACACACACACACACACACACACACACACACACACACACACACACACACACACACACACACACACACACACACACACACAGCCTGCAGTCAGGGAGGGCTGTGAGGTGCGGAGAGAACTAACAAAAGAAGTGTTACTGTACTTACTCTCAAAAGGCACAAACATACTCTTAGCTAGCATGATAAACTCCTTTTCAGGAAGGAGTGTCTAGGGTTTCTTTCTCTCTCTCTCTCTCTCTCTGGGTCTCTCTCTGTCTCTGTGTGTGTGTGTGTGTGTGTGTGTGTGTGTGTGTGTGTGTGTGTGTGTGTGTGTGTGTGTGTGTGTGTGTGTGTGTGTGTGTGTGTGTGTGTGTGTGTGTGTGTGTGTGTGTGTGTGTGTGTGTGTGTGTCTGTCTGTCTGTCTGTCTGTCTCTCTTCAGTAACATTTCCAGTGAGGTTCCTCAGTAGATGTAAGTCTCACTGACATTAAGAAAAATCAATGTGCTGCTGGAAGCGGGGATGGAGTGCGACAGTACCCTCAGTTTTAGCACGCACGTGGGACTTTCTGTCACACTGGGTCGATTGCCCAGATGGCACCGTGCCCGCCGTGCGCCACCCTAGTAGGGGTGGACAGAGAGGGGGATCGATGTGATGGAAGACAGGGAAAAGACAGACCAAAGGCTAGCTCGTTACTGGATGACCTCTCTATGCTGGTCGCATGACAACAGAGTGGTAAGTGGAGAACCCTCTTCTCTTTAAAGAGAAGAGGGCTGGCAGGTCGGTTTCAATAGAAAATGGATGACAAATGCAACTTTCAAAGTTGCATTCTTTATCTTTAAGTAAGCTATTACATTGCTGTAATAGAATTTCTGCTATGTTATTTATGTGTGTCTGTGCACAGTGTGTGTATGTTTGAGTATTGTTCTATTGGTACTGTCCCAACGAGTGGACACCAGGGGGAGGGGGTGGGCGCCAATGGATGGGTATAGGGGATGAGCCTATGGATGGGTAAGCTCATAGAGAGTCAGTATACTGTCCAGTCAGCATTTTTCATAATTGGGAAATGTGGTACACCTGTGCTAGATAGTTAAGTGGCACCACCTGCAAGCTTTATAAACTGTGTCTCTCCACAGAAGGTGTTCTCTGTGGGATACCAAGCATTTGAGCGTTAAGCACCACACTCCCCATGGGTTACTTTTTATTTAATGTTGAAGTTTGCGCCACACTCCCCATGGGTTACTTGACGTTTAATGTTCATGTTTAAGTTGTCAAGAGTAGGCCTGGTTCTGCATCTGTTTTCTGTTTAGCTACAGCTGTTCCAGACAGCGCTGCCCAACCAGTTATATCCTGAACCGTGGAATAAATGGTGCACCTTTGAACTTTGAACGTCCCTGCTATGGTTTGTGAACTCAACAGTGCCACTTAGCCACTTCCCACAGTATGGGGTGTGTTCCCAGGCGGCAAGGAAGCTACGCTGGATTTGAAGCCCAGGAAGTGATTTCTTAAAGGAGTAGTTCACACAAAAAAAGACTTATTTTCTATCAATTACACACCCCATGAAGCCTTGAATTCATGGATTGTTTTTGTTGCATTCCTAAACCAATAATTTGATGTCCGGGTGTATTTCGGGTAGGAGACACAAAGAGTCTACTTTGTGTCTCCTACCGGATACATTAGCATCTTTCCGCCGGTAATCAAATTATTGGCTCAGGAATGCGATATATATATTTTTTTTAATCCATGAATTCATGGGTTGTGTAACTGATCAAAAATAAGTAATTTCTTGGGGTGAACTTCTCCTTTAAGCCTGCAGTTCCCATTAATGGCCCAGCAGATGTCACCTTTTCCCCTCCTGCTGGCTGCAGAAGCATTAACACTCTATTCAAGTGAATGACGTTTTGACACGAGGCTAAAGATCCGGTCAGTACCTGACAGTCTGGTGGATGAAGTGGTCCGGGTCCTGGGCGGAGAACACGGTGAGGGTGGTTCCTGCCGGCACGCCTTCCTCGAATCGGATCAGCTTGGGGTTGACGGGGAAGACGGGCGGCTCATTCACGTCCTGGACGGAGATGGTCACGCCCGCCGTGGACTGGAGCGAGGACTGGATGCCACTGGCGAGGTGGGCCTGATTGGACACCACCACTGTCAGCATGAATGCTCGGTTCATCTCGAAGTCCACCGGCTGGAAACACAGTGTCAAAAAGGGGGGGGGGGGGGGGGGGTTCGGTGGTGAGAATAATAGTCCCAACTGATAACCCGCATTATTTCTCTGCTCGTTTTCTACTTTGACATTTTTAAATATCACTCAGTGAAAACAACGTGAGACTAAGTGTAGTGACCTAGTGTAGAGAAATGGAGGGAGCTAATGGAGCAATATAAAATCTGAGGAAATCTTTGTAAGAGTAGTACTCTGTGGTGTAAATGGGAGAGCTACATGGAAAGTGTGGATGGGGACGACGGCCATAATATAAGCTATAACGACTTAGCACCTCAGCTTAACCAGAAGCAACTATTGGAAATGAATAAAGAAGAGTCAACCACCAAATAGGGGGAGCACTTTTATTTTTTAACTCTGTACTGTTTTATTATCAGGCACTTGACGAAGGACTGACCTTATTAATGATCTGTTACTCTGACGTTCTAGTTGGAGAAAAAGAGTGGTAAAGAATATGAACTTGAACATGGGTTAGTTGTTGTGCCTCTGTATCTCTCTTTTCCTGTTTTTTCTTTTTTCCCCCTTTTTAATGACAAAATGTTCTGTCAATGTTTTTTGCCCATTCTTTTTGTCTCATTTTGTCTTTAGTTTTTGTCTCTATTTTGTTTTTGTCCCGATGTTGAATTTTGTGTTGTGTCTCTGTAGTTGACATGACTGCATCACTGTGGTGTCCACATGAAAAAAATAAATTATAAAAAACAACAACTTAAAAAAACAACGTGAGAGTGCTCAGTTGATAACAACCTTGCACTTCAAAGTAGACAAAACATACTCACCCACGCAATAATAACCAGAATATGACGACGACTGTCAAAGCAACATTCACAAATCTTTCATTCACAAGTTTTCATCCCTCAAGACATGCATATTACTTTCTCACTGCAAACTTCGGCCAATCAAGCTCCCTGTGACTGTCTACTGTACCTTGACCACGGTGACCATGCCCTCGTTGGTGATGGGGTTGGTACGGATGGTGAAGTGACCCGTGGGATCTCCGCTCACAATGCGGTAGACAGCGTTCCAGTTGGGGCTGTGAGGCTGGTCCCTGTCCACCACTGTCAGGTTTGTCACCACCACGTTCACCTTGTTCTCCGGCACCTCCCCCGAGAACTAGGAGAGGAGAGAGAATTGGCATCAGAGTTGCTTTCAACACTTTCAAGCTGGCGTCCCTAATTTGAGCATGTCATTTTCAAAATAGCTAAAAAATCCAATCTACAAACTCATAACGCTTCAGATTAGGTTACAGTTAGTTTCTATCTTTAGTTGACCTGAGTATTTTTCTTTTGCGAAACATATATTTTATTTAAAAAATGTTTTTGAGGATAAGCCCCTTTAGATGTACCATCTTGTTTTCAAGGGAGTCTTATCCATATATCAATGCTAAAAGCACCCAGTGAATTGCAAGCTCAGTTAAAAGAGGAAAGAAGAAAAGGGGAAGATAGTATGACGGAGATAGGAGAAGCTGGAAATGGATTGGTTTAAATAGAGAATCATTGTTTCCATCACATTAATGCAGCCCCTTATTCTGCACCGTGTCTACTCATACTGTATGTCTGCTCTATATTTTAAGTAATGGATTTGTTCAATTAAGTGTTTACCCATTTAATTTAGACTCTGTGTTCACCAAATCTAAATCTTAATAAGCAATTAGATAAGCACTACTGTACTGTAATTAAGGCGGCGGTAAGAATAATCTTTAGCAAATGATCTTCATTACAGTATGTTCCAATCGGAAAAAAAGCTTATAAACTACCTGGAGGACAGCTTGTGACAGCTACAGTGGTAGTGTAAGAACTTAGTGTACTGTGAATAGTACACTGAGTTCACTGGCCAGAAATACATTGTAATAGTATTACTATTACTGTTATTATTATAACAACTATTAATAGTAGTAATGGCCAGTAATACACTGGCCAGCTATATGTAGCTGTGGAAAGACATAAATACATGTAAAGGCACATCTACTTGGGGCTGGGCAATATACATTTTCACATTACAGTATGAGATACTGTAATATGAGACTAGATATTGTAGGGGATTTTGGATATTGTGATATCACGATATGGCATAATGTATTTTCCTGGTTTTAATCATTTAATCCCTATCTCTTAAATCTCTTTAACAAGAGAGACCTGGCCAAGATAGCAGCCATATAAAAACAACAATAATCACAACACACTGAAATACAACATAATACATGTATATAAATCCACAACACAAACATTAAGAAAGCAATTCATTTGGCCTCTCAAGAAAAACGAAAGCATGCCTCTTTCAAAACAGGGCAACTTAATGTTGCCCTTAAATGCATCAATGGAGATAAATGTGCCCAATTTGAGTATGGACAAGTGTGTGCTCACACATGATGTACACACCACCACGTCCACACAGGAAACAATCCCTGTTTCCTCTTGTGATGTGGTGACTTGTTGTTTATAGCGTGTCTGCCAGCTGCTGTTCACTGCAACAACTTCATCATCATCACCATCATCATCATCATCATATCATTGAAGCTACTTTCAAAATATGCCGCTGCTTCGTCCCTACATCCCTCTCCCCCTACCTCGTTCCTCTCCTCCATTCCAACCTCCTCCCCACCCCTGCAACACAACCCACGCCAATAAGCAATGAGAAATTTTTATATGCTCTCTCTCTCTGTCTGTGTTGTGTGGGCTTTATACTGAAACCCTTCCAAGTTTCTTTGGCCACGCTGAGAGAGTCCAAATGAAATATGCGCTCTCAGAGGAATACATAATGGCGCCGACAGTCGGAGAGAGCTCTTCCAAGATGGCCACACTCTTGAAACACAATGTGGACCCCACTGATAAGCAACCAGAGTCTCAGGGTTTGCAAGAGATTCTGTCATTCCCAAACATGGAAAAAGATACATGGGGTAAATACGCTTCAGCCATAGGGAATATTCATCAGAAGGGACCAATTCAATATTTGGCAACAGACAAATTCAATATGAGGTGAAATACAAGTAATACGACTTTTATTTGTGTTGGTTTAGCATGGTCTGCCTGTTAAAACATTCAACATGTTACACAACTTTGCACTTTTTGCAGCTAGGTCAAGCAAGTTCTCAAAAGTCTAAATTATCAGCATGATGTACTATTACACAGTACACTGTCAGGAAGAGGGTCTGTCTTGTGTGTCTGTGTGTCCGGAGCTAATCTTGCAAACCGCTGGACAGTTCAATGCCAAATTTCTTGTGCACACTTTTTTCATACATGTTATTATACATTATATTTAACTTTCATTTCATAATGGAAGAGGCACTCCGCGCTCAGCCATTATAAAATACAATGAGACTGAGACCTCTTGTGGCTTATTGCTTTAGTAAAAGGCATGTCGAGGTGAGTAAAATGCAAGCCGTGTCAGGCTAGCAGCATTATCTATAAATGAGCTTGTTGATCTACCAACTTTATAGTAATGATAATGAATGACATATGTTTTCCCACTTGGGTCCCTGGCAACACGCATCTCACTTGTTTATTGAAAATCATGTCTACAAATGAAAAGTACTACATTTCAATGGTGCACTCACGACTCAACATGACAAAATGAGCTCTTACATTCCTATGTGGGTTGTTGAAAGCAACATAGGTACACAGTAATGACAGCACTAAGTAGGAATAAATGTCCCGAAACAGAATCCGACTGACATAACGCTAAGCTCGGTCTGCTTAAGAGAGCTGTTAGGGCCTTAATTATGGCGTGGTGGGAGATATACAGTAGCTATCATGAGCAACAGACGTGTGCCTATTGTCCTCATTTGTCATGTTAAAGCCCTATCAAGCAGCTGTTGTGATGCTTTGATGTTTTCTTTTGAAGTGAATTGTAGATTCTAGCACGAATCCAATTATCACGTGGTGATCTTGTGTTCAAGGCTGATGAGCTCAGACACTCCAACCTTTTCAGTCAGTTGGGCGACAGAGCTCCACAGGTCAACCAGACCCTTTATTGAAGGGGGTGAAGTTCGTCTGTCTGGGAGCTGTGCAATATAACCCCCCAACCAAAACCCCTTGTTCCCCATCATTGAATTTGTGAATGATAGACCTCTGGGTACACTTTAACTAGGTTGTGATACACTTGATTAGATAGCAAAAAGTACAAAGCTGTGAGAGATAATTCTGCTGGTTATCTGTTGGATACAGTTTAATGAATTGTGGCAAGTATCATTGCCTTTTTGTTTACCACATACCACATAATGACGAACATTGCACCCTTGCGTTCAAGCCTGTGTGGTGAAATGAATAAAACATTTGGCAGGCTTTTTGTTTTGTTTTTTCAAATTAGACGCAATATAGCTGCTTGGTTTACGCCCCCGTGAGCAATTTCACTTAATTAGCGTGCTTATGTTTTCTTGCTGTCTCCCATGGAGAGCCATGAATTCTTTCTCTGTCTGTCATACACAAATAATTACTGAAACGCTCCAAGTCTAGTTTATTTGTGTGGGAAGAAGAAGAAAAACTGAGAGAGATTGACAAAGATGAGGCAAGAGCATCTGCTGCAGAGCGGCTTTCTTAGCCAAGGATGTGCGTGCATTCATGTTAGTGTGAAAGACAATCGACACAAACGACAATAAGGGGAAGGGGGGAAAAAAAACAGGTTTTTTTTCTCATTATAACTAATATAATCTTTTCTAACTTCAGACACTTTCAGTGATTCATGTAACATAAAACAGTCCATGTTTCTCTTTTTTTCTTTTCTTTTTTTTTTACCCAGAAGCCACTGCAAAACATTAGGCATTACACAGTCTTTTGGGAACGTGCAGTGAATTTCCGATTGGCACGACTGATACTGCATGCAGGAGAGGCGAGAGTCTGTCTACTATAACAATAGTAAAACTTCAGATAGGCTGCATGTCACTGTGTGTGTATCCATGCATGCGTGCAATCATGTTTGCGCGAATCTGTGTGAAGGAAGTCAAGTGCATGTGCTCTTGTGTGTGTGTGTGCGTGTGCGTGTGCGTGTGCGTGTGCGTGTGTGTGCGCGTGTGTGTGTGCGCGTGTGTGCGTGCATGCTTGCGTGTGCGGAGGGGAGGGGCACGGCCAGCGCTTGGCTGCGATGGAAGCTATAGCCCAGAACTGCTCCCCAGTGGGAGAGGAGTGACAGAACCAGAGACAGGGACTGTGCTGTGCTGTGCAGAATGGCAAATCGTGTGTTCGGCTAGCACAAGCCCCTGACAGCTGCAGGGAGCTCTTATCTGAACGCACGGCGAGAACTGCACTGGCACACACGCTGACTACGCTCCCTCTGTTGAGGCAGGGATCAGAGTTGTGTGACGCCGACACACTCCGAGCTCTGCTGCTGCTGCTGCTGCTGCTGCAGAAGACGCCGTCTGTCTCTCTCGCTCTCTCTCTGGAAACTCGAGACGTTCGCGTCAACGCTAACAGTCCAGTATACGTACTGTGTTTGTGGGTCTGGGCTGGTCTGTGGAAGCTGTCAAGTTGTCTCTATAAACATGCACTGCATTCAGGACCCTTCAGTTCAATCTCTCAATGTTTATTTTATATATTCAAGATGAGTAAACAGAACAAAAACAGTCCAACGTTTCGTCTCTGCTGCCTTCGCCGGTGGGCGTGTCTCAAGCAAACAACTTAAGGACCACAGATGAAATGCTATCAGCATACAACACCCTGTGCCATCAATTAGCAATCACATCTTGTACATTTAAACTAACCTGGTCAAACATCTGATTATAGCTCGCTCATCTTCGCATACTGTAACTTGTTACATCATATTTATTACAATGTTTAAGAACTTAGGAACTACTTATAAACAATGAATGCATCTATATAACATTTATTAAGTTGTCAATCTGGAGCTATCATTGTAATTTGACTCCACTATTATTGTTATGACCTGATATAAAGAGAAAAACACTCATACAGAAGAAGAGAATAAATAAACACACTCATAAATGTGTCTCTGATTATTTACTACAGATGCTGTTGTTTGTCAGAAACCTTGCCCATCATAACCAGCCCCCACTCTCAACTGACGAACAACAACTCTACCACTCACCACACACTTCTCCTACACCTGGCCGCGGTAAAGTGGACCAGCTGTAGTGTGACTGCCTGTCAACACAGCAAGAAGGTGTCAGGGATCTGGGCCAGATGCCTGCGCACAAACCTTGGCCACCAGTGCCCCCCTTTTGGCAGGGAGAGAGACAAATACATAGAGTGGGGGAGGCTTATCCCACCAAAAAGGTACACCTATGCTCTCTCTGTCTCCCTGTCTCTCTGTCTCTGTCTCTGTATATCCTTCCATATGGCATTCCAGCCCTTGCCCCCTCTATTTCCGCCATGGTGTCATTCTCTCTGGGCCATGTTTTTCATCTCCATCTATTTCTGTCTATGTCAACAGCTGTCATCATGTCTTGTTTGTGTTGTTTTACATAAACAGAAGATAATGGTTTTCTGTATATAAGAGGGTCATGGGTGATACTATTTCAAAACTCACCAGCAGATGAAAAATCATACAATAGGAAGAGAAAGTGTGTGTGTGTGTGTGTGTGTGTGTGTGTGTGTGTGTGTGTGTGTGTGTGTGTGTGTGTGTGTGTGTGTGTGTGTGTGTGTGTGTGTGTGTGTGTGTGTGTGTGGGTGTGTGGGTGTGCATGTGTGTGTGTTGGACTCACCGTCCTGACAGTGAGCTCTGGGGGGTTGTCGTTGATATCAGTGATGGAGATGAGGGCAGTGGCTGTGTTGGACAGGCCAAAGTTCAAGTTGCCCTCCATGTCGGTGGCCTGGACGATGATAGTGTACTGGGACACTTTCTGCAAGTAGAAAAAAATGTGTGTGAGAGAGAGACAGACAGATAGACAGACAGACAGACAGACAGACAGACAGACAGACAGACAGACAGACAGACAGACAGACAGACAGACAGACAGACAGACAGACAGACAGACAGACAGACAGACAGACAGACAGACAGACAGACATGGGGAGAGAGGGAGAGAGGGAGAGAGGGAGAGAGGGAGAGAGGGAGAGAGGGAGAGAGAGAGTGCGTAAACGAGATGAGAGACTCAGAGAGAGAGGGGGGGGAGAGAGAGAGAGAGCTGTGACACACAATGACTCATGTCAGGTATCTGAATCTGAGAATGAGTAGAAATGCATTCTGGGATACCAATGATATGGTGATACAGTCAGAATACAAACAAGTGACTCATGAAGTAAAAACATTTGGCAGGCTTTTTGTTTTGTTTTTTCAAATGAGATGCAATATAGCTGCTTGGTTTACGCCCCTGTGAGCAAGTACCTCCAAAAGGTCAGCGACACCCACAGCCACAATACTTGGGGGAGCGTAAACAACGATCTGGTAGCACCCACCTATAGTACAAACATGGGTAAATCCTCATTCTACAGCACAATGCCCTGACCCCATCCTTTAAAACATGTGGTTCACTGTCTTCCTTTAAAACTGAAAATGCACCTTTCAGGAGGCCAAAAGGGGTAATTTTCACTTCTCCCTTTTTTTTTTCATGTTGTTGATGAATTGAATATATAGGACCCAAATGGAAACAAGACCGCAAGGACTTTTTTAGTGTTATCCTTTTAGACCAAGTGTTTGACTGTACTCGTGCTGTTTTACATATCTATCTAATACAATATTCAATATTCAAAGTAAATATCAATAAAGACATTTAGAAAATCAAACTTCTTCTAATTTCACAGTTTTATAATTTATTTTGTGTGATGCTCTGTTCCATAGGGCATAGCATTGGCGGTCATTTTGTGGTACCACTCAAATTCACTCCATTAATTTTATGCCTAGAATCAAGCCATCCGTCCTGGTGAATCATGACCATAAAACATTAGATTTTGTGAAGAACAATCTTTTTTATATTTAAATATATGATATACCATATAATAAATACTCTTTGTTTTGCGGTTTAAACATTTTGTATTCACAGAATCAAACGTTTTATGGTCATGATTAGCCAGGAGCCTGGATGGCTTGATTCTAGGCTTAAAATAATTGAAATCTCTATCCCACACTGTTGAAGTCAAGGCAGTGCAGTGCAGTGAGGGAGCATTGAGCATTGGTGAAAGGCTTATCCATTACAGCCTAAAAGTCTCCTCTTTCAGCTGTGGGAGCAGGCCCAGATCATCACTCATTTTAATGGCGGTGCCGCCACTCTCAGAAGCACCACGATGCAGCAGATAATACAGTGGCACTGGACAGTATTTAGCTCATTTAGATTGAGAGGGACCAGCCCCAGGCACAGTGTTACAAGCACATCACATACTGTACCAAGCACGCACGCACGCACACACAAAAAAAGGGGAAGAGAGGCTGTATCCATCCACAGTGCTGAACCGTGGCCCTGTCCATGGTGCTGAAAGTTCATTATGTCCCCTGCCACAGCTTGGTGGAGAAAAGTCTCTCTCTCTCTCTCTCTCTCTCTCTCTCTCTCTCTCAACCTCTTCTCCCGGTATAAGCTTGTCTGCTATGTGGCCTTTCTCTGCGCCAATTAATCCATTTGGCTCGAGCTTCCATTGCGCCAGTCTCACAGAGGGAGGGTGTGTGTGTGTGTGTGAGAGAGAGAGAGAGAGAGAGAGAGAGAGAGAGAGAGAGAGAGAGAGAGAGAGAGAGAGAGAGAGAGAGAGAGAGAGAGAGAGAGAGAGAGACACACAGAGAGACACAGAGACAGAGAACCTAAGCGCCAATGACAGGCCAATGCTGTGAGCTACTCAGGCTACTACTGTGTTTGGCCTCAGCTACATCTTGTATCAGTGGGCTAATGTGGGGCTATCACCTGGTTAGAAATGCCGTGCTGACCTTAGGGTCATAACATCTAATGACCTGAGGAGCATTGATGTCGGAGAGTGCCTGGAGGAGTGGAAATAAGGCTCAGTAGAGGTTGTGCAGCTGTGGGTGCAGACGAGTTATTGATTCTTTGCTTCTTTGACTTTCTTACTTTGTATCTTGGTTTCCTTTCATTTTTCCCCTCTCTGGTATGCCTTCTCTCCTGTTATAGCTCACATTCTGTACCCTGGGTTCGCTCTCTTTTGATATCTTGCATATCTTGTTATCTTTCTCACTGCACCTCCGTTGTTAGGCGTTACCCCTGTTCAGAAGTTTTTCTTTCCGTCCACCACTTCCTCTCTCAATCCTTTCTCTGTCTGTCTGTCTGTTCGTCTGTCCGTCCGTCCGTCCGTCCGTCCGTCCGTCCGAGTCCTTTATCTTACTTTCTCCGCTACTCTCCCTGTCTTCCTGGTCCTTTCTTTGTCTCATTCTCTCTCTTTCTCTGCCTGTCTGTCCCTCTGCCTGTCTGTCTGTCTGAAGCCTACATTAGACTTTTTCATACGCATCACTTGCTGACAATGAGTTACTTTTGGGGAGCGGCGCAGTCAAACGACATTACATTTGACAGTCATATCAGTCAGATCACAAAGACCTGATAGTTAAAAGACTTGTACCCTGGTGGTTCAGCCAGTTAGTGTACAGACAGACCATATTATGCACCTTGTGAGCACTAGGACCCCGGTTCAAATCCCACCCCATCTTGTCTGGCATGTCGCTCCTCTCTCTACCCCCGGTTTCCTGTCTCTCTGTACTGACCTATCTGGAATTAAGCATAACATGCAAATACATCTTTAATCTTGCCACAGTCATTTAGAGCCTGATTCATTGGAGACGCTTCAAACACATGTTAATCTGCTCCAGACCATCCTTATTAATGAAAACTCTATACAGGCTGACCTTTATTAGACTCATAATGAAATATCAATAGCGGTTCCCCTTACAGAGCAATCCAGTAAATAGAACCTTTGATGCATCCGTCTCTGTCTGGACACACACTGAGAGATCCAGGCACGTACAGTACATACAAATTGAGCTATTCTTCCTACAGTGACAATGCTTCTGTAACCATGTGAGCAAAGCCAAGCCAGTAGAGCTCTCTCTCTCTCTCTCTCTCACATGCCCGCCCGCCCGCCCACCCACCCACACACACACACACACACACACACACACACACACACACACACACACACACACACACACACACACACACACACACACACACACACACACACACACACACACACACACACACACACACACACACACACAGCTCATACTGGTAGTGGTGGTGGGGGGGGGGGGGGGTTATATGGCTCACCTGAGAGCAGTTGTGTGTTTATGGGCCTGTGAGTGCATGTACAGATCGGCTCATGCTCCACTGAATGGGAACTGGTTGGAATACACACACACACACACACACACACACACACACACACAACACACACACACACACGCACGCACGCACACACACACACACACACACACACACACACACACACACACACACACACACACACACACACACACACACACACACACACACACACACACACACACACACACACCCTCAAGCAGGATCTCTGCTGTCAGAAAGTGGCTGCCCTAACAAGCCAATAAAGGGTCTCTAATGAGTCCTATAGAAGTGCTGAACAGAAGCTCTCTCTGTTAGATTAGAGTCCAGCGGTGAGAGAGGTAATAGGCTCTTCTTCTTCTCTCACAACCCACAACAACAGCTCCTTCTTCTTCTCTCACAACCCACAACAACAGCTCAGCCTCTCCCACAAGACGTCCGTCCCATAGACTTTAACCCGTTAAGACCTGAGGACCCCATTCTAAAAATACAGTCTAAATCCTAACAGTTTTCTGAAAAACGTATGTTGCTATATCAGTGGTTCTCAAACTCTTTCACGTCAAGGACCCCCAGAATTATACATATTTGGCCGTGGACCCCTATAATAAAAGAAAATGTTCCAGGGACCCCCAGAAGCAAAGATCTGAGTAAAGAAATAATCGCTATGTTTGCGGCAGGTGGCTCAGAGGTAGAGTGGCCGGTAGAGCAGCCGGATGGTAACCGTGAGGTTTCCAGTTCGATCCCGGGCTCCCCCAGAAGAGTTAGTGTCGAAGTGTCCTTGAGCAAGACGCTGAACCCCTAAATGCTCCCGATGAGCAGGTTGGTGCCTTGCATGGTTTCCTCCATCATCGGGTGAATGTAATGCACAATCTATGTAAAGCGCTTTGGATAATAGCGCTATATAAATTTACCATTTATATTCAAAGATTTGCACAAATTTTTACGATTTTTCTTAAAAAGCAGATATACAAGCTTGTGCCACACTACGATCTGATATTTTTGAATAGCCAAAGTATAAAATAATGCTTTTTAGCTCAAATCTAAAATGATGACACAGATGCTTTTCCGGTTTTAATGGGTTAAACTGCAGGGGGTTGGAAGCCATCTGGGGCCATAAGAACACCTCTGCACAGGGCTCTACCGACACTAAACCGTGCCTTTTCACTGGCACTAAATTAGGTAGTTTACCACCCGGGTGACAGAAGAAAGGGCGAAAGGAAGAAGGGCTTCAGGCTATCAGCAACTTGTTGGCCGCTAATCAACAACTCGAGCCAAGAAGGGCCAGAACAGGATGGAAATATCTGTGTAGCATGGAGTTAACTCCAGCCTGATTCATACTTAGCCGTACAACCGTGTCCCGCACCAAAGATAGCAGATCTAAAAGCTCACATCACGTCACTATGCAAGTATAAGTTAAGCATGGTGCGCAAGCAAATAGGCTGTGTGTGTGTGTGTGTGTGTGTGTGTGTGTGTGTGTGTGTGTGTGTGTGTGTGTGTGTGTGTGTGTGTGTGTGTGTGTGTGTGTCAGTTAGATTGTCTCTTTGTTAGCAGGAGCACAGCTGTGAAAATATAAACAGATTAAAGCGGCATCTGACAGATTTTTTTTAAACCGATTTTTCAGGCAAAATGTTTCAGTTTAAAAACTAATTAAACCTGAGCAGGACTGAAAAAAAATCAATCTATAAATAACTAAATAATGAATTACTACTTGCACAGAAGTAACCGTCATGCAAAACAATTTGAATGTTGTCACAATCTGTCTCTTCTGTGTCTGTCGGTCTGTTTCTATCTCTGTCCCTGTTTGTTTCTATCTCGGTATTTTCTTTCTATTTATTCTATCTCTGTTTCTGTTTCAATCTCTTTCTATACTATCTATGTCTCTCTGTTTCTTCTAATGCAACCACTTTTCACGCAACTCCACACTATTCTTTACTCATCTAACAGATGCCCTCGGACTTTCCCTCTGTTCCCCATCAAATTAATCCCTACATTCGTTGTCACCTCACTTCATTCTCCTCAACCAGAGACAGTAGATGAAACCGAGACGGTGTTACGTGGGTGTACTGACCCTTTAGGAGACCAGCGGCTAACCTGAGCGTACTGCCGTAATTCCAAGGAGAAGCGATGTGAGCACAGATTATGACTGATTATTTCGGGCCATGATCATTTAAGTAGATACTGGAACCATTCTTCACAAACCACATATCTTCCAAACATTCTGACACTAAAACGGCATTTTTCAGATCGACAAATCAGGAGAAAATGTACTTTGTTCAAGACCTTGCTCTCTGTGTCAGCAACACTCTCACGAGATCACACAGACACAGATCACAGGACGTTTGTGAGATCTGACAACAAACAAAGTTCGTGTGGGTTGACCACGCGCACTTAGGAGACCAGAAGTATATACGATTTCATACCAATGGTGCAGCTTGGAAAGGCACTATGTACTATGTATCTTCTGTATCAAGCGTCTTTGCCTCAAAATAAAAGGACATGGCCACACATGCGCTTCACACAGTACGGGTTGTAGCCAACGCAAGCTGAGGCTTCAGATGCGTCCGTTTCCCATGTTGTCTTGCGGATTGTGGGCAGTACGTGGCATGATTGCCAGTTTAGTTCGTTTGACTTACAGTACAGTACGTTGGGAGTGGTTGGCTCACTGAGAGGAAACTACACTGCTGCCAAGTGGGGCCAACAACAGCGCGTCTTCCATATTGGTTGGCCCCCGGTTCACCAATGTTGACTCCACGCTGTCAATGCGCCGGATTGGAACGCTCCACCCCTTTGTTCCCAGAGAATGGAAGTGAACGGGATGCGGCCTCTGAGGGAGCGCATGAGTAGACTGAAAGAACGAGCCCAATCGATGGTCTTGAAGGGCGGATCCAAACCCAACCGGGAATAGGAAGCGCCGCAGGGATTCCTGCGGCGCTTCCTATTGCTTCACCAATCTATGTCCCCGCCTCCCCCCCCCCCCCCCCCCGGCCTGTGCACGGAGCACGCTGACGTCACCAAATTTAGAGCGACGCCCCTCTGCACTCTGATTGGTTAGGAGATAACAAGGTCCTAAGACCAGCGTTCCTGCATGGTTCGCCCAGCCTTTTTTTCTTTTGAAAAAAAAAAAAGAGGCATGGGTGGCATGAGTGACTGTGCCCCCAGACCTGCCCGATCCTGCGTTCTGAAACAAACAAGTAAATAAACCTACAAATAATTAGTATGCGATACAACAATCCCGCATTCCTCCACACCTGCTGTACATTTAAAGTACATTTACTCAAGTACTGTACTTAAGTACACTTTTGAGGTATTTTTTACTTTACTGGAGTATTTCCAGCTTTCAATACTTAAACTTCTACTCCATTACATCTCAGAGGCGTTGTAAGCTTGTAGATCTGCTATTTTCAAAGGATTTGATACATTTGGAAACTTGTTAAATGGGACATTGTGCATAATGAGTACTTTTACTTTTAGTACTTAAATATATTTTGATGACAATACTTTTGTACTTTTAATTTTGAATACTGGTACTTTTACTCGAAACAAACTATTTCTACATCGTGGTATTTCTACTTATTACACAGTACAAAATGTGAGTACTTCTTCCACTTCTGCCAGTAACCTCTAGCAGCTATTGTGCTGATGGCATAGCCACAGCGCTAACGTGCCCCACTGATAGCTCGCCTTGCCAACCATCCTCAGCTCTCAGTGTATATCACGTGTGTGCGATTGATTCATTAGATGGAACATTTGTTGAATTTGATCATAGTCATATATAATTTAAACAATTAACATTAACAGGTAGAAATATTTTTCACGGAATATTGTGAAATGTGTTCATTATTACATTATTAGTAAATACAAATTGCTTTCGTCAGCATTGCATAGAAAGAAGGGAATTGTGCTCTGGTCTGTCAGTCTCCAACTGACCATAGTCATTGGCCTGTCGCTTACAATCTACCTCACATGGCCATTCACTGACAGCTAAACCTGTGTCAAGTCTCTCACTTGACACAGGACTTAACACCGGGCACTGCACTCCCTCGGTCCTCCCCGATTTGGAAGTAGATCGGTCTAACGATTCTCGAGAACGCGAAGGACACACCGAAATAAAAACAACTGAATGCACCCCTACATGCTTGTTAAACATGAGCAATAACAAAATGCACTGCTCAATCTAGTAGTAATGAGGCGCAGTTTATGGAGCTAGTTCAGGCCAGGCAACTCAAGGGATTGGGGCAACCGATCAGGTGACTAGGTCACATGCTCTTTCCTCCTGATCGGGTGGTTATAGGTACTGTGCTGTTACCTGCTCACTCTGGCTGCCCTGTCTTGCTGAGCCGACGTGCGTCGTTACTGCTGCTACTGCTGCTTGCTGAGATCTGCTACCGCTGCTCGCTGCTTACCTGCTGCTGCCCATGAAAGTCATATACTCATCATCTCCTGGTCGTTCGTACTCCTCGCCATGTCCTCCTCCTCCACGGACACGGGGAGCGAACGGGGTGCGGAGGAAATTCCGGACACCGGGATCGCGACCCTTCCCCCTGGGGGCATCCCGGGTCCCCCGGCCAAAGAGATCGACTCTGCGTCCGATCAGCGGCGCCTAGTTCCCGGCTGGTAGTCCAAAAACAGCTGGGTACATATGTATGCTGCTGACCATGAATAGTCTCATATTGTTCATGTAGGTGGTCATACGGCGTCGTTGTTCCTTGGTTGATGGTTGTAATCATAGCTACTCAGCTGCGTGCTACTGGTTCTAATCGTGGTATTACTTTCTTTACTTAAGTAAAAAAACTAAATTAAATTATGGCTAAATTTCTTGCTAAACGCTCAGCTCAAAAGCAGTAGCGTTCGTCATTGATCGATATCAGTATGGTCAACTAGAGTGTAGAAATAGAGTAACGACACGCTTGATTCCGCCGCAAAACGGGCTCCTTGGGCTATAGTTCCAAACATTGAGTTAGACGGAGCACTTCCGCATTCCGGTTATAGTTCCAAACAATGGGACTGCCTCATTGAGTTAGACGGAGCACTTCCGCATTCCATTCTTACAATGGGAGTCGACGCTAGTGTCAGAACTCTCTTTATGGCACTGGGTTAACGGTAGTTCACCAACAGTGTTGCTTAAATTGCTATGTTTCTTATCGTAAGTAACGATGGGCTCGGGGTTCTGTTATGGTCCCCAGTTTAGCGTGTATTTGTTCAATGTAGTTCACTTTATCTCAAGATTTGGGTTTCTAGACCTGGCTGCTTGCTTCTCTCTCAAGAGATGGCAACACCAATCTGTCGATCACAGAGAAATGGATGGCGTTCGCGGTGCAGGGAGGGAGAGAGAGAGAGAGAGGGAGAGAGATAGAAAAGGCATGGCGTCACTTTTGTGAGTTGCTTTGCTCGTTCTGGCTCTAATGTTCAGATTAATATCTTATGTACTGGTTAAAACACGGATGTGCTCAGTTGGCTGCATCTTGCTTAATTTATAGTTTAATATATTTATGGATAGTTCAGTGGCTTCTTTAGACGGTACTCTTATTCTGAAGAGCTTGTCCACCAGATGTTGTATTTGAGGCTTATAGTTGATGACCGAACACATCTCTGCCCAGGCGGATGAGAGATGAGAAACTAACTTGTGAGATAGTGTTCAAGAGTAGGTTTTTGCACTGCAGCTTAAATGTTAATGTTCAGCTGCTAGAACTCATTGAAAATGATTTACCATGAATCTATAGGATGTTCTGTTTCGGCGCTGGGCTGGAATGAATGAACTATTACGTTATGGGATAAAAGGGTAAGCTTTGTTCCGTATTCAGCTGTCTACTCTATGATTGGTTGATTTTCTGGTGTAAACTGGGAATTGTAGTCTCTATATTTATCATTTTATGTAGTCTGCGTGGTAAAATACATTTCAATCAGGCTGAATGGCATAAGATGTTAAGTAATTATAGTAAGCCACAGCAATTAAAGTATTATATTTATCAAATTATTAATGTTATGAACTTACTTGCGATTTGCAAATGTGAGTAAAGCAGCAATAATGCATGCAAGTATCACAGTGTAGGATTAATAAATGTGCAAGTCTAGTTGGTGTTAAAATATTATAGGTTACGGGTCCGTTCGGATTCAATCATCATTTAGCAGTATTTTAATCAGAAGGCTGCGAGTATGTTGTAAGGATGTGCATAGATCATTCTATGCTTAAAGTAGTCTGTAGTTGTGCAGACTGGCATTATATCGTGTTATTTATTTATGGACAGATAATAGGGGTAGGGATGATTTATCTCCATGTGCCGATGGTGGCTATAGTTATTTACCTCTTGTATAGCTATAACTGGTATCTAATTGCAGAGTAGGAAAAATGGCATGGTAGAGTTGTTGTAGCACAGGCTAACACAGTACGTTTGCTTCTTGTGGAAGCTTTAGATTGTTGTAGCACAGGCTAGTCAGCATGTTTGCTTCTTATGTGGAAGCTTTAGATTGTTATAGCACAGGCTAGCACAGCATGTTTGCCTACGTGGAGGCCGAATTGTTAGCAAAAGCTATCTCAGCATGCCTTGCTACATGGATAGCTCCGGATTGTTTGTAGCACAGGCTAGCATAGCATGGTTTGCTTCCCACGTGGAAGCTTGAATTGTCTTAGCACAAGCTAATTCAGCATGTTTGCTTCTCATGTGGAAGCTTGGATTGTTGGTAGCACAAGCTAAACACAGCATGTTTTGCTTCCCATGCGTAAAGCTATCAAATTGGTTGTAGCACAAGCTAACTCAGCATGCCTTATGTAGATAGCTCTGGATTGTCGTAGCACAAGCTAAACACGGCATGCTTGCTTCCATATGGGAGGTACATGGTATATAGAAAAGTTGGTTGCCAAGTGATGTTGTCATGTTAGGAGCATCAAGATTTCAGAAGTAAAGTTGCAACAGGATAGATAGTGGGGCTTCAGTAGAGTCAAGATATCAGTCATTTGTCCATGTTGGCTGGTGCGCACCAATTAAATAAAATTAAAAAAAATATATAATATTTTGCCGCGACATATCTCGCAGGACGGATAAAAGAGGGACTCCGATGCTGGCTGCTCCTGTTATCAATAGTTACACTATGTTGATGGGCTCTTTGCTTGTCTCATGCTTATCAAAAGCTGGGTGACTGGGAGTATTTGTCCCCGTATAAAAGGCGCTGCTGTATCCGCCAGAGTGGGATGCTCACGGCATATTTAGCACCACATCACGGTGTGTTCATCACTGGTGTCGAGTGTTGCAGCGCAACCAGCAGCTTGCGGTGTGCGACTGACTGTGTCAGGATTTGAGGCCACTCTCACACATTGACGTACAGCATGCGTCCCCACACATCCACAAGTGAAGCACGCACGCTTCACCGGGGATGTGTGAGTGGCTTCAGGAAGTAAATTCCTGTCCCAGCGGTTTATAACGGCGTCATCTCGTCCAGGGTGGCTTACCATGGTAATTGCAAGGATAATTCTGCTTCTGGTTCTAGATTCCAGGTTGAGCTACCTACGCTCTTGGCGGCACTGTGAGCTCTCAAGGCAGCGTGAGAGAGCTGCTTGAGATGTGGGCTTCTCAATGTTCTCAGCACTATGCTGCATCATCAACTGTGCGGGCTAGCACAAGGCTCTCAAGGCAGCGTGAGAGAGCGCTTGAGATGTGGGCTTCTCAATGTCTTCTCGGCACCTATGCTGCATCATCTACTGAGCTGCCTAGCTTGCTATTAAAACTCTGCTAAATCAATTCTGCCAACCCTCTGGCGTCTGGCTCTGTTGGGCCGATCCAGACTTGCAACAGATGGTTTTCGTGCTAAATATATTAGGCTATGGATGGAGAGGGATATCGGCGTTAGTTAATATTATTCACATGTCTAATAATCTGCGTCAAGCTCTGCAAGCTATAATTTAAGCTTGTATACCGTATTCTTTCTGCATCAACTGCTATGTTGCTAATATGCGCCACATGGCGCTTAACCAATTTAGACCGAGGCCGATTCTAAAATCTCCTTCTAAATCTGACTAAGTTCTGGAAACTTCAAATAGTTAAAAAATATATAAAATGCATGTTGCTATACGGTAAATGGCAACATGAACCCAAAATGGGTTAAATTGGTCATAGGATGGCCGGGCTAATCCAGAATTGCAATAACATTGTGTTTGTCTCTCCATCTGTAGGCCTAAACTTGAACTGGTTCACTGCAAAGCTGCGAGAGATCTGCTCAAGCTGTGGGCTTTCTCCATCCTCCGTATTGGTGTAGCAACACCTGCAGCGCTGCTTGTCCTTCCGCTTCTCTTAAATCTATGGGGCAATGGTCCTCAGGAGCTTACGTAGATATTGGTTAATAAGGATGACATTCTGCAGGCTAAAAGCTCATGAGTATGAGCGCTCTCGCTGTTCTATCGCTAATTCAATAAATGCTGCTCGCTTTAATTACAACTCGGGTGGATTGCTGGGGATTTAGTTATTGGTGACTTCATGGCGTTAAAATGTTGGGCTATTTAATATGTTGGGTTTTAAAAATGTTGGGCTATTTATGACTATACAGTCAGGCTAATATATTATATATATAGTACTGATTCAGATGTTAAGTAAAGATAGCACGTCTTTACACACATAGTCAGTACACTTTATTTATTATGGATGATAAACAATAGTTATCATTCATCATAGGATGACTCATTTATATATATATATGTGTATATATATAGCAGATTTCTTTGAAAAAGAAATAAATATAGAATGTCCTCTTCGAATCCGATTTGGTGCGGCACAGCTGTGGACTCCATATTAGGATATCGTCTAGGACTCCTGAATTCAGGGATCAGCAGGTACCTGGATTCATCAGGCTTGTTGAACACATGGATGCATGCTGCATTTGTTTAGTTAAATTTAAAAATTAAATGATGAGGAACTCAGTCATTATATCATGTTAATTTATGGAGCTCCACCATTCTCACAGATGGTTGGTCCGGCGTCAGGCTCTGTGCTCCCAGGCGGTTTTGGGGGTTCTTGCTGTTTTGGGGGTTTAATTCATTCCCTGTAAATGCTATTTGGCATGTAACATTCATTAAAATGTTATCCTTACAGGGAATGAATGGATTCAGAGGCCTGACGCCAAACCATGCTTCCTCATGCTTTCTATTCCATGCTCAAGCTTGCTAATAAATATATATTCTAATCCAATCTAAGAGTTGTCTGACTGAAATGAGGCGCAGTTTATGGAGCTAGTTCAGGCCAGGCAACTCAAGGGATTGGGGCAACCGATCAGGTGACTAGGTCACATGCTCTTTCCTCCTGATCGGGTGGTTATAGGTACTGTGCTGTTACCTGCTCACTCTGGCTGCCCTGTCTTGCTGAGCCGACGTGCGTCGTTACTGCTGCTACTGCTGCTTGCTGAGATCTGCTACCGCTGCTCGCTGCTTACCTGCTGCTGCCCATGAAAGTCATCCCACCCGCCTCCCCGGCATCCACCTGTAGGCTCTGTTTCTAGATCCCCATGGGGGTTTAATTCATTCCCTGTAAATGCTATTTGGCATGTAACATTCATTAAAATGTTATCCTTACAGGGAATGAATGGATTCAGAGGCCTGACGCCAAACCATGCTTCCTCATGCTTTCTATTCCATGCTCAAGCTTGCTAATAAATATATATTCTAATCCAATCTAAGAGTTGTCTGACTGAACTTTGTTTTTTAGCCTTCCTTAACAGCACGTTTTGTTGTGCTTCTCTCTTGTGTTTGATTCTCTCTTCCAATCTCCCTTGAATTACTATAGCACGAAGCAGGCCTACAAAGAACAACGCAAAATACAATCGGTTCATTCAGAACACAAGCCCGCTGTGGATTGTGAAAAGACGGCACACTGCTCTCCGAAGCCTTTTCCAGGAAATCTATTGTGCATTCAGATATGGTACTGTACATCCAAGATTTCTCTCAGACATAAAAAAAAAACAAGCAGTCAACATCCACCCACAATTGCCAACTCTCTCCATTGGATGACAAACACAATCCTCCACGGGGCTTCGCTGTCTGGCATGAGGAGGGCTAAATCCTCACAGAGGCAGGTAATAGGCGCCTCTATGCTATGAGTTACACTGACTCAGCATCTCCGAAAGCCGTAAAGTGGCCCAGGGCCATTTAGGCGCCCAGCTCTGTGCCTGAATCCCCAGCCAGGCCCTACAGTCTCCTAATAGGGCCCAGCCTGTGGGCGCTCATGTCCCCGGAGCTGTCAATGGCAATGTCCTAATCATGCTGAGATGTTCCAGCCTGGAAACAAGCATCAGGCTGGCAGACAGCAAGGCACTGCACAACACCGTGCCTATTCAGTGCCCAGGGGGTGGGGTTGAAGGGGAGGGGGGGGGTTGAGATGGCCTGGGGGAGAGCAAAGACAACAGCTCTGCATGCCAATCTATCCCGTTCCAAGGACAGCGGGCATACAGGGAGATTGGCCATGCCAGCTGTGACATACGAAGGTCTCATGAGGACAGGCCGCTGTGTGTCTCTCCATGTGACTTTTCAGTTCAACTCAATTCAATTAGATTCGTTATTGGCATCGCTGCACCAAACAATGAACGATATTAAAAAAAAGCATATGAAAAAGCGCACAATAGAAGGAAATTATTTGGTGAGCTACTTGTGTTATAAATAACAGCAAATTAATTAGTTGAGTTAGCTGTTACTATCTCTCACTTTGTCTCTTTAATAGTTGTTGCAGCATGTGATGCAAAACTAATTAAAAACATTAAAATCATGCAATAGGCATTACGAAAACGGTGATGTTCCGGACACGGGTACTTGCCGAAAGGGAAATCTAGGTTTTAAAAAGAGCCCTCAAGGGATGACAGCAACTCCCAAGAATAACAATAAAGTATTATCTTGTGTCATATAATTTTATCTAGCTCGATTTACCATCCATTCCACCATTTTCTTTAAATCATAAACTCACAGCTGCAGTAGTAATATAGATGGATAGACAGTTACAAGAGAGACATAATGACTCTAGTAACAAAGTCTTAACTATAGTATATATTAAGAATGGTAATGTTAGGTCTGTATTATAGGGCTCGGCAACCATTAAGATATTCTAAAGCCATATTTAGAACCAATAACCGGTTAATCGAATAATCGAGAAGCAGGTTTTTTTTGGTAAAATGTTTTTAAAATGTCTTATATATCAAAGAATCTACATGATTCTATACTTTGTTGTACAATGGTACAAAAATATTTTCACTTTTAAAAGTTTTTTAAGTCGCTATCGAGACAAAAGTTTGGAATAATCGTATTGATTTGAAATAATATTGTCATATCGCCTGCAGCCCTAGTCTATGTAGCGTATAGACTCCAACAGACACAGGCACCTGATACAGTACGATACAGGAGGGCTTATGTGTACATGCATGTTTACAGCTTAGCCCAGCTGGTTAACCTGTGGGCTGAAATATGCAGTATGCATGTGAGACCACCGGAGGTGAGAGAGGTCCGGAGCCATGAGTGTATAACGAGGGTAATTGGTATTCAGTGGTGGTGATCAGCGCACGGTAACCTTCGTGCACCCCCTGGCCCCTCCCTCGTCATAGGGACAACCCAGTTCACCCCTTAATTAAGCACATGAATATTCTAATTGGCAAAGGAAAGCTATAAGAAGGGAGCAGAGAGCGTGAGAGAATCTAATACATGCGGGTTTGCGTGTTGTTATTGAGTCTATATTGCAGCACCATCAGCAGTGTGTGAACAAGTGTACAGGAGGGTGCATGAATCATGTGATAGCACAGAGGTGTGTGTGTGTGTGTGTGTGTGTGTGTGTGTGTGTGTGTGTGTGTGTGTGTGTGTGTGTGTGTGTGTGTGTGTGTGGGGGTTCTATGAATGTAGACAATTAAAATCAAGAGTGTAACAAATGGATTTATTTCCATTTCCATAAGGTTCCATATAGGTACACAGTTAAATTAACATTGAGGATATTTGTAAACACCAAACTTCCACCCTGGAGTGTGTACAGTACAGTATGTGTATATTGTTTCGTTCGGGCAGACGCCTATATTGTCTCCATACGTTTCTTTGTTTGTAATTTAATGCCCTACTTCGTCGTACAGTACTGTGTGACAGTGTGGCTCAAAAGTAGTGAAAATAACCGATCTACAAGCTCACAATGCATCACGATACTTACGATACACAAACATATAGATCTGGTATTTTTTGCTACTTTTGAAAAATGTGAATGTGAAAGTGGTTAAGTGTGCCTGTTGGTTTTATGAATATCATGCAAATTAAAAGTATTAACAAGAGCTTGAGAATAATAACTACATTGTGTCCATCGGAACACAGGTTCTTTTTTCCATTTCCTGAAAAGTAAGGTTTTTTCGTCCGTCAGTGACGATATCTGTGTGTCCGCCCGTGTGTCCCTCTCGTGTGTGTGTGTGTGTGTGTGCGTGTGCGTGCGCGCGTGTGCGTGTGACGTGTGTGTTTGTGTTGGTGACCTCAACAGCAGGCGGGTGAACGCCCAGGTGCGTCCCAGTTTTAGTGGGAGGATCAGAGGCAGGTGGGACTGAGACTGGTTTGATGTGTCCAGATTAATGAGCTCTTCCTCAGTCACATCAGCTGCTACCTCCGCTGCCTGGGCCAACGCATGCTGGCCTGCATTCACACCACTCCTTTATATTGTCCCACAAATGTACCGCCGTCATCATGCCGTGCCAGGTCTTTGTAGAACTTGGAATGCGCGGGGGAGCATTCATGTCCGCTGTGTATTATTCGCGTATCAAAAGAAAACACAATGGACAGTTTTGTTCCCACAAGAGTTTTTTTTTTACCTGTACTGTAGTTATTCTCCATACGCTTTCCTTACCCTGCCTGTAAAATAATCACGATTTAGAATTTCAAAGCGTTGTCTGTCCAGGATTAGCACTCAGAAGGTCCAGCGGGACTTGAAATATAAATATTATGAGACAGATCCCACGGTTTCAGATCAGCACTTGTCCTTTTATGGCAGTAGTAAAATTCAGCCAACTAAATTAAAGGAGATCAGATTACCATCATAATGATGGTGTATAAATTTGAGTGCCCATATCAGATTGCCAGTTATAGTTTTCCTCGAATGTTAGACAAATGGTTCTCAACGTCGGGTCAGGGGACCACCAGGTGTCCAAATGGACCCTTTACAGGTCTGCGACACTGAGAGTGTATATAAGTGGAACCAAATGGACCAGCATTTGTACACTCTCGGTGTTAAATCAACACTGTGGATTTCACAGTATTGGGATCCTAGAGATAACTGGTGGTTCCCGGACCCGATGTTCAGAACCAATGTGTTAGATTACAGAGAGCCACAGAATAGAAGATGAGTGCTTGTACGGCGTGTTCGTGTGTGTTTGTGTGTGCGTGTGCGTGTGCGTGTGCGTGTGCGTGTGTGTGTGCGTGTTCGTGTTCGTGTTCGTGTGTGTGCGTGTGCGTGTGTGTGTGTGTGTGTGTGTGTGTGTGCGTGTGTGTGTGTGTGTGTGAGTGAGAGAGACAGAGTGTGTGGGTGCGCTCGCGCACGAGTGGTTGTGTGGGTGTGAGACAAAGAAGCCAAAGCAAAGACCGCAGGGTGAGCAGTCTGTCATAGAAGACTTCTGCTGCCCACAAGCCACTTGAAGCAATCTGGGATAAACAAAAGTTGACCCTGCCTGACCTGGCTCATTAGTGTTGTAAGTTAACACAGAAGACAGAAGGGGGTGTGGGGGTGGTAGGGTGTCTCCAGTGGCGGGAGGGAGAGGGTGGACACAAGCACAGGCACTATAGACACACACTCGAAAGCACACACAGTTACACACGCACCTGCAAGAGGTCAGGCAGTCAGACAGACAACATAAAGCAAGCAAGTCTCTTGGGGGGGGGGGGGGGGGCTTTATTAGGAGAGAGGGCAGAGAAGGGAGGAAGGACATGAAACACAGGTCTCCGGGGACGCTGTGATTATGTGGTTGATGCACTGTCTGGTCAGTTACCCCAATAAACTTTAATAGAACATGAAAATAATGGAAACAATACTGGTTTGCCTTCTGAGCACGCTGTAATGCATATTAGAGTGACCTTGAGCCTGAATAGCCGAAATATACCCTTAATCACTGGAGACCTGATATGGGGGGTTACGTGGCCTTATTAGTGATTTGCTAGGAGCTGAAGGTGAAAACTGTAATACAGAGGGTAATGGAGCGTCACATACAGTACAGCAGAGCAACAGATCACTGCATTACAACCTCATATGACAGATATATATTTTTTATATGAAGGCCATTGGGTAACAATAAAGCGGACAACAATGGGAACACATGACACAAAAAGTGATCCAATGGGGTTTACAACAGAGATGTTGCAGAATCCCGGCAGTGAGCCTCAACCTCTGACCCCACTATAAACTGACCTCTCTGTCCAGGCCGGCCGCCACGGTGACGATGTCTCCGGTCTCGCTGTTGATGGTGAACATGTTGGGGATGGGACTGTGGGGCGTCTGTGACAGGATGCGGTAGCGCACCATGCCATTAGCCGTGGTGTAGTCGTCTGAGTCGTTGGCCGTCACCTGCATCACCGACGAGCCTGCCAAGTGAAAGGTTGTTGGTGAGTTGAACCCTTTTCAGCCCAATGACGATGCCTGAAACCCACACAAGCTAACAACGCAACACATCTCGGCATGAGCTGCGATTGGCCCAATCTTGAGGGAACTTATATTCATACATTCATAGACACATACACGATATACATACTGTACATAATTATGTACTACATACATATGTACAAACAAACAAACAAACAAACAAACAAACAAACAAACAAACAAGCAGCATACATACAGACAGACAGACAGACAGACAGACAGACAGACAGACAGACAGACAGACAGACAGACAGACAGACAGACAGACAGTAGTGGAGAAAATCATTTGGTCTTGAAAGAGTAAACACACAGCATGAGAAACAGGAGGGAGAAAAAACAAGAAAAGAAATTGTGAAAACAGAGCTATGGATT